>NW_009647033.1:99002-139610 GCF_000708025.1 Charadrius vociferus
ACAGAATGGTAGAGGTTGGAAGGGACCTCTAGAGATCATCTAGTCCAACCCCCCTGCCAGAGCAGGGTCACCTACAGCAGGTTGCACAAGAACGCATCTGGGCAGGATTTGAATATCTCCAGAGAAGGAGACTCCACAACCTCTCTGGGCAGCCTGTGCCAGTGCTCCGTTGCCCTCAAAGTAAAGAAGTTTCTCCTCATGTTGTGACAGAATTTCCTGTGTCCCAGTTTGTGCCTGTTGCCTCTTGTCCTGTTGCTGGGCACCACTGAAAAGAGTTTGACCCCATCCTCCTGACTCTCATCCTTTAGATATTGATAAGCATTGATGAGATCCCCTCTCAGTCTTCTCTTCTCCAGGCTGAAGAGACCCAGGTCTCTCAGCCTTTCCTCATAAGAGAGGTGCTCCAGACCCCTGATCCCTCTACTGGACTCTCTCCAGCAGTTCCCTGTCCTTCTTGAACAGGGGAGCCCAGAACTGGACACAGTACTCCAGATGCAGCCTCACCAGGGCACAGTAGAGGGGAAGGATAACCTCCCTCAACCTGCTGACCATGCTCTTTTTAATGCACCCTAGGAGACCATTGGCTTTCTTGGCCACAAGGGCACGTTGCTGCCTCATGGTGATCCTGTTGTCCACCAGGACTCCCAGGTTCCTCTCTGCACAGCTGCTGGCCAGCAGGTCAACCCCTAACCTGTGCCAGTGCATGGGGTTATTCCTCCCTAGCTGCATGACCCTACACTTGCCCTTGTTGAACTTCATGAAGTTCCCCTCCACCCAACACTCTGGCCTGTCCAGGTCTCACTGAATTGCAGCACCACCTGCTGGTGTGTCATCCACCCCTCCCAGTTTTGTGCCATCAGCAAACTTGCTGAGAGTACACTCTGTTCCCTCATCCAGGTCGTTGATGACTATATTGAACAAGACTGGACCCAGCACTGACATCTGGGGAACACCACTAGTTTTAGGCCCCCAAGTACACTCTGCACCACTGATCATAACCCTCTGAGCTCGGCCATTCAGCCAGTTCTCAATCCACCTCACTGTCCACTCATCTAACCCACACTTCTTATGTTGACCACTCCCAATAACCTTCTTTTCGTTTACGTGCTTAGAGAGGACATCCAGAATGAGCTGTTCCATCACCTTTCCAGGGATGGAGGTGAGGCTGGCTGGCCTGTAGTTTCCTTGGTCCTCCTTGCCTTTTTTGAAGGCTGGTGTGACATTCAGTTTCCTCCAACTCTGCTCTACTGAAGAGCAGCTTCGCAGTAACATCTGCTTGCTCCCTCAGCACTCGCGGGTGCATCCCATCACGGCCCATGATTTATGGGTGTCAAGTTTGCTTCAATGATCTCTAACCTGATCCCCCTTGACCATGGGAGAGTCTTCCTTACTCCAGGCTCTCCCTCTTACCTTCAGGGTCTGGGATCCCTGAGGGCTGGCCTGAGCAGCGAAGACTGAAGCAAAGAAGGCATTCAGTTACCTCGCTTTTTCTGCATCCTCCCTCACCAGAGCACCCACCTCATTCAGCAGCGTGCCCACATTTTCCCTAGTCTTCCTAGTGCAATGGTGGTCTTCTGTTGTTTTGGTTGAAAAACTTTGTTAATTCTCAAATTTACAGATTGGGAGAACAAACCATTTTCACCCATATCTCATTGTTCCAAAACAGAGTAAAGGATTTAGCAAATAACCCTGAGCGCAAAAATCATGTGTATCAACCCGACTTCGTCCTTGGCCAAAATTCAGCGACTCTATTGAGCTTTCTGGATAACAGACCACTGGAAGGCGAGTAGCTACCTTTCTGCGTTGTGCACATGAATCAGTTTTGTGACTAGAAGAGTACTCACTGTGTCAGGGAGGAAGGGAGAGAGGGGAGCAGCATGCTACCTGTCCTAGAAAATCTAATTGTCCGGTAACTCAGTTCTCTCTTACTGTGACATGGCATTCAGGATCCTCGATAGAAAAAGGTTTTACTCTGTTGCAGAAATAGTTAAGTAAAATATTAACTATCATATATTCTCAAAAACATGCCTCTCAGTGGCACATCAGAAATCAGAGTAGCATGCTTGGAAAAGAATCGCAAAAGTCCACTAGGAAATGGTCTGGAGATTATTTGTAGGATTACAGAAAACCTTGCAACAGCTTATAACAAACCCTAAATGAGTTTGCTCCGGAAATCAGGACTCTTTAATGAAGGAGGCTCTAAGGGACAGATTTGCTTATTCTATCACGTCAGTCACTTTGATAACGGAGAACTAGCTGGCATATTCTGCAGATCCGGAGTCATACATGCTTGTATTAGGAGAGACAACAGTAGATACAATGGGCTACCTAAGGCAAATTGCACACGACAGCTCTCTAGTGTTCTGACATTTATCTCTGAGTGAGAAGTGGAGAAAGAGCTCACTGGAGTACGTGAAAATGACTGTCTTGGTTAATAGATTCCGTTTTGTCCACATTATGATAGTTTATTATAATTTTATGTATGTTATGTATTCTCCATTCTTCTTCTCAACATGATGCTCAGGCCATTATAAATGATTTGTGTTGATTTCGTATTAATGTATACTGTATGTGATCACCCCACTGCCTCTGGGAATAAAGGTGTAAAGTGCTGGTTAACATTCTTTCAAACATTTTTCATTGCTTCTTTGCTGTGCATAATCTTTACTGACCCACACACTAATTTCATTTTAGAATCTGCCGGAAGGGAATAGCTAGAGGTGTGAAATAGCTGGAGGAGGATAATATGACACCTTATTATGAAGTAGCATTTTGAAAGTTGTCAGCTTGGTCCGTGGTTTAAAACATACAGCACCATACAATAGCTGTGTTTGGAACAGATGGATCTAGTCATACAGCATAAAACTGAGAGGCAACCCCAGACAGATTTAATACATATGATCCCTCTCCAGATCTATGCATATTATTATTGTTACCATTGTCATTTCATTCTATTGCTGTCTTAGATAGCAGTCCCAGCCATAAACTAGGTCTTCATCACACAGAACCAATCCCAAAACATTCACAATCTATGAATGAGATGAGAAAAAAAAAAAAACAAAACCAAAAACCAAAAGAGAGCTACAGACAGACAAGTACAAAGAAGCACAAAGAGAGTATTGATCAGTCTGACCGAGCAGCTGTTGGTTGACGTACCCGCAGCTTGAGTGTGTGCTCAGTTCCCCCTGGACAACTAATAAACTGCTGTTAATCAATTGTAGCACAAAACCACATTAAAGGGCAATTCTCTTTAGTGGCTGAATATTTCTGAATGAATACTTTAAACTTCACTGTCGATACCCGGAGACCTGCAGGTATCCTAAATAAAGATCCTAAATAAAGGATCTTTGCCATAGACACTTAGCACAGCTATGTTACTTTTTCACATGAAGAAGCTGAATTCCACAAGATGCAGCTGAAATTAAGATCTCCTGCAAAATTCTGGCCGAGCGCAATGATGGTCAGCACATGTCAGCAGCGTGACCGGAAACCACCTTTCCATCTTCTTCCTTCCTTTCCCTTCCTTCCTTCCTTCCTTCCTTCCTTTCCTCCCTCTGTCTCTTCCAAGTTCTTTTTGCCTCCCCCCCTTTTTTTTTTCTTTTTTCCCCCTTCATTCTCTGTTTTGTTATTAATGTTTGTGTAGCAAACAAGCATTTTTAAGCCATTTCCCTGTTAAGCACATTCTACAGGGCCAGCCCTGCATATGATCCACTTGAGGATTACACATAAAAAGTAACGCATCCCTTTCAATGAACCAGTTCACCAGTCTCCTAATTTTCCAGTCCTAACCCCTGACACTGTTTGAAAGAATTGTATTTCACAACACAGTAGCTCAGAAATTTTATTTTTGCCTATTTTTCCTTTACCCCACTTTTTGGAGCAGGGTTACAGTTTGCCAATGGCTGTGCTCATCGCTGCTGCATCCTGGTACATAAGACACTCCTTTTTCAGAGAAATGACATTTGAAAAAATCTGAAAGTTAAAGAATAAAATCCTTAAACAGAAAAGATACCTGGAGTCTTGTGGGAGGAAAAAAAAGTAACACAAGCACAAACATGGAATAGTAAAAAGGCAATCCAGAGAGAGACTGATATATCTGATTAAGACCTCAAGAAAACCAACACAGACAGTGAGCTGAATAATAAAGTATTCAGAAGAAAAGCGCCTAAGCAAATTATTTCTATTTATGGAAACAGAGATGTGTTATGAGATACAAAGTCAGAAAAATCCCAGCATATATAGGATGGAGCAATTAGACGGCGACAGATTTATTCTTGCCATTATAAACACAGTGGGTAAGTTACTTCTAAACCCACGTCATCTGTGTAGCCTCTACTCTTTTCTGAATGACAGATTATACATAAATCATGTTTTAAGGTACCCATCACTGTAGTATATGACTTAAATCATAACAGATACCTCTTACCACTGAGGAAGAAAAAGTGAAGAATCAATGAAAATTAACTAAGCTTCTACAGCTCTGATGTGCAGCTGGTACAAAATAGATGCCTATTGACTTCACTGGAGCTGCACCAGAAGATGTGACCCCTTCGTGTCCAGAGCTTTAGAGTAAGTTGCCTACAAAGAAATTGCCATTTCACATGACCTAAGCTTGAGACTCCTCTCTAACACACAAAAGGCCTGAACAGTAGAAAAGCACATAGTGTTCCTTCATCTGCCTCAGTTTGTATCAGCTTTCTTCAGACATCTCATTGTTCTCTGAAAACCCCCAAACTTTCCCATTATTTGATCTCTAAAATATTTCTTTCAAACACTGTGACAAAAGGAATATTTGAAACCAATGATGCATACATGATTTTAAAACTCAACCTGTTGAGTGGAAAAAGCCATCCATGTTGAATTCAAAGGACATTTATCAAACTGCAGCTGAACAGAAATGCTACTTTTTAATAAAACCCCCTTCTATTTCATAATTACATTTGTGTGCAGGAAGTCACTGTTCAGAAGCACCAGTGGTAGATTCATTCTAGTAATTAACCATGATTATAAGGTAATGCTGAGGTAGCCGCATACTTGTGCCACCTGAAAACCTATGACTGGGAGACTGCCCAGAATCACAGGCACTGAACCAACAAACCCAAAGCGTGCAAGCATTGTAGGTCGTTTCTGATGGCTTGTACTGGTTCCAGTATCAACTTGGCTCACTCTTGTCACCGCTTAGCTGGGGATCAGGAGGTCTGCACAGCTTCCTCAGAAGATAATAGAAAAACTTAACACTGCCAAGTCACAGCTAGGGTAAGGTGGGCTGAGCAAGTACAACAGTGCTGTCTTTCAAAACAAACAACAAAACTACTTCTGTTTTTATAAAAATAAAGTCTCTAGTGTGGAGAGGTAAAAAAAAAAAAATTAAAAAAAAATCAAGCAGTACTTTCCAGTTGCAGAACAAAATTCTTTAACCATTGTAGGCACATGGGAATGATTTATGCTTGTTACTTGGACTGCAGAGTCTGCAGATGCTGCCCAAGAACTACCCTTCTACTGCTCTGTGCTCCCGCATCTCACAGAGGGCAAGCCCAAGCGTCAGACTCACTGGAAACTTCAACAATAAGACAGCCTCATAAATAAGAGGTTAAAAGCCTAGTGCGCAGTTCTGTATCTGGCATTAACCTGTGTTGGGGTAAGAAGGGGTCTTCTCTGCATCTTTTCAATCTAACTGGGACAGTAAATGTCCTTTTCCCCATTGTTGACCTATCTCGTTTATGTAGACTGCAAGTCATGATTTTATTTTAATTAGCACAGTAGGCTCTGATCTAGGGAGTACCTTCTACTAGAATATCAATTAGCTTTTAATGCTGCCATTCAGAAAGGCCTCTGTGCTGCAAATCTGAGAGCTCTGGGGTAATTTTTCTGAGCCCTGAGTGAGCCAGTAACCCTTACCTGCCCAGATCAGTTTCATCTGAGGGATCCACTCAAAACCCCTCAACATGGGAGCTATTCTTCAGCACAGGTCCTTGACCACCCCATTCCCAAGCTGGGCTGCAGGTAAGCCTGTCCCCAGGCTTGACCCTCTGCTACTGCTGACAAGTGCCCAGCTTGACCTCAGACGTGCCTCGGCAGGAGGAACTTGCCCGGCCATCACAGGACCCTCAACATGGGAGCTACTCTTCAGCACAGGAGGAACTTGCCCGGCCATCACAGGGTGCTGCTGCCCAACTCTGGCTGCTGTCAGCAGACCTGCTCCACTCTTCTGCCTTGAGTCCTGCATGGGAACAGGCATGGACTTTCTTCTAGCTTTGGCTCCTCTTCCTTCGCAGAACCCCTGCCCTTGCTGCTCCCCCACTGCCAGCCTGGGCAAGGACCCAAGCCCAGGTAGAGCCCACATGCTCACGGGTGGAAAGTGCATGGCTGGGGTCCCAGTGGGGCTGTTCAGGGTAACTACTGCTTATGGATAGATGTCCTCAGGGCCCTGACAATTTTTAGCACTCACTTGTCTCCTCCTTCCCCTGTCTTCCTCCTGTTATGCTGCTAGCATTTTAGTCCCAGAGAAGGGAGTGCATTTCACTTATTAAGACCTCTAAGGAAACCATATGTGCAAACCATTCTTATAATTTAGTACATTCATCATCTGGTTACATTTCAGCTCTTTCTTAACTTTAACTTGCAAACACCACCTAAACCACATGCAGTATTCAGAAAGGTGAAGACAGGAAGTCATGCAAAACAGTCTTCTATGCTGCTTTAAGTACTACCAATTCCAAATGTTTTCAAAAAGCAAACCCTCCAGAATCATCAATTGGCTGAAAATCAAGGGGGATATTTTTCGGTTGTTTTTTAAAGCGGTATCTTTGTATTTTATTTTAGCTTCTTTACTTTCAGCTGTGCTGGGGAAGAAAAGAGCTTGATCCATTTGAAGGTTTATGCAAAACATTAAACTATGTGTGATAGCAGACATGATCCTTTTAAAGCTGATGACTTCATATTAGGAAAATAAATAATATTAGAGAAAGATTCAAAGTCAATACAAATACAGAAAATCAACATTTCTATGTTGTGCTATTAGAGAATGAATTATTTTTAAAGCTTGGAATGAGGTACTACTTGAATACTGCACTGAAGTCACCCCCAAAAGCCATAACATACCAGTTTTCTTTCCTTGCCTAAACAGGTAAGCAGCTTGAAGCAAGACTTTCTGTTTTTCTTTACTTTCTTCTAAAGACTTTCTGATTTTCTTTACTTTCTGCTAATTTCCTATCTGAATTTATTCATGACTGATTCATACTAATTTTTTAAGTTCTGCTCACATTTCTCTTTCAAATTAAATAGCTTTTCTTCCTTCTTTTTTACTTTTTTGGTATATCTGTAGAGAGAAAGCTTTCATCCCCTCATTATGCTATGCTAAACAAGCCAGATTCAGGTATACTTCTAATGCAAACTTCCCCTTTCCTGAAATCGTTTGTCATCTTCCTCTTTACCAGTAACACTTTCTTACATGCAGTGTGCCACAATGGATGCAGAGTTGGAGCAAATTCATACATGCAATTAATGGGCATCAGTAAAATGAATTCCAATTTCCATCTGTACCCTACCTTATTTCTATTAATTTCAGTGAACCCTCAGTTAGGCAGAAATCTTCTAGGAACCTTCTATTATAACTTATACTAGTCCTCATTTATTTCCAAAACACTGAAAAAATATTTTGGGACTACTAAGACAATTTCTTTACTGGGAATACCAAATACTTCCATGACTTGAACTTGGTTAATGCCATGACTTTTACAGCTGGAGGCAAGCAGGCTCTACTGTCTCCAACAGGTACAGAAAAATGTCATAGCACCACAAATGCTCTTCCAAAACATCCATATTTTAGGCTACCAGTAAGTTTGTCACTAATACTTAAGAAGATCGAGGAAGGAGAATTCTTCCCAGTTGCAGGCACAGACATTCAGGAGTAAATACTCAGATCACAGATTGTGGCAGAACTCATGGGTGTCTCTCAGCAAGCCATTCAGTTTTTTTTTTTTCTTTTTACCAAATAAAATGGCTCTTCTGCCATCTTGTGCATTTTTTAATTACATGATACACCTTTGGAGATACCAATCTTCTGCCAGTAGGGATTATTGTACTATGAAAGTATTAAGGAGCTCATAAAAGGACAATAATGCCAAAAGGTCCAGTTGGGCATTAAATTTTGTCAGCAGGGAAAATCTTACTAGTTACCACAGCAGCCTGGTACAGGTACAAACCTGTAACCGTTGTGACAATTCTCTTAGCTCAATATCTTCTTTTAAAGTAAAACCAAACAGATACATATTTTTTAAAACTTTTTAAAAGGGTTTTACTGACATAACTGTATTGGTCCAACATCATAGTTAAAGTTATAAAAGAAAATTCCATTGTAGACTTACCTTTGCAAATTTGAAATCCAGTCATGGAAAAGTAGCATAAAGATGCAAGTAAGGCATTGAAATAATGTCTCTTTCTTTCTGATCTGTAATAGTTATATATATTTCTAAATTCTGACATTTCACATGCCTAGACATTGATACGTTCTCATGAATGATGAGACAGGTTCCCTTCAAGCAGTTATGTTTCCTCTCTCTGAGGCTACTAATAGAATAGACACTTTTTCAACTATTGCTACCTTTATCAGCAATCTTGCTAATGCTATCTCAGACATCAAAAAATCAATAAGATTAAATTATTAGAAGAAATGACACTGTAGTTAAGAACAAGACAAAACATTTACCCAGGAAGACTCATCCTGAAGATGAAGTGATACTTGGCACAGATGAGGAAAGAAATGTACTGAAAGTAGTTATGGATTCAAAAGGGAAACATACTGGGCTGCTTCTCTCTATCAGGTGCAATGTCTTATGTGATACCACGCGGCAAATACTTGTGTCTTAATCTACACACAAAATGTGGGTGGCTTACTTTGGCTTTCCTCAAAGCTTTTATCCTCTTTGTTTCAGCTCAAAGAAAAACAAAAGAAAAAAAGAATGTAATCAAACATAAGCCTACTGTTTATATTATTTACTCATCAAAATTTCATTTTCAGACATCTTAGGGGCAGGAAAGTTCACTTGATCATCAAATTTGATCACCCGTTTACAAAGAGCCTGTGATTAAAGCATAATGTGTTTCTGACTAATGCATCTTCCAGAAAGACACCCACCCCTGAAGAAATCCAGTGATGTTGCTTTTCAGTATCTACTCCTTCCAGAAGACTCCTTTAGAACTTTTCTCTGAACTGTCTTTAACTGTCCAATGGACTTCTAAAAATATACACAAATTTCATTTGTGCTTCCAAACAGCATTTTACCATGACCCAGCTGAGGGATTTGCATGCTCTTAGTCCCTCAGGGCTATACAGAGGTCTCCTTATGTCCCACTCTTGGGTGGAGGGAGATGCTACCACACCTCCATTACAGTGCTCACCAAGGCTCCTACATAATGCTGCGTCCATGCAAGCCATAGCTGATGCCAAAACTGTCACCTTGGCCATGTTGACATCTAGCTGTGCTCCTTTCTAGACAGGGCCAGATACTGTTAGTAAAGTCAGGTGCAAAAAACTAATTTTCCCTCAAGTTCACTTTGCTCTCAGCTTTGAGGCTGGCTATAGCTGATGCAAATCAAAGAGCTGCTCCACGTGTCCAGACCACCAAGAGTATTTCATGTGATTTCCCGAGTCATCTATGCATCTATACATCTTACCGAGTGATCTATACAGCTCTGTGAGACTTCTGCTGCATCTCTCCCATTTCATTAAAACTTCTTTATTCTCAAGCACTTTAATATCAGCCAATTAGCCCGTCCTTTAGAAATTACTTTTATTCCCAGGGTCAAATCTAAGTAACTGTAGGAAGTTATTTTTCTCAGCCAGACTCATAACCTAATCAACAAACAAAATAATGCCTATCTTGCAAGAACCATTTTCACAAAGCCATGTGAACTATCATTGTGTGAAAATATGCTAACAGGGAATATTGTCACTCACTGGCAATCAAATGGAGGCTGCAGGTAGAGAAGCACTACAGTTTGGTCTCCCTTACTTGACGAAGCTGATAACAAATTAGAGCATATATCTTGAGGACAATTAGCTGTATGGTCAGAATACTTACCAACGTATAAGCATGACTGCATGGATTAGAACTGGTTGTTTAGAGGACATTGGAAGACCAGAGAAAGAACTACGTCAACACACTCAATAGTGACCACCTACACACCCAAATGAAAATTAAAATGGATCAATGTAAAAGTGACTGCTACTGCACATGGTATTCACATCTGAAGTCAGAACATGAATACACTAAAAATTGCCAGCTAGAAGTGCATAATGGTTGGGATTAATTAAACTCAGGACTCAATGTGTATCCCCTGACATATTAGAAGCTTTGTTGTAGATATTCAAAGAATAATAACTTGTGTGAGGATTCTCATAGAGATTTTATAGAATAGGTTTTACAGGGTCTTTGACACAATGGTTTGGTGAAGCAGACCGCACAGAGAATTAGCATAATCTTTTTTCATTTGAACAAAATCCCATCCTCAGTGGAGAGCTGTATTTTTCTATGATTTTGTAAAAAGAAGCGTATTTATCAGACTATTACATGATATTAACAATCACTTTTAAAACAATTTTGAAGGAGATAGTACGTTGAAAATATATCAATTAAAGCTTTTGAAGAAATTATATCCAGGACCACTTATTCTTCTTTGAGTCACTGTATTTCTATGTAATTTTTTTCAGCAGAGTTAGACAGTCAACATACTGCAGAGGAAAGTCTGGTGCTGCCAATGTAGTTTGCTGATGTGGAGCATTGTCTTTTGTATGTAATCTATAAATTAAAAACCCTTATGGTACCACCTGCCACAGCCATTCCTAACTTGAATGCTAAATTCTCATGTGACCACCTGCCACAGCCATTCCTAACTTGGATGCTAAATTCTCATGTGACCTCACAACTGCTTGAGCATTAAAAGTAGTGAAGATAGGGACAACAGAGAATAGCAAATTGGTTTTGTTAAGAATTGCACGTATTTAAAATTTCCTGTCATTCAGAAAAAGAACAAACTACACAACTTTTGAAAAATATCTTCCGTCTCCATCCAGCCTCTATGGACAATCCTGGAGGGCATGTGGAGGAAGAAGCTGGAAGACACTGGGAAATTAGAAAGGTAAGAAGTCACAAGCCTGGAAGTCTACACTTGGCAGCAACCCAAGCAGGCACACTGCCAAGGAGCCGGGTGGGTGAGGCAATTTGAAATTTGCTCCCAAGGCAAATTCCACAGCTCCATTTGAACAATCAACCACCATTTGAATAATCCGGTGTTTGTCATCAAATTCTACATTGTTCCATGAAATGTTTAGATTTTGATGGACTGGTAAATTTCAAGCCCAAAAATACTTGTTTCCATGCATTTATTTGCTATTTAGGTATCTTTATAAACTGCAATTGAGGAGCACTTTTTCTGTGCATTTTTAAGCAACTGGGCATCAGATACCAATGTCAAAACACATAAGTGCTACGATTTTGCATTGAATTTAAGGTGTAAAGTTTACATAGTAAAAATATTCACAGATAAGCCTTTCAAAGTTAAAATTGTCTTCTACCATTAACTGTTTTAGCAGACATTAAATAAGCAAAGTATGAAAATATATTTTTAAAAATTTTCCTTCTGAAAGACCCATTTGTAAGATGTCTTTACTGGAGAATAACTTTAAACAACTCTGAAAGCTACTAATGGTTGTCACATCTTGAAGATGATTGTCACATTTGTTAATACTCTGTAAGCTGCTTTTCACACTTCGTTATAGCTGTGTTGGTTTACAGATCATTCTTTCATCGCATCACAGACATCATTTTCATGAGTGACTTTACTTGTTGGCTTCCATTGAATCGTAAATCAAGAAACGAGATAATAAAAAATGCAGACTGCAATCATTTGCTGTTAATATGAATCCAGTTCAAATTTAGCAGCTACACTAACAATATTATACTAAAATCATCAGAATGGAATTGTAGCTTAGTATATTGAAAATGAGTTTGCCTCTCCTCCCTATTTCCTTTGTGGCTCAACTTCTTGTATCTCAGTCTTTAATGGGGAAAATTATTTATGCGATTTACAGACTCTAACAACCTTTTAAATCATCTCAACAAATACAACTAAAGATTTGGCACAGACAGAAAATAATATTCCTTAGTATTATTAGTTCACACTAGTATCAGTTCAATTTTTACATTACACAAGTATGCATATATAAGTACATAAAATTTTACTCCTGATTTAGGGCTGATTTAAGTACTGATTTAGGGTAATTACAGAATAATGTGTGCCCAATCTAACCCTGTTGAAATGAAGTACAAGACTGATTTCAGTGATTCTTCTGAGAAAGAGATAAAAAAAGCATGAACTGAGAAAGGGCTGGGGAGGGGATTTGGGAGAAGGGAAAAACAATTTAGCAGATTTGCAGTGTCAGCAACTGTTCACCTTTATATCACAGTGGTAGACAATTTTTTAACTTTTGCTATATAAAATACAATATATTCTACTCACATGAGTATTGAATTAACTTTATGAGGCATTACATACCAGACAGAGTCTGAATTAAAACTCAGCTTCTCCTGTAGAAAGGGAAAATGGACTCTAAAAATGGCCAACAATCTGGCTGTCAGACTCTCTTGCCCCTGCACACGTTTGTGAGTACACTTTTCCACCTTGTACCAACAAAGGGAATTAGGATTGCATTGCAAGGACAATTGGGCTTTACTTCCATTTGGAAGAAATGATGCAGCAACTGTGAAAGAGGATACTTCTTTTAGGTTACTTATGAGTCATATATTTCCACAAGATTAAAAAAAAACATAATTATGTGGTGCTATCAGTCATGTTTAAATTGGAAGGAAGGGTGGAAGAAAAATCTCAATGTGTGAAAGCGGTGGGTAGAGAGTAAAAAGCCTGTGATATAAAGCAGATATAAGCACTGTTTAACTGATCAGTACTGCCTCATCCCTTTGTTCTGCTCCAGAACTGCATTAGAAACAGAACATTTCAGTACACTAACTAAAAAATTTGAAAAGGAGAGGGGGAAAGAAAATCACCATAAATTATTATGTCACTAGAAATGTATAACAACATATTTTATTTTAAGCTTACTGATTAAGGCTGTTTGAAATTAAAGCACACCAAAACATGAGGACTGACTATAGTTATACCAATAGTGAGAGTAAGTAATTATTGTTGAGTTACTATAAGGAGAAAGCAAGTCTGCCTTTGATCTCAATCCTGAATCCAGACCCGGAATCCAGTTGCTGTCTGTCATTGAGTCCAGTCTGGGACTTCCACAGTGGCAGCTGGTGACGTGACTGTCATCCTGGGAGCTTGATACAGTTTCACATTTATTATTAATATTTCATTAAAGTAGTTTAGTTTCTTTTAAACTCATAAGTCTCTCTCTCTCTTCTGCCTCTCTTTGGAGAGGTAGAGGAGAGTATCTGTCATTCACCCAGTGGCCGTTCAGCCCAAACCACGGCAGATTTATGGCTTATGATGCTGGAAGGGCAAACAGTTTCCTGCCTGCCTTTACAGTGACTTACAGTGTTCATTGGAAGCAATCGGGCTGTTAGCGGCTCTGCAAAGGCATAATGGCAGTGACAAAGGCAACAGAAAAGAACAAATTACAAATTATATAGGTTAGATTTGCAGTCTCATGGCTTGCTGCCACTGAAGGAAGGGATCTTTCTCTCCCAGCGCTCCTTACAAGCCCTCTTCCTCCACTCTTCCCAGCCACAAAGTTCTGCATCCCCTGTCTCCCACCTCCACCAAAAGTACTTCACACCTTGGGCTGGGCACAAAGAACCACTGGAAGCAGGATGCACACAACTTGGAAGTCTCAAGCAATGATTTACTGGTAAACCCACAGACATTATCGAGGAAATAACAAGCATTAATTACCCATCCTGACAAACGATAGTCATGGCTTGCGAGGCAGGCAACAGTCAGGAGGGAAAAAGGCTGATGTGTAATGCTCACTGGGAAAAGTCCCTAACACTGCTGAGTTGCCATCACCCACCATATCCGCACCGCCAACCACACTGACAACCCGGGGATTTTTTCCTGTAAGATTTTACACCTCTCCAGGTTGGCATTTTTCTTCCTGAATCCCCGAATCCCTCAACAGTCTTTCCTCTGTTCAGCTGAAGCCTCAATGGAGAAAGTTACAGACAGCTGTCCCTGGTATTTGCTGGACCTTTTTGAGGTTTGATTTAATTCAGTGATCTGGTGAAAGGGATGCAGGGCTTGCTCTATTTTGCCTTTTTCCCTCCTCCCTGAGTTTGCTTTCTGGCAAAGTAGTCTTTAGTTCCTGAAAAAATACTGGAATATGTCACGCAAGTGATTCATAAACACCTTGAAGAAAGTAAGATTAGTAACAGCTAACACAGATTTGTCAAGAATAAACAGTGTCAAATCACTTTAATTTCCTTCCCTGAAAGAGTTCATAGAGAACTATTAGATGTCTCTCATGTACCTTCTCTTTAGCAAGGTTTTCCTCACACAACTTTCTCACAATCAAAATGCATGCCAGATGAAATCTACAGCAAGAGTGAAAATATGAGTAGAAATTGTCCTTCAGTGTCAAAATGAAAGAATGTGTTATGTAGCCATCTTCACCTGGTATTAGTCAGTATTTTTCTTAATGGCCCAGCTGAGAGTAAGCTTATTAAAGTCACACAGAAACTAGCCAGTGCAGACCACAAACTTGTTACATTCAGTAAAGGAGGGAATGATTTTGAATAAACTGGAAAAATGCTCTGCCAAATACTGAAATAAATAAACATTAGGTTCTACACTTAAGCAGAAAAAGTCAGTCGTGTGTATTCAAAACAAGTAATCACTGACTAGGTAGCAGTTTTGCAGGAAAGATCTGCAGGTTTTAAAGGATCATAAACAGAACATGAGTCAACAGTGTTAGCCATTATGAAAAAGTCTACCAGGAGGTATAAGCACAGCCTGCAAAATGTGCAGCACAATCCTTTCCACTCAGCATTGGTAAAACTGCACTGTAGGAAAGTTGTTGGCCAACTGGACACTAGAGGAGAGCAATAACAAGCAGAAAATGTGATTTGATGGCGTTTTTCTGTCTAGCAAAGAGAGGACAGTGCTGAGACATAACAGCTTTCAAGTAGTAAAAAGCTGCTGCAAAATTCTCTGTGTCCATGGCAATAGGACAAATAGTAATGAGCTTAAGCCGCATTAAAAAGGATTCAGGTGAGACGTGATGATAAATTTTCTAATGTTGGGATAATGAAGCCCACTGGAACAGATTGCCTAGGGAGGCAGTGGAATCTCTAGCATTAGAGACTTTTAAAGTATACATTAGATAGATATCTATCAGGAATTAGACAGGTGTTGGGCAACGAAGGGGATTAGATGTCCTCTTGATGTCCTTTCATCCCTGTAGTTTGTGATTGTGTTACCAAATTTCAAAAGGACCACATTACAAAGTAAGTACGGTTGTAAATATATTAGGCTACTGGTGGCTTTAATTGTTCAGTCCAAGACCATAATGCATTTTGATTTCTTATTAAGCAACCTTTAAATTTCTAAGATTCAATAGGAGGAAGGGGATTAAAGCCTTTGTGTAGTACATTTCATCTACCAGTGAGAGGTACCATCAATTTTAACTTCATCATAATGTAAATGGGAATCAAAGCACTGAGATTTTTCTTTAACTAAAAGATGTTTGTTCAAGACATATCACTGCACCACAACAATCGTGCTACATGTTTATTCAGTGGAATAAATGTTCAGAGAAGTGAATAATGTTTGGAGTAAAGAAAAGGAGCACAACCAGAGAAGTCATTAAAAGCTCTTTTGCTAAAAGGAATCATTAATGATATTTGTTCAGTGTTTCATGATTTCAGCCATTAAAGTTACTGTTGAAAAAAATACTCCACACTGAGAAATATGTATGTATCATTGACTCAGAAGCTGACATCAGCAGTAAAAACATACGCTTCAAAATGCAATTTTCCTTTCGGTATGAGAAGTCTGCGAGGCTGAACCTGATGCTGTAAACTGTTATAATTTGCTAATTTTGGACTAAAATAGTCATATCGCCCCTACACAAACGTGTGAGCTGTGTGTCACCATTTAAGGTAAAACCTAAGAATTGAATGAGCTGGGCAAATCAAAAGCTTTACAGTGCATTAAGACCCAGTCTTTCCAGCCGAAAAGCGCCATGGCAGCTAAGCTGGAGGTCATTTGCCACCTCCAGTGGAAAGATGAAGTTGGGTGGATAATGAAGAAAGGGCACAGAATAATGAAGAACAGTCAGATTGTAAATGTTGTTGTGGAGACATTTAATACAGCATAACAGTTTTGTTATGACCTAGCTTTGGTATAGTATACTGGGAAAAACATGTATTTATTCACAGATGCTAGCTATATAATATAATCATCTTCCTACCAGGCAAATGGGTATCCAGCTCTCTGAACTCTGCTACATAAATTACGGGTTACTTACGTCCATGCGAAGCAGCCGGCTGTGGGCCACGCTGCTTGCTTCATTAAGTTTATATTTGGAAAATAAGAAAGGGAGACACAGTCATAGAGACCTGCGAGAGCTTCCTTGTCTTCTGCCCAGGTCCTTTAAGTGGCATAGGACAAAGATGGTGCTCCCCAGGAAACCATCCAGCACTGGGACAGAGCTGGATGCGGTCATCCTGGGGTCTGTTCCCTTCCTGTCTCTACTGTAGGAGCTCAGGGAAATTGCATATGGTCTAATTGCGCCAGCTCTCCACCTTCTAGGAACTGCCCTGCATCTTCTTCTGACTTGTTATTGTCAGGCAAGAACAAAAGTCACTCTTGAAAACAGATCACTGTTTAGGTAAAATCAGTAGAAGGAGATCTCTGGAAGACAGAATAAAATTGTTACAGACAGTAGCCTGGTTAGTTTGTGGTTTTAAAACTGTTTTCTGCCTGATGGACCCTGGAAGAAAACTACTGGTTTGCAGTGTAAAAGGGAATTTGTTTTTATTATTTAAATTCTACGGAGTCTTGCTAACTATGGTTCTACTTCTTCAAATGCATAGCACTAAATCTCTGACCGCATGCAATGAATTACACAAGAATACTGTAAGTAGGCACGCACTGAAAATGACTAAAATGATTTTGAAACACATTTGCAACTGATATTATCTATAATGTCCCGAACTCTTGTTTTTATTGAATTGCTTTTTCTAAGAATGTAATTATTTAAAAAGTATCACATGTTGATTAGATATTTCAGATACTAAAACACAGTCGTGCTATTTCAGTGTTTCACCAGTTATTACTGCAATCTAATTTAGCATTTAGTGTCATTAGAGAAAAGACAATCTCTCCTTGTAAACAAACGTGCTTCTGAATTTGACCTTTGACTATATTTTGTGAAATGCTTCATTTTATGATTGTCTGCAAATCATTTACCGAAGCTGAATATTTGAAATTCATTGATGGAACTATTTAACTGGTCACCTCACCCATCTGGCTGCTTTTCTTGTATGAGTTTCTTTTCTGTAAAGATAAAATTTTTAGACAGAGGAGGATTAGGGAGAATCACAGGCCCTTTGATTTTCTCAGTAAGAACGCAGTTTAGGGAAGGATTGTTTCAGATGAAGCAGACCTAACTTTCTTTGGGATATGAGAAATTTCTTCATGGATTTGGGTATGTGTCTTGTTCCCAGACTTAAAATATTTTTGCTAACATGTCTGCAAGTATCAGATTGATAATGTGTCACACTGCCATTTCCCAAAATAGGACAGCTGCAGTCAAACCTGCAAGTTTAATGCCAAATGAGAAAGTGAGGTGTTTTCTCCTCTATCTTGGTCTATTACTTGAATTCCAAGGGTTGGGGAATTGTTTTAAAAACCTCAGTTCAAGAAGCTGTCTTGCATAATGACACACTTGTCTTTATGTTAGCACACTACATCCAGCAATCAATTCCTGTCATTTGCTTCAGGAGATACCAGTGCATACGCCCCCAAAAGTAGTGAGGCAACCTGCAGAGACAGAAAAACGCTTTGAGAAAATAATTTAGACAGGTGTTCAGGTTTGACCTCTGGAGACTACCTTCTTTTTTCAGTGATTTTGCTATCAGCTAGCTGTACTTGGTCCATAAACCACTATGAGACTTCCTGTCAAGATACCTGCTAGCTTGTTGGGCAAATAAAAATGTCATATTCCAAGGGAAACACACATTTACTCCTTTCATCTTTCCTTCTGACCAATTCTCTTAAAATCATCCCACTATCCTCCACTTTGTTGTGGCTTTTTGTACCAGATTCAATACAACAGACTTTTCATATTCAGCGAGGTGCTTCCTAACTTTAGTTGAAAGTGACTATGAAAGGAGACTTTATTGGACAGGAGTAGCCTTCTGTTCTTTTGGGCAAAGAGCCCAAAATATGAAGGTGTTTTATTAAAAGCTGTAAAATAAATGTTTCAATTAAAATAATTTATTACTGAACTTCACTGATTTCCTCACGTACCTGTTCTGCCCCATGTGGGTTGGACACATGATGTTAACAACTTCCAGAGAGCACCTGTGTCAGGGACTTCAATGGCATAACACCTTTGCCACTTGCAAGGTGAGACATGCAGGGTTATAGTCTCATCAGCTTGCCTGCCTTTGTAGGAGAGTGAGACAGGGGAGTGAGACAGGGGAGATGTGAACCACAGGATGCCCCAACAGCATTTCCAAACAAAGTATTGGGGATAATTAGCTCTTTTTCCCCCTTAATTCAAAAAAAAAAAAAAAAAAAAAAAAAGCCAAGACATCTAAAGCATTATTCTGAAATATTTCACTTCAAGTCCTTTTTGCTGACATGCAAATGTCAATGTAGTGTGTAAATACAGCAGGGAAAATTAATGCTATCATTTGAAATGAAAAGGCACTGCAGAGAGAGAAATTTTTGAAATTGTGTATCTAGACTATCATGGCTTCGTAGCTTTTAACCCTTTAACTCATCTTTGGGGTGAAACTTGCAAATTAAACCCTGAACATTCATATTAGAAATAAACATGGACAATCTTTTACATGCAATTAGTCCCCAACATGAGTTCTCCCAATTGACATTTTACAAAGAACAAAATGTGGGTTTACATTCTTTTTGTACCTGGTTCTGCAGGGAAAGACACAACACACTAAGATTATTCAGAAACAACACACCTGAACACTTAGTTCAGAAAAAGAAAGAATCATACATTTGCCTTGGTTCTACAGGTTAAACCCTGGATTTTGGATTGTTTTAAAAATAGGCCCACCAAAAGAACACAAGGGGTAAATTCAACCTGTGAATGAGGAAAAATTTTCTGACAACAGGGACAACAAAAGAGTTTCCTTAATAAGGTTTTCAGGCTGATAATAAATGAGAATATGAGAAGTGTTGTGTAGCTCTTGGATGCAATGGAGGAGAAGCTAGATCAACTAAGTTAAAAGATCTCTATTGCTTCAGTCATCAATTTTATATGATTGACCTGAATTTATGCCAGTCTTGGTTATTTTGTCATGCATACATATATCCTTATCATTCACCGCAGAAACAGAAATCTCAGATACTTAGTGGCTTTTGCTCCTAATTATTTATTGCCTTGTAACAAACAGCAGCCTCATTGCAGAAGGCACTCAACAAATACAAAAGAAAACTATCTTCAAAACAAAGAGAAGAAAACTTAATAAGGTTCAGACCACTGTAAGAAAAAGACTGAGGATTTTTGGCATGAAAAGATGTTAAACATGAGGGAGGTCTTATGGAGAGATTCATGGTAAAAGATTAAAGATGGGAAGAAGAAATACATATGGAACATAAGAAAACTAAGTGAAAGTATATCATTGATACACAAAAAGATAAATTGTTAACCTGTAGACAAATGCTAAGCAAAAGTGTGAGCAAGTGTGAGTAAAATATAAGATAAAATCTACTATACTTCTAAAACAGTCACCGAATATAAAAAAAGAAAACAACCTCAGAAATTACACATGTAAATGCACAAGGAAACGTCAGAGTACCAGAACCCAGCTGACACATTTGTTGCCAAAAAAAACATATGTTATGGCATGACTCTTACAGCACTGAAACAGAACAGGCTGCAGCCGATTCAGTGTGAGAGACAACACCAAATGGAATGAATCACTGTTAAATGGGATTTACAAGCCAAAAGAGACCTCCTGGTAACTGTCAGAAAGAAATGTATTGCAAGTACCGTCCGCTTCTGGTCTTCACAATCCTGTGCTGAAATGTGGCATCTCTGGAGATGCAGTCTGCACGAAATTACCGCTGACATAACCAGAAGACAGACTTTTCTCTCCCTGTCTCAAATTTGTTCTTCAATGTTTGCTGTACTTCTACTGATATGTTCATGACCCACTGTAGTTATAAGTGCCCAAACTGACTTCTCATTAATCATCCTGTACTGATACCACACGGGTAAACTTTGTTCAGTATAAATACCGCTGTTATGGCTAACAGATTTCAACAGAGGGTAAAAGCATATAACTGTGGAAAGTGTTCTGATTGTCTCATTTTAATGTTTATGTCACCAAGTTATCCAGATTATTAACATAGGGGAAGAGCACTGATTTGCCTAATTATGGCAGTATTAGATTAACTGAGAATACTACCATCATTGATGAGTAAGAAAATGTGGTTATATAGCTTTTGTCCGTGATTTCTTTAGAATATAAAAATTGCTGGATGAATGCCTTCCAGTAAGAATGTTGCCTCCTGTAATTTTACTCGAATTTGAAATACTATTTTAAATCCCACTACAATAAAGGACTGTCAGTAATAACAAGTAAAAGCCTTAAAGAAAAAAGTAATGATGAAATTTTGCCTGAGTAAAGCCTAGATTAGAGTTAAGGATCAACTTTCTGCCTCTTAGTGGGACTGAACGGATCTCATGACTCAAGGCTCTTAAATCAGGATGTAGGAGAGCTGTGTCATTACCCATAGTTCTGATGGTCTGCACAATGATTTCCAAATTTCAATTTTCTCATTGTTCTGTTTTTCCTTTGTGTTACGTTGGTTTGTTTAAATATGCCACTATATCAGTACTTCTGCTTTTGTAGCAGGATTTCCCTGCTTTTTTTAATCCTGTAGACAGATATGAAAAATGCCTCGAAGGGATGAACCAATACTTGCTTAGAGGTAGGAAAGAAATCATATTGCAACAGAAAATTCCCCCTTGTAACACCCACCCAATCTGCAGCTGCATCAGACCCATGAAATGAACTTGCATGTGCTATTTTCCTATTTTCCAATGCAAAACCGGACTGCGTATTTGTCAAATGTGACCAAGATGAGTATTTTGCACAAGTATTTCTATAGCTGCTCTTACTCTTTCTTTTCCAGTTTGCCCAAAACTGACAGAGAAAGCTTTTGTCATCTTTTGAATACCCTCCTCCAAGTCCGGGAAAATGTGAAAAAACAAGAACCAGATTAGAATGAGTGGGGAAGTGGAAACATTCCTGGAAAAAATGAAAGTAAAAAAAAGAAAAATATAGACATGTACACTCTGTGTGTATTTTTTGTAGCTCTGAGAAATGTGAAAGTTTGCTTACTTGCTCGGGGAAAACTAAGTTTACTTCAATTTGTGTCTAACTGAAAAATAATAGTCTCCAAAACAACTACCATGAATTTTTAAGCTGCAAGCCAGCTAGGGCTGAACTTTGAAACCAGTAAGTATGTTTTAATGTGCCAATGAATTCAGTGCTCTTAATCTAGGAAAGAAAAAGAAAGTCAAACAAACAAACAAGACTCATAATGTCCTGCATATTTTAATGCCAAGTGCAATAATACACATTGGAACAACTAACCAAACGTTCTTACTCGGTGGATTTTCAGCTACCTAAAGTGTCTAAGTCAAGATCAGTGTCATTTAAAAACCTGTATCTGTAGCTTTAAATGCAAGCTGTGGTCTTGCAGCATAAATTAATTGAATGAGGTACTTAGTGTAGCTAATGCAGGAAGTCAGACTTAATAATCAGCATGCTCCCGCCTGCCCTTAAAATCTATGAAATGCCAAATAAATACTTTAACAGGAGATCTACTACAGACAACATTCCCAGGAGAAAAATTTGGCCTTTGATTTTATGTTTCTATCAATACCTTAAAGAGATAAGTCTTTAATATACGGTTGTGGTCAAACTAAAGCAAATCTCAGACATGCGGAATTTAAAGGTCAAATGACACTTGATAAAAATTCCAACACTGGAAAGCAGAGAAAGTAACTTTGTTTAATAACGGGCTTCCTCCTGTCAAAAAAGAATAGTTGGTTTCTACATGTTAAATCTGTGTCTTTGCCTTAGGAGCTATGACAGACCACAAACTCTCCATTTCACTGTGCTGAACACCCCAGTAAAGTAAAGTCACTGAAGACACAGAAATGGTACATGTTCTACAATGAAAAGGAATTTTATTTCCAACATACCAATGCAAAAAGTTGGCCACAAAATTCCAGAATAATTTTTTAAGATGGAGCACAATTAACCATACTGTAATGTTTATTTTAGGAAGATGTGATAGATTTGTAGTATGTCTTTCAAGTGTAAGGATACTGGAATAACATCAACTGTACTCTCTGTCTCACAAATAGGTAAGCTGCCAAATTTCATCTGTCTTGTGAGGACAGCACTCTTAGAACTCTCTTTCTGATGTCAAACAGCACAGGACTGGGAGAAAGCTTCTCCTATCTAGAGACAATAGCAGCAGGGTTTTAATTTACATGTAAAAGGTGCAAATAACCAAATAAAAAAACGTGTTTTCTAAGTATTTTTTTTTTAAAATAAGGCAGGGATGCAGTAAAAGAGGGATGACAAAATGCCCACAAATCCATCCAAGTCCTATTCCTAATATAAACCTGTTGGTTGAGGACCAAACTAAAGCAAAACCTCTACATCTCTTTCGTCCCTTCCACCTCCTTTGGCCAAGAAACTTAAAGAAAAAGGGCAAAATATTGTCATTTTCCTCACAGAGCAAAAGGAAGACAAATGGAAAGGACTGACTAAAAGGGCTTAAAAGTTTAGTTTGCATGTCGCTGAGAGTCATGTCTGTGAAAGCAGGGAGTTACATGCAGAATGAAGAAAAGTATGTTCTTGAACTGGTGTACAAAGCCAAACCAATTAACTATGCCTGAGGTGAGTGGATGCTTTAGCCTTAAACAGGTAAGTCTTCACCATTTCAAAGGCAGTTGGCAAATCACCCATGATATAACAGATTAGGAATTAATTACCCTTCCCATGGCTTTGGCCAATAAAGGAGCAGAAGAAATATATGTCATAGCTTTCCTGTCAGCACCAGAACATGACAACCATGGTATCTTCTTAAAAAGGCCCATGCCAGCTTTCTCTCTGCCACTGATAACATTAATTGTAGGCTAATGTCACACTTGGCGGACTGTTGCCTGCTTGGAGAATAATAATACCGTATAATTTGTGCTGATACATTACACGTATACCCACACAACTTTTAAAAACTATAATCAAATAATAATATTGCATGCTTAAAATAGTGTGAAGTAAATGTGATTATTACAGTATCATTGCAGGTAATAACATTTTGTAAATGTTTTGTTAGACTGCATGCACGGATAAATTACTCAAATGTTTCTGGAAAATCTTAAAAGAGGAAAAGGAAGAAAAAAAATGGTTTTTGAGGACAAATTCAAAAAATAAAAGATGGGAGAGGGGATCCAATTAGAGCTACTGTAGATTTAGAAAACTCATTTTGCAATTAGGAACATCACCTGCAAGATAAAAAAAAATCCCCAACACTTATAAACATGTGATCAGATGAAAGATAATGTGAAAACTTACTTACTGAGTATAAAGAAAAGTCCTTGTTTAAACAATGGAGCATTTTACAGCTTCTTAGCCTTCTAATGCCGCCTTCTTCTTTTCCCATTCCCACATCTTTATCTAAATTCAGGAGGTGGTTACACCTCTGCAGGAACCATCAGGAGTGCACAGACTCTTTGCAGTTCAGACACCCTGTTCTACTGTTGGGGCACTCGTACTCAGTTTAGGTAAAGGAGCTGAATAGATTAAACAAACTCAGAGATATTTAATGACTCCTGTCCACTCTTTCGATATTAAAAAAAAAAAAAGCGAGAGATTATACTCATAGCCCCAAATTCAGCAAATGTTTAAGAATATAATTACCTTCCTATCAGCTAGAAAAGCACCTGAGCACATTTGTAAAGTCCAGCTTGGAGGCAATTCCAGTATAGTTAGAGCAGCTAAATATAGTTTCAAGTAATTCCTATGCCTAAAGCAAACATTATGTCATACGATTCCTGGTAGAAAACCACTTCCCCTTTCTCATGCAGGTCTATAACTCTCAGTGTTTCTTTCCCTCTGCTTTGTTCTGAGGCAGTGGGAGAAGCAAATGGGAACCCATCTGCTTCCACTTTTGAAGAGACTGGTCAATTCTATATATTTTACACCTATTTCTGACTATATAAGCAAAAGGACACAGTCAAAGCCAATGACCTATTCCTTGCTATCATCACTCCTGGGCAGCCAACAATACACATGATTCAGTTTGCTGTAATTTATGAAACAGAAAGAAGTAGTTCATTTTCAAATGTGACTTTAAGCACGAAGTGTTGATTGTTGGTACGAAGGGTTTTTGACATGAATTTGATATTGAATCAGGGATAGCAAATAACCGGTGAATAGAAAGATGTTATTTTTCAGCACGACCTGACCAAAGTTTTGCAAGACTGATCTTCCTTTCACCGTATCCAAATTGAATCAGGTAAGATATACCAATCCCTTCACTGAAGATAGTAGCATGTTGTCTATCTTCACCTGAGGATTCTAAAAAATCCTTACAGTAGTGTCTTTCAAGCTACACAAAGTTTAGCTAGCACAGTTTTAAGAGCAAACACTTCATTTGTGTGTTCTGACAGGACCATTGATGATAATATGCCTGCATCTTCATAGACTACAGTATCATGTTCTTCTTCACTGGCTTTGAAACTATTACAATAAACGTGAAGGTATTATTCCTTTAAGTAACTAGAGGAAGATTTCATTTCTTATATAATAAAACACTGGCAAACTTTCACGATCACTGATGTAACGATTATACAATCATCTTCTCCCTGCAAAATGTAGGTGACCTGAATAGTACTACACCTGCACAACTTCAAATATACTTTACACCTTGGAAAAGAAATTGTAAAATACGCAGCATGTTCTTGGATTAATCACAAAGATTATTTCATGTTCTTTCTGAAGCAGTAATAAAGAAGTCTTACTCGCTTTATACATCCTTTGTGAACTTCAAAAAGTGGTACCTTTGAATAAATGGAAAGAGCTGCCTTTCTATTCCCCTACAGAGAGGAGGTCAACCTGTGGTTCATGAGCAGTGTAGGTATTACAACACCTAGATCTACATTTGCTGCTTTTTTTTTGGCCCTGCCCAGCTCCACATTAGAGCCGAGGGATCCCTAAGGAGCGTGGCAAGTTTTCTGGGAACTCTTCCCTCTGGGATCTGCTGTCTGTGTGCCATATATGGCTCATCGGCACGTGAAGAATGCTATGTGGCTTGTAAGACCATGAATATTTTCCCACCTTGCCTTATTATTTATCGGCATTGCAATGCAAAGCTGTAGCGCTCCAACCCGAAAAGCAAACATGCAATCAGAAGTAATTAAGACCTCAGGAGGTTGTCTCTTTCCCACAGGAATCCCACCAGCTCCCCTTGGTAGGTAGCACAATCAACATAGACTATACTTAACTGACACAATCAATGGTGAAATCCATTTTCTTGTGCCAGTGTGACAAATAACGAGTTCACGGGGATATGAATCTTTCACTGCCTTTGGTGCATAATATGGGGTTAATCATGGAACTGATTAACTGGGGATGAAATGAAAAAAAATGGCACCATTGTAATTTCAAGGCAAGATATATATTCTTTCTGATTCTTCCTCAACCTTCATTTATGAATGATAGATTATTTCTCAGATTCCATTTAAACTCATTATTAAAATGCAGTTATTTGTACAATGCACGCCACTCAAACTCAGATATTTTCTCCCACAAAATACTGGCTGAGACAAGACTGACCTAAATCTAGAGATCAAAATAGAGAGGGTCATTATTTTTTCTTACATTTTGCTGATAAGAATATTCAAGCTGATTAAAAAGAGTCTTTGAGCAAGCTAGCTAAAATTTCCTCCTCAGATGTTTGAAAAAAACGCAATTTCCTTTTACAGAAGTAATCTATTTATTCCCTGATTAATCCAACTTCATGAGAATTTCATTGTGGCAAATCATCGTTTCACATATCTGAATCAGAATATAAAGTGACTGACTTCAGGCATCCAAACAAGGAGAGCATGATTATCAAAAATTGCTGAGACCGGCAAATTCTGAAGAGAGCCACTAACTCTGCAGCTCTATGAGGCTGAGTTTGTTTTTGCTTAGGAGCTTAAATATTGATTTAGTTATTTAACTATAGGTATCTAAATTGGAAAGGGTTGGCATACATACTAGTAAATAATTTTAAAATGCTGAACTTTGATGTGAAACACCAGGCAATGAGTTAAATATAGGTGCATGTATTTTGGTGACAATCTGTTGAGATCCTGAACAAATAAGGATAAAATCAACACTCTTTATGTTAATATTTAAACGCCTTAGGAAGCTAGTTTTTATTTTAAATCAGTGTTACATGTACCAAATTCTATTTGCATAGTATGATATTGTGACAAAATCCAGAAATCTGGTTAAACTGTATAGGCATCAGTAGTACAAATAATCAACTGTTTTTCAGAAGTTTACCAGTATTTAACAGATGGGTAAATAAAGCAGCATATAACCATTTAATAACTGCTTTAGGATATTAGTTTAGGGTGCACAAACACTGCATGGCCTTGCATTTTATTTCAATATTGGCTTAGACACTCAGGACAATAACTCCCTTATTTTTAGCCATTAAACATTCATGTTACTGTACATTTCATAGAGAAAAAATATGCTATGGACTTTATTAGTAGTATTGCTATCTGGCCACATCTAGCATTTCTATATAAGCAGAAAGTCCCACTTCAGGAAGTTAGACATTAAGAGTGATAAATATGTAAAATACAACCAACATTAAGAATACAATAAATCATGGAACACAGCCTTAATTTACCTTGTGCCCAGTCATCTTTATTCCTGTGTTTTATGGCTTCATATTTGTTGTCTAGAAAATAAAAGCTTAACAAGCCATGAAATGCCCATCATCTGCCTCTACCCACTGTTTCCAGGTCACTACTTGCCTCTGAAGGCGAACCCTGCTCCCTGCTGTGTGGCCTCTGCCCACCAACCCAAATAGCTGCAGCGGCCGCGGCTGCCCACTGCACATATATGTGTATATGTATGTGTGTGTGTGCCCTAACAGCATGCTCGGAGAAAAACCTTCCTTTTAGCCTAGTGCTTTCCTCCAGGGTAACACAGTTTGATGCTTGGTTTGCTGTTGGTGCTCTTTCGACACTTTTGGAAAGTGCTACCCATGTAGCTTCCTAGGTAGTAGATGTACCTGCTGGGACTTCATATGGGATTAACCTGTTGCTAATGGTTGAACTGTGTGCCACTGGGAGAGAACCTGGTTATCACTGGGAATTCCCTTTCATAGCTGCGTAAGAGCCACAAGAAAAGGCAGTGCAGTGCTAAGGGTCATTCTGTGCATTCATCATATAAAAGGGTTCAATGAGCGGTAAAATGGTATAGTGCAAGCCAAAGCGTGCTGATATTATGATTGCATTTTGAAGATACATTTCCACAGGCCTTGGAGCACATCTCCTACTGACCTCCTTCAGAAGTCAAGCTCTACTTAATTTTGCAGACAACAGAGTTTGCAAAGCCAAGATCTTCTATGAGCTGGGAAAGGACTAGGCTGGAAAGACCTGGAGAGAAGGGAAAAAGCAACGTGCGTAGAAAGCAGTGTCCAGTTCTTTATCAGCTAAAACATCAAGCTCTATTTTGAAAGGCAATTTTCTTTATTCCCTGTAGCTTCTCTTGCCCCTCCGCTTATCTGGCTACAGAAGCAGCTCATGAATGAAGCCTCGGAGGGTTGCACAGCAATCTTTCAGTCTCTTCTCAAGCAAGACTACATGGAGCACAGCTTCGCGGAGCCATGAGTAGATACATAGCCAGGGCACCACCATAGCTCTACAAAAGCTGAGGGATATGGTAAGTTAGAGAGAGTTCAGAGAGGAATAAAGGGGCAGGCACAGGAGCCAGAGAAGTGACTGTGCCGTGTGTCTAGCACGAGGTAGGCCACGTTGAAAGTCGCCAAGTAAAAACAGACTAGGAAACATACTGAAGTCATGCTGAACAAAACCTAAGAAATTCTTTATGTACAGGAATGTCCCACTGCACCCAATTACATTCTTTCTTGCCAGACATTTTAAAAACCCATTCCCATTGGAAGTAGATGGTAAAAGAAAGATAATTGGATATGGACTTAATTACATAGCACACATTAGAGATAAATGGTGCTCTCATTTTCCAAAGAAAATAATCATAATTACTATACAGCCTTCAGAATCTTTAATTGCCTTTAAGTAATTAACCATTTCTCCTTACACTATGTTCAAGTTAATTTGTGCAACAATTAACAGAAATAAAATGCAAAAGTAAAAATAGTCAGGTTTTCTCTTTAATTATTTATTCAGATTGGGAAGATAAATCACCCCAGATTTTAAAAGCTGTTTTCTTCATTCTAGTTTTTAATTTCCTCATATTTATTTGCATGTACTGTTGTTAGTACAGAATCACCTTGTGAGTTTACATATTAAGAAAGTCAGCTATAACCATTTTAATGGTTTTATAAATTAGTAAGGTAATAAACACAAAATAAATATATTCTGCATCAGTGTGTTCATTCATTTTTATGCTGCTGACATCACTTTAGTTTTTAATTATGATACTGTTTTGTGATGCACTGGTACAATCACTGGAAAAAATAATAATGAATTCTTCATACCAGGAGATTTTGCCATGGTGCTGCACTACTAAACAAAAAAAAGAGCAAGACAGAAACTGTCACTTGTGAGAGTGAGCAAGTATGTGTTTTAATGCAGTGTAGATTAACTACGTTTTGGTGTGGGGTTTTTGTTTTTAAAAAAGACATGGAGTACACTCAGTGGACTACATTTCAGAAAATCAGCTTGAGCTTTGTGTGTCCTTTCCTTTCTCCATAAAACAAATCTATTGTAGATTTGGTTTTTGTGGAAAGTCAGTTTCATGAACATAGTTGTCTACTGTCATAAAGTGGGAATTGTATTCAGCAGGAGGGACGGAAACCAATAAATGTATGTTTTCCTCTGTCCTTTCAAGAGTATATTACAAAGGCTTTTAAATAGAATCTTTTTTTTTTTTTTTTCAGTTCTGGGGTCGAAACAAGATTGAAAATCCTTTCCAGTTACACCCCTTGTTCATTTTGCATGTTTTCTCGAATCATTGTTGTCTCTTATCAGTATTCTTTAGCCTCTACAAAGAGATAGGTATTTTAAAATCAGGCAGCTGCTGGATGTGGATCTGGTGGCCAAGCCAACACAGGACTGTGACATTCTTGCTCACAAGAGTAGAGCAGAAGGCAGGCAACAGCAAGCTGCCCCCATCCCTGGACCACTAACAGATGCTCTGTGAGGATGGAAGAGGCCCTTCTGTATCTACGGACATTGTTAATGAGCATCAGCACTAGTCTCACAATGAAAGTCTTTACATATCAGGAAAGATACAACCACAATCTCTCTCAAATTCAGCTCTTTCAGTAGTTTTGCATGTATGTCCTATATATATGATGATCCTTTAAGGAAGCATAGGATTACGATTACCAAAGTTGATATGCTTTGTCTTCTACTGGGTAAATGACTTGTATTTTGTCAGAATTTGGTGAAACAATGAGTTAATGAAACATTTATATAAGTTTTCTTCTGACATGGGCTGTGTTTATTTCAACTACTCTGCATTAAGTTTACAATGACTAGGAATAACTGTATGTATTCTAAGCATAACTTTAAAAGGCATAACAGAGGTCTATTCTGAAATCGTGTGAAAAGGCAAGGATGGGAGGGAAAAACCCCCACTGATTATTTGATTTGAAGCTGACAGTACACAGTTCATTTCATGGCCAACGAAAGTATTGTCACTCTTGCAAGTGTGCTAAGTTGTCTGCAAAACAGGCCATGAATAAAATGTAGAAATAAAGTATGGGACAATAAGAATGTATGTAGTTAAACACAAATACAATACAATTAAATCTCGTGCATCTCGGGAGGCACATCCATACACATCAGCAAAGCTCAGCTTCAAAGCTGAATATTTTAAAATTGAAGTTAATTGAACAGGGTCCCTTGACCTCACTACAGAGCCAATTCCAATGCCATAATTCCTACATTTCATTTTATGGGAGAACTTTATTTATCCTCTAAGGTCTGTTAGTATTGGCTTATCACGGTCCTTTTCAACAGGCTGACCATCTGGACAGAAAATTCATCAGTCTTTGGACTTTCTTCCTGTTCTGTGAAAGCATCCAATACTTATCTACTAGCACTGCTTACAGTTGTAAATGACAGAAACATCATGAAATGTGGAACTAAGACAGGTTTCTTACCCTCTTTTTATGAGACCGAGTATCTGAAAATATTTCTAGTGCAATTAAAGGGCTCAATTGTACCCTGAAGCACAGCCCTGAGCAAGAGTTACTGTTTAAACCTTTCTAACTCTGTCTTGAGATGTCTGTACACTGAAACTCCTGCAAGACATCTTTTTTTTTTTTCCCTTGATTATACAGGGAATATATTATATTATATAATATATATAATTATATATTAACAACAGATTTGTTGTTAATAGTATATGAAAGGAAGATAGGATAAAGTCAGAGAGGAAGTGAGAGCCTGCAGATGTTACTAATTACGTGATCCTGTTGGACACTTCTCCCAGTTTTCTAGACTTCCCAGATTTTGGGTGGGTGGAGTGATCCTATTACAAACTGAGATTAGCACTTTGTTGTGGTTTAGACCCAAACTGGCCACTGGGGATGTGGGGGACCCCATATGGGACCGACAGATGCTCCCCTCTATCCCTCTTCAAAGAGAGAGGCAGAGGAGGGAAAAAGAGACTTGTGAGTTTAGAAGGAACTAAACTACTTTGATGAAATATTAATAATAAAATAAAAATTAAGAAATAATGAAATATATACAAAACCGTATCAAGCTCCTAGGATGACAATCATGTCGCTGGCTGGCACTGGGGCAGTCCCAGACTGAACTCAGTGACCGACGGGAACTGGATTCTGGATCTGCATCCAGGGTCAGGATCACAGGCAGACGAACAGAGTCCTCCTCGGACATTGGTCATTGAAGAAAGAGAGTCGACCCTTTGATCCCTCAGCTTTTATACTGAGCATGAGGCAGATGGGATGGAATACCCCGTTGGTAATTTTTGGGTCACCTGTCCTTGTTTGCTCCTCCCTGCAGGTGGGACCCCTCTACGCTTTTCTGCTTCCGACCCTCCAACGGGGCAAATAACCAAGTCATCTGCCCTTGGCTGTTATAGCAATAAGTGTAAGCAGGAGCCTCTCTGCATACCATGCCTGGGCATCAGCTATAGACAGAGGTCTTATCACTCTGGGAGTAAGCAATGTCTGCACAATATGCTGTTAATTTCAGTAGTCAGAAGAGGCCTAGCCAAGAAGCAAAGTTACTGAACAAAATTGGTCCTGTTTTACCTCAAACCAGAACACACTTACAGTTTTGTCCCTTGAAAGCCTGTGTCACCGGCTGTAAAACTTTTCTTCCTGCATTTCACAAAAAAACCCCACCCCAAAACAAAAACCAAAAAGGCACCAAAGTAAATGGTATTTGTAACAGATCATTGAATTATCTCTGCAGACTACAATGTATGGAACATAAAATAGCCGCAGAACAAAAAAAAAAAGTCAAGTAAGATCCTCTTTCTATGGAGGAAAGAAATAACCTTTCCTCCCTTGTGTATGAAATTGCATTTGATACATTATTCATTAAATTCATGCAACATTTCTAGGTATTAATGAAAACCCAGTGAAATGCTGAACTTCTTTATTCATTCCAAGAGAAATTAAAGACATTCTAACAATTCATACTGTCAAATTAATCATCTAAGGAAGGTCACACACGGTACTACTGCTGTGTCTCACGCTCAGCAGGGCCATGGCAGTGGCTGCTGCAGGAACGGCGTCGACGGCAGGTGGAGCAGCTGCAAGCTGCGAGGTGGTGGTGCTCACAGTGTGACGTGTTCTGCCATGGCCAGAACCCTTCGCACTTGCCCCTCAAGCACCAGGGGAGTCTCTCAGGGAGCAAAGCAAGGCCTTAAAAACTTTCAAGTAAAGCAGCACATCTTCCCCAGAAGAGAAGTCATGGTTCAGGGAAACTGTACCATAGAATCATAGAATGGTTTGGGTTGGAAGTGACCTTGAAGATCATCTAGTTCCAACCCCCCTGCCATGGGCAGGGACACCTCCCACGAGACCAGGTTGCTCAAAGCTCCATCCACCCTGGCCTTGAACACCTCCAGGGATGACCTAATGCCTGTCTTTAGCTGGTGATAAAATCCAAAAGTCTGAAGTCTGAAATTACAGGAAGAATTGGCTTTTAATATGTGTACATTCAAAGCCTGCAACATGATATTCCGGGGTCCACCAGGTCTTCTAGGTACTTACATAATAAAAAATAGTATCTGCAAGTGCCCACAAAAGTAGGCATGCTGGTTTTTGATGCAGTGTTAACATTCATCTGGCACGCTAAAGCAACATGTCATAACCAAGTGTAGAAAAACAGTGTAGCATTTTTTAGTCTGATGTGCAGGGCAAGGTAGAAGAAAAGACCTAGATCCCCTTGATTATTTAGTAAAACCACACCATATAGCTGTAAAATAAATACAGACAACACAGAGATCAATGAGCAGAAATTGTCAGAAACCCTTTTAGAAAGTGGTAGGAATAAAAATGAAAGTCAAGGAACTGAATTCTGAATTTTTAGCTATCTTATCAAGAAAGAAGTCACAGCTAGCCCGTTGAAGAATCAATTATGGATGTAAAGTCCATGATCCAAAAGCTTTGTGCCAGTGAGATGAATCTTAAAGGTGTGATAAATGATGATAATATTAGGAGGGAGATATGTAGCACAGGAGAAAAGATAAAGAGAAAATAGCCTGTAGGATGAAGCCTCACTCATTTGTCACAGCTGCTACAGAAAACACAAAATCTGCCTGCTTATCCCCCTCCCCACCCCACCTCCTAGCCCCAGTCAGCTCCAGCTGCTTCTGTATTCTGAAACTCTTGCCTCAAGTAGATGTAATTTCAATATGCTTTGGGTAACAGCCACCATCAGTTTTGGTAGCCTGTATTTCCCAGGGAAATTCGGTCAGGCCCAGGTGTGGAACTGAAGAAATGCACTCCAGCACACGTGCTCCACTTCCCTGCATTTTAATATAACCGGAACTGGAAAAGCATTATATTCCAGCTTATCCAACCTGCTTACAATTATCTTTTTGAAATGTGTTCTCTGCCATGCGAGCTTCTGTTTGAGTCACAACAGTAATGCAGAAGGTCATCTAGACTATATACAGTATTGAGGGAGAAGCTTATAACAGAGTTATCCCCAGCAAAACTCCATCTTCCCATATAGATGGGACACACATATGTTTACTTTGCATTGTTGGCAGTAATGGAGTAGGGTCCACCCAATGAGTAACTAGATGTATGCTGTAGGGAGAACTGCGTCTGGCCTGGACATCTTTTACACTGTAAACGCTTAATTTTCACTCCACCTGAAATCTGAAACTTTTCAGTAAATTTAGGCTGAACTAATTATCAATTCTGGCAGTTCTGAAATGGCATTTTTCAATAAATAAATTATTTGCTGATTTGTATTTTATTTTGGCTGCCCAGTACTGGGCATGCAGCTTTACTGGTGATGACTGGGAATGGGGAATAGTGTGGAAGCAGATAAGACTGGAAAATAACATAAAATAGAACCTTTTTAGAGGAAATTTATTTCCATATACAATGAAATCTGAGCTGGATTTTCTTCTGGCAAAATTGCCTGAATACCATATTGCTAGTTTTTATCCTCTCTGTCAAAGTTAAGCACAGTTGTTTACACCTTATGAATAGCAGTAGACCAACAGAAAATATTTCAAAGTCTGTGCAACTAATTTCTTTCAACTAAGAATCTGATGTTCTGTAAAGCCCCAACATCTGCTGCCATTCGACACGGGGGCAACAAAAGATTATTTCTGCTGCTGCTGCTGCTCAGCAAGGAGAAAAATACGTAATTTCTGTAGTCTTGCAACTGCTACTGCTTTCGTAGCCTCATTTCTTCTACCACAGAAATCCTACTTGTGCTGCAACTGTAAATTCTCCAGTATTAAGAACCGAGAATATACAGACAGCACTGAATAGGGACCTTCTGAAAAATCACTTCTCTTTCATTTCTACAAGCCAGGAAATCTTTCTGTGAAAAGGTTTAGGAAGCCTCAGGTTAGCGTAACAGAAAATTAGCCCCTGAAGCTTGTAGGAATCATGCAGGTTGATGGCTGCATTCAAACACTGGCTCCACCTTCTCTTTTGTGCAAAGATTAACTGAATGTTTCAGTTAGATTCAGTAGGAAGACTGCTAGAATTCAGCAGGTGCTGAGATAGTCAGTAAAAATAGGAATAACAAATAATAGCAGCTATGTGGGAAAGCACTGAGAGAGGTTTAGTCTGCCTGTACAGTGAACAGCACCTATGCAGAGGGGGTGTAGAAAGGAAGATGGAAATCACAGGCTGCAAAGGAGCAGGCAACACATTTTCCATTTAAAATATCTTGTAAATCATAGCTGCCTTTGAAGAGCTGGTTCAAAGGACAAAATAAGAACAATTCATTTTAAAATGTCTTACAGGTAATGTGGAGGTAGGAGTTCTTATACATAAGTTTCTGACTGCAGCACACGTGGTTTTGCCCTCCCAGTTACATTACGAGAAAAAAATCTCAAAGTCATAGGGCTTTGTTAAGCTATGCATCCTGAATTCAATTTATAGGAACATAGCATGAGGCAAGCCCAAAGAACTGTGGATGTCAAATTTTAAGCTACGTGTAAATAAACTTACAAAACATCCAAACAGTCTCCAGTGTAGGAGTTTAACAATTTGACATAAAAAGCTTTACTCTAGGAAGCTGAATCTTAAAATTGAAATATTTAATGAATATTTGTATGGAATGTAATAGGTGGTAGGTGGTTTCTTGCATTGAATAGCTCCAGCTGCATTAGAAAAAGTTAAAAAACAACAACTCTGATATATATTTGTGTTTTGATCTAATTTTAGTTTCAGAAGCTGCCTGCTTTCATGTTATCTCTTGAAAAATGCTTAAAAAAATTACATATGGGCCAATCTTTTTTTTTAACTGTTGAATTTTTGTATGATTATTTCAGTTCCATTAGGAGGTTCTTTATTGTGAACTTCACTGAAAGGAACTGAAATAACTACTCTTGGCTGGCAAAAGGAAAAATAGTATTTGAAGACTATATCATTACATACATATGAGGAGAACAAAATAGGTTGTAGAGACTGCAGCCTTATGCAGCGGGATAGGAGATGCCAAGAGCTCATCGCCTCACTGTTCAGGGAGAGTTCCCTTTAGATCAGACAGGTTGCATTCACACAGCGTAGGACTTTGCCCAGGTGTCCTCTGGGCCCTCTCTGGTGAGGTCCTAGCCCTAGCAGTTATTATTTCAATTACTAATTCAATTCAAAGTGTCTGAAATAATGTGAGGGCTACATTTGTGCCCACTGGAAGAGCACTTCTTTTCCAACATGATATGGGGCACAGCGCGGGAGCAATTGGTTTGTCTGGGGGTACGAGGCCCCATGCAAGACAGTTGGAGGGCTGTGCAGGCGGAGGGGGTTGCTCTGGTGTCCTCTCCACAAAGGGTGGGTTGGAGGCTGTCCTCAGTGCTAATACACCCCAAAATTCTATTTCAGAGGGACAAGATACATCAGTCCAAAAAGAGATCTCAAGCCTGAAATTATATATATGAAATGTGGACAACCAAAGAACCAGGAATAAACCAGGGACTGATGTTATCTGATAGTACAGATGGACTCCCAGACATCCTTAAATATATTATCCTCTCAATTTTCAGCATCTTCCTGTATCTTTTTTCGATATTTATAAATATCTATACCTGTAGCCTGGCTTGTTAAGAGCGCTGTGATTTTTACCTTCCCCTTGCAATGGAGAGCAGAGAGTTTTAGAATGGGTTGCTTTCTTCCTTGCTCATCTCTAGAAAATCCAGTTCAACACCTTTCTCCCTTAAATTGCCTCTCTTAGCCCTGCCAGTCTTTTCTGAGTTTCACCTTACTGGTGTCTCAGTCAGTGACACTGTCTGAGAATCAGTACCCAAAAAGTAACAGATTTCAGCATGGGAACAACACAACCCTGTAGGGCCAGACTGTAAATCCTAAAGCTGACTCCTAAACTTTCGTGTACTACCTTGTCCCAGCCGTGGCTCAGAAGGTGTGCAAAGAAGTCTTATTCCCCTCCTGCCTGTGGAATGCTGAAGAGGTACCATCCTCATTAGGAGCTTCCACAAAGCCCCAGAAAGGACTCTGGCCAGGCTTAGATGCCACACAGCTTTCCATGTTAGGAGCAGGGCTACAATCGTTAGTGGATTAATGGGACTGGAGTGCAGTTAAAACATAATAAAACAATTAATCTATTTATTTCCACAATTAGCATTAGTTGTCTTTCATACCCCTCCATCTAGTAGAGTGTCATGGTTTAATCCCAGCCAGCAACTAGTACCACACAGCTACTCTCTTACAGTCCCCCAGTGGGATGGGGGAGAGAATCAGAAGAGTAAAAGTGAGAAAAGTCATGGGTTGAGATAAAGACAGGTTAATAAGTAAAGCAAAAAGCGCACATGCAAGCAAAGCAAAACAAGGAATTAATTAACTGCTTCCCATTGGCAAGCAGCTGTTCAGCCATCTCCAGGAAAGCAGGGTTCCATCATTCATAACAGTTCCTTGGGAGGACAAACACCATAACTCTGAACGTCCCCCACTTCCTTCTTCTTCTCCCATCTTTATATACTGAGCATGACGACACATGATATGCAATATCCCTTTGGTCAGTTGGGGTCCACTTCCCAGCTGTGTCGCCTCCTAACTTTTTGTGCAGTGCCAGCCTGCTCATTGGTAGGGCGGTATGAGGAGCGGAAAAGACCTTGGCTGCTTAGCAACAACCAAAACCATCAGTGCACTGTCAACATTGCTCTCATCCCAAATCCAAAACATAACACTATACCGGCTGCTAGTAAGACAGTTAACTCTATCCCAACAGAAACCATGACACAGAGGCAACATGTATTTCCTGACTGGAAAGTTAGGTCTTACAAACTTACTTGTTTCTTCTAGGTTTTGTGGCCCTCTATACTCTTTAGATTAATCTCACAGTGTTATATCAGCCCTTTTGTGGCCTGATTTGTCCTTCCTAGATACTCTACAGATACTATACTCTTTAATTTGTAAGTGTAGACAAATCAGTGGCCATAAATCTTGACAAGTAAGACGCATAGCCTATACTGAAAAGTATTACGATACAGAGCAAATAGGGGAATGGCTACATGAAATAGCTACAGGAGTTATCAGGAAGCAAGCTAGGCTGTAATTTTACAGCATGTCAGCTGCTCTGCTAAAAGCAGTCTCTGTGTGTGCTTTCTTCGTGGTGTAGGAGGGTTTGCCTACCCTAATTTCATTGAACTACCTTGCATTTACCATGGGATAAAAGCACACACACAGGGTACTGCCACAATGTGCTATAAACTAAGTCCAGTTTAACTCACAGTAATTTGTTCCTCCAGCAACGTTCAACATATTTTTCTTGTCTGGGACAATGCCAAGATAGTTGGAGAATACTCTTTGATAAAATGAAAAGCTTCTGGAAAGTCAACAATGCAGTACTGCAATTAGTTTTTGAATGGGGTAATTTTAACAGGCTCATAGGAAAATCCCTCAATATCTGCAAGCAGTTCTACATTTTTTTTCCTTCAGAAAAGTGCTCTCATCACACACAAAACCCCTGTCATCCCTTCTTTTTTACTATGTGTAAGAGAAAGTTTACTTTCCATAGAATGGGCAGTATCAGTAGAATCAATGCACAAACTGTACCCCAGAAGACTTTCCTTGATATTAAATACCTCTGTAAGATTAAAATCAGCATAGCGCTTTGTAGAAACATTTCTTTACTATCAACTAATTTTGAAAAGCAAGTGACAAGGATCCTTTTTAATGAAAAAAGCAATTCATTTCATAAGGGGAAGAATCTCAATAGCACTGATACTGAAGGAGACTAGAGGGCTAGGGGATAGCATGCAAGGAACATGGCAGAAAAGATAACAGGTGCAGTGCTGTGCTGCTTAGAAGAAGATATCAAGAAGAAAAATATGCCATTTTCTGCAACTTTAGTGCATTTAATATATCTAGAGATACATAACTCTGGAAAAAAATGTGACTCCTCAGATACTTCTCGGGTATACACCAATTTCAATCCAATATTTACTAAGAACAATTTTTCAGTTACAGGTACCAAGATTTTCTGTATAGGGAAACTTAGCAAGGAAATCCTCCCTAGTTATGTGTTCCATAATCTACAGAGTCAGCAGCATGTTGACTTTGCTCTTTTGCAAAATTTTTCGTACAGAAAGTAATAAACTGGGGAGTATGGGGATCCTTGTCCTACCTGAACAGAGATGTTTAGCCCTGAATTGATATTCACAGGATGGTGTGGGTTGGAAGGGACCTTAAAGATCATTTAGTTCCAGCCCCCCTGCCCTGGGCAGGGGCACCTCCCACTAGACCAGGTTGCTCAAAGTCCCGTCCAACCTGGCCTTGGACACTTCCAGGGATGGGACAGCCACAACTTCTCAGGGCAACCTGGCCAGTGCCTCACCACCCTCACAGTGAAAAATGTCTTCCTTATATCTAGTCTAAATCTACCTTCTTCCAGTTTGAAGTCATTCCTCCTTGTCCTGTCACTACATGCCCTTGTAAAAAGTCCCTCTCCCGCCCTCCTGTAGGCCCCCTTTAGGTACTGGAAGGCCACAATAAGGTCTCCCTGGAGCCTTCTCTTCTCCAGGCTGAACAACCCCAACTCTCTCAGCCTGTCCTCACAGGAGAGGGGCTCCAGCCCTCGGATCATCTTCGTGGCTCTCCTCTGGACTTGCTCCAATAGGTCCACGTCCTTCTTACGTCAGTGGCCCCAGAGCTGGAGGCAGCACTGTAGGTGGGGTCTCACCAGAGTGGAGTAGAGGGGCAGAACCAAGTATCAGCGCAAAAACTGCCCCTCGTGACTGAGGTGTCACCTCAGAACCCTACTAATACCATTTTAGCCTCAAATAGTGATTACTTTGAAAAACCTGAGCAGGGGGAAGGCCTGGCCACAGCGGCTGCAGCCACCAGATGGCAGCGAACTCGCCCACATTACCATAAAGTTATTTGGAAGTGACTGACAGAATACTCAAATTCCAATAAAGTGTATAAAGCAAGAATAAATGCATTAACTATGTATAAATTAATGTAGCAGCGGTTAGGGGAGCATAAGTATTGGTATGTTCTTTCAGACAAAACATCACTGTAACATAGAGTTGAGAGGCAGGCAACTAAGTCATGTGTAACTGCAGATGGCAGGACACATATATAGGTTAGATATATTAGTTATCATGACCCCTTTTCAATAATAGTAAAAGCAAGGTCTCGCTTTCTTGATATAATTTTACATTTTGAAGAACATAATGAATTCAAGCATTTAATTAATATTATTTTTCTTCAGCTCTTTTGCTGTGTTAATAAGCTTGAAATATTTTTCCATTAGTTAAGAGGCATTAAACCAACAAACAGCCTCTCTCCTGATAAACCTACGTTGTTATCTGTCTTCCACAGTACTTCCAATAAACTTTCCATGAACAACTGGGTAAAAAAACAGGAATATTTTGTAGGTGTCCATAAAGCAAAGGTGCACCAAACACCCTGATGGAACAATCCACAGCACATGCACAGTGCACAGTGCACATTTCATGTGCGATCAGGCTAGTGAGTGTTACTAGATGCCAGGACTGGTTGTGGTTTTGTGCCTGAAAGACAGCTGAAGACAGAAACTTACAAACGCCGATTCAGTACTGTGAACAAAAACTTTTCTTTTCTCCCTGAATACTGCTGGAACAGTATGCTATTATTTTCATTTTTTTTTTTTTAATAATATCATCTCCAGGACCAGCTTTGAGTTACAATGCACAAGACATTCCACAAAAGAATAGACTGCTCAGATATTTTATAGACTACATGGGTAGTACAGACAAATGATGCAACTGCCACACAAAGGGATGAAGTGCTTCTCCTATGGCAGGCCTTTATAGAGCTGGCCGGGGTGACTTTTGTGTCATACCCTGGAGGAAGCCGCATTGCCAGATATATTTTAATAACAGGTTAAAATGTATTGGTTGTTTTTTTGACTATACCATAGGAGACTTCCAAAATTAGCCAAGTGATTTCCCTGTTGTTTTTTTTTATCCCCCCCCC
>NW_009647033.1:139849-219627 GCF_000708025.1 Charadrius vociferus
CCCCCCCGAGAATCAGCAACATTTGAGTCCCTAAATCACTTAAGATTTTATAAAGCACAAGTACAATAAGGCAAATTCTTCATAGGGAGTCCTAGCGTTTTGGATATACCTCTTGTTATTGCTGCAGGACCAAATCCACAAACTCAGCCAAATGCCCTTCACTAAAACATCTTGTTATCATGCATGCAGGAAACCAAAACAGACTGCATGTGAGAAGCAACAGACCATGTTCATAAATTTTCCTTAAGTCTCTGATTCTTCACATATTTTATATGGCAAATAATTCTGAAAAAAACACATTGAGTAAAATCCTTCTGCTCATTGACAATTCTTAAGCAACAAGAAAGACAATACTCCTAGAAAGAATTAATGGGGAAAAAAATAATAATACTTAGCCATACTATTATAGCTTTCATTACTAGCTATCAAAGTAGTATCACTATCCTCCCCTTTTGTTTTCTTTTCATTTAAGAAACTGAGAAACAGAGAGACGATACGATTTTCAAAAAGCCAGAAATTGATAAAAAATCTCAGGTCCATGCCCAATACCTATCCATAGTGACAAAACCTCATTGTCCCTCCCTGAAAATGCTAGAAATACTGAAGGGAAAAAAAAAAGAAAATCAAATTAGCACACCATCTTGGATATATTTTGTACTGTGAAGTGCAGAAGATACTAAATAAAAATAACTGGTTTTTTTCCCTGCACACAAGCTTTAATGGTTACATTATTTCTTACAATGATCATGAGCATTTTACTAAAAACTTCATAAGTATTTATACATTCATCTTTTTTCCCTGGAGGATTTTTAACAAAAAATGTTGGCAAGATAGTGGGCACAGATGAAAGTGCATGAGTCATACTCCCATGACAGAAAAAAATACTTTAAGTTACTTCTCCTCTCATGTCTGCTTTTGAGGATGCAACTGGCTTAGACAGAGCAATGAATTAACTTACTTTTCACTAGTTAAAGGAGAACCATAAGACTAGTCAGTCCTCTGTGATGAGTTATAAGGGTTGAAAACAATAAATTAACATATAAAGTTCATTCTCTTTTATAAACCACAAAAGCTGGTGGCCACAGGTTTCTCTATGGCCATTTTTATATTTTATGCTATACATTACACATTTTAAAATTTGCATTGATAGCTATTTGACGTCACTGGGCAGCCAGAAAGGAACACAGGATGCTCCTTTCACAGATAATTCCGGTTCACTCCAGGGCTGGAGACCTTTATGTCTGCTTCTCAGCAGGTAGAAGTCTCTCAGAAAAGAGGTCCTCTGTGGAGGTCCTCAGTGACCTTTCTCATCAGCTCAGGGAAAGTGAACATGCACAAGAGCAAGGCACCAGTGGAAAGTTGCTCTGAGATCTTCTGGAAAGGGGAGGAGACTTGGTAAGCAGAAAACAGGTTAAAACCCACACTGCGTTCCCCAGCTTTGCTCTCCTGCACCCGGCATTGTTGTAGAAGAGTGGAGACTGCTCCAGCACATTCAAACAGTGGATGAGTAGCTGAGAGACTATCCATCCCATGCCTGGCCTCTGAAACATCTTCCAATGGAGAGGACCCAAGCTATCAGTGCAGAGAGAGAAGCTAGCAACTGTAGGAGACCAGGAGTCAGTAAAGTGCCTGGTTGTATGTAGCTCCATTTCTGGAATGCGTATTGAATAAGCCTATGGTCCAAAACTTGCTTTCTTCAAACAAAATTCAAAGGTATTAATGGAGATAGAACAAAGTGTATCTGAGGACAGATTTGAAGTAAGAATTCTAAAAAAAGCTTTGAACTGTGGATTCTATGCATGATGTTAGACGAAAGAAAATCCAACTCTTGGCAAAAAAAAAACTTCCAGGCATAGCTTTATTTCACTTTGAGTCCTGACTCATCCACACCATCAGGAAAGGATACATTCACACTGATCTTTCATATACTTTTAGTACGAAAGGTACGGTAAGAGAGAAGCATTCAATTTGCTTTGGCCAGACCAGACCAAAGGCAGCTCTACTGGCGACTAGACTGAATTTAAAACTGATCTCTGTAAGCATCTTTAACAGTTTGACTTTTATTGCTTCTTCACTTTACTTAAATCTCTTTCAGGAACTAAAGAAGATATTCTGGAAAGCAGAAAATTGATGCCACTGATCTGGCAATCCAATGCATATGCGTTGGATGGTTTTTTTTAATCGTTCTGACTGTATTTCTTCCTCTTTTTATGCAGCCATTTTATACCACTATATAGAAAACTTCTATGTAGGAATAAAAATAAAGAACACAGTCCAGTCACTTAATCTGTCTCTTACACCCCAAAGAAAAAGGAGAAGTAACGTCTGTTATTTAAGCTGTTTTTAAATGCCTATTTGGGGAACTTCTCCACACTTCTGCTACATACAAGGAGGTAACAGCTCTCCCTGCTGTAACATATTTACACTTTTTATGCAGTTATCCTCATAAGACTTGTTAGAGACGGAAAATGCAGGAATACTACTGCCCACTTAAAGTGGAGAAGTGTCATTAATCCAAATTTCCCAATGGTGGGCTGAGGTCCAGTGAGGTTAAATAATTTACTCCAAATCATAAAGTAATTTGGTAAAATAGTCACTCTAACAAGTGATTCATAACACTTCTTAAAAATTTCTTTCAATTTTATTTGAAAAAATTATGCACTTGAAAACTAAATGTTTAATTTCTCAGGGAAAACTGTTTTACAGAACCTATGAAGATTATCAGCTTTTGAATTTGACAAAAATAAATGGGCAATAATAATTTTGGATTTACTGGTATGTGATTTAAATTGTTTTAAATTTGCTATTGATGAAAAACGTTATTCATATACTTCTACAAGCTTTAGAGCCCCTCTGAACACTTTCAGTCCTGAAAGATGAATTTGTGCTATTCTGCTCTGTTCTTTATAACTTTGTGTACTGCCAACCAACTACTTGAGGAGTTCCATTTCCACAAGCAGAAATACTGGTCTCAGGATATTTGTTTGAAATAAACAACTTCTCACCCTCTCTCCAAAAGGCTTTTTAATCCCTTTAAGATCGTATTAGTACTTCCTTCATGCCACTAAAGAAAAGAGTCCAGGGATGCCACATTTCCTACCCAGTATCTGTTGCACGGGTTGTCAGCATCTAGATGTAGAACTCTAATCCTCGCTAGACAGAAGGGATCGGCATGCATGTGCTTAAAAGGTAAATAACTGTATTGGTCTCAGCGGCACATTGTGTTAAGTTAGCAACATGCTACTGAGAAGGCTTCTTTTATGCAAAACTTACAGATTCTGTTAGAGCTTGAAATAAACGCCCCTGAAGTATATATGGTACAGAGTGTTTACTGCAATGAATATGGAGGAAACTTAGGAATAACAAGAAGATTTTTCAAAGAATAATTGTTAAATTTTGAGTCCTAGCCTTGTCTAAAAACCTGTCTCAACTTAAAAATATTATTTTGTTTTCCTCCCAGGATATTAAGACTTTATAGGCAGCTGAACTACGATACTTTCAAATCAGTAAGATTACGTGGCAGCCCTGGCTGAGCTGGGAGCTGAAATTCCTCCAGTTGTGCCCTAGTTCAGCCTATTTCTGAAGTCTTGTGAAAGTTGGGTACCTGTTTTCTCATCTCTTACTTACTGGCCGGAATGTAGCCGAACAATAAGCATTAGCTTATTTCTGACTTCTTCAGAATAACTATGACGGGTACAGTACAAGTCCCAGGGCTGCCCAGGCACACACAATCAACAAAGTAAATGCATCCGAACGCTGAGAGAATAAAGAAATCCAAGCAAGTTATATTAAGGCTAGAAATATTCCCAGGTTTAATGCCAGTTTGTTTCAGTAAGTTTATTTCTATGTTTTGTGTGTGATTACTTCCATTTCAAAGTCTGCTGCAGGCCATTTCTTCCTGTTTTGGTAGTCCCGTTTCTATACTCTGTAGATTAATGTAAAGCTTTATCCCTTCCTCTGCTATTTAGGAAAGCTGTTCTATTTTAGCCCATTATTAACATAATACATTTGATGGAGTCTGGTGCGGCTGTCTTTGCATATTAGTTATTCTACAAGGAGAAACAAGGGAAATAAAATATATGTGGATGAGAAATTTAATGATATGTATATTATTTCTGGAAATCTAAGTTGGGTTCAGGCATTGTTACATTCCTTCTCAAAGCTTTTCTGAAAATACATTCCAGGAAAATATGATGCTGGTTATCTCATACCATACTTGATCTCCTCCTCTTAAGGACATGGTAGTTCAAGTTTTTAGTGACACTCGTATCTGTGCTAGCCATGTGCTCTACCAAGGCATGTGAATACCATAACATATACATATAATTCCTCTTCAAGCATGCGCAGAACTCTTAGAAAAGACACCAATAATTTTTAATGGATTTCTTTGCAAGCTGTTGGTACTACTCCAGCATTACAAACTGCAAATTTTATACGTATCGCATTTTCTATATAATAAATGCATAAAACGAGATAAAAGGGACCAAGGCTTAAACGTTCAGATGTGTTGATCAAGTTTTAGTTCTTTTGCTTTTTATGGAGACTCAGAGACACACAGGCATGTTGAACCATTCATAAATCCCATGAACCTGAATGAGGATTATGAATGCTCAACCCACAGAAAAAGGAAGGCATTAGAATCTTAATTTTTGGATAGACACTGAGGTGTCTCCACACTTGATGATAATACCAGGCAAGTCTTCAGATTCTGAGTCTTAACATTCTTTCTTAATTCTGACTAAAAACTGACATATCTTTGCTCAGAAACTTCTGACGGAATAAAGCTTGCCTTTACGGTCTGTTAATCTACCTTCAGAACACACATTGCTTATTATTATGTAACACTGGCAACAGACTTCCAAAGTGGACCTCCAAAATCAGAGGCATCCAACGTTTTTAGGAACGTGAGCAAAAGGATTTCTACAAGGTGATAGAAAAACTCTAACTTTCTAGCTCTGAACAGTTGCGTACCATACTTGCATTCTCTAGCCACTCCAAATGATTTCTTGGTAGCCCATTCCCAACAATAAGTAGATTATCCAAACTTCAGAACTCTTAGAAGTGACAGGCTCTGAAAACTATGGAAGTTGGAAAACCAACACTTTTGTTTTAAAAATGCAGCGCTTAGGCTTTTTCATCACAGTGAAAACCATTAGGTCACCTCACCTGGAGGAAGGTAAATGTCAAATCAGACAAATCAATGTTATTAATATTAATATGAAGCTATTTAATAATCTATTGTTTGGATCCTTCTCTGGGTTTTTTCCTTGCAACGCATAGGACTTCATAGTGGCAGCGACTCAGAACAGAGAGAGGCAAAGCAGTTTCCCTGACAACAGTACAATTTGATGCATGAGATATAATTAAAAGGTCCAGAACATCTCCCTTGCAACCCAGCTCTCTTCTCATTATAACGCTTCACATCATAGATCACATGGGTGACCAGGCACCTGTACTCTGTTTACTCTTTGCTTTCCCTAGTCATGCTGAAGAGCAGCAAGTAGAAATCATGTTCCCCTAATTAGGGAGTTCACTCACCTTTCAAATAGCAGCCAAGCTGCTGAGGCAGAATCTGTTGTTATCGAGCTGCCTCTAAAGCGGGAAGGGTGGGGAAAAAACATTAAAAGCCAGAAAGAAGCCATAATCAAATATTTTCTTAAGTGGCCTGGCTTTTTGGGAATACAGCCTTTGAAATATTTTTCTTGATCCTGGAGGCTGAAAAAATACATGGCTTTTTCCATCTGCCTCAGCCACTTCTCATCTTTGCGTGGAAAAGCATAGGCTGCGCAGTTCCTCACAGCTGCAGTGAGTGTGGCTTGATCAGCAACACATCCCTTTCAATTTCATAGTTAAAGAATGTGGCTGGGTCCCGACACCTACATTACCATCTACACAAAATCGCACCGCAAGGATTGCAAACTCTGACACCTGTGGGGTTTTTATGCTTCATGGAGCATCTACTACTATTTCTTAATTGCACAGGCTTCTGCATTCATTAAAATTGCCACAACATTAACCTATTGTGTTATTAAAAAAGGGCTAATTATTAAAAGCAAAATTTTCACTTCCATTTAACTTCTTTTCTTCCCCAAGCAAAATAGCTAAAAATAATAATAATAAAAAAAAATAAAGAAGGAGAACGTTAAAAACTTCCATTTGGGGCAGAAGAACTTTCCATCTGAGTCAGCTGCAGGCTATCTACCGTGTGACACCAAGCTATTAAAGTGTGTCCAGAGGAGGGTGACTGAGGTGGTGAAAGGTCTTGAGGGAAAGATTTATGAGGAGTGGCTGAGGTCACTTGGTTTGTTCAGCTTGGAGGAGAGAAGGCTGAAGGGTGACCTCACCGCAGTCTACAGCTTCCTCAAGGGGAGGGCAAATGCTGATCTCAGGACACAAGGAAATAGCATGAAGCTGCATCAGGGGAAGTTTGGATTAGATGTTAGGAAAAGGCTCTTTGCTGAGAGGGTGGCTGATCACTGCAACAGGCTCCTCAGGGAAGGGGTCATGGAACCAAGCCTGTCAGAGTTAAAGGAGCATCTGGATGATGCTCTTAGTCATATGGTTTATTTTTAGGTAGTCCTGCAAGGAGCAGGGAGTTGGACTGGATGACCCTTATGGCTCCCTTCCAGCTTGAGATATTCTATGATTAATTCCAGTGAGGAGTGGGAGATGACTGCTAATATTGCAAGTATGTGACAAAAGCTCTGGGAAGTTTTACCACAAAAGCAGCATGCTTCCATGATTTAGACAGCTTTGCCTGTGCACCTTGAGAAATGCTGCAAACTATCCATGCCCATAACATCAGAAGAAAGTTTACATTACTTAAAACCTCATATCTTGAAAAGCTCTACAATTTATTGCTTGAAGACACAGTTATAGCTCTCATCTTGCAACAGAAGGTGAGATTTTTCTTTTGGATGTTTGATAATTTGTCATTATTGGTAAGCTGTAAATTTTCATAACCTTATGCTATTACTTCTTGTGAAAATTGTATCCTGTGTGCATATAAAAATAAGGATTTGTGAATATTTATATCTGTAACTTGAGGTCCAAAACCACTGGTAAGTCAACTCTGTGGATCCATGTAAAAGAACATTATCAGCAGCCAAATTTGGGTTAAAGCAAGTTCAAAAATTGAAGGAATTTTTTTAAAAAATGTACTATTAGAGCACTTACATTGTATTCTGTGGGCTCTAAACATGCAGCTAAGTCTCTTAAATCTTACTCACTTTAAAAATACTGTGACTATTTCTGACTACAGTTGGCATCCAGAAGAATTTTATAGAAATAAGAAAATATGGTTTTATCTCCTTATTCATACAATTTCTCATGATCTATGAAGTCCTGACAATTTGTGATGAACTGCCTTTTGCTGGGGTCTACAATCAAATTAACTCAGACTTTTTTCTATCTAAATGGTAGGAGTAGTTGAAGTTTTTCCTACATTATTACTTACAAGTAACGAGAATCAGATCCAGAGTTCATAAAATTCACACTAGAAGTTTATTTTTAGACTCTAGGATTTTTAGTTTGGTTTTTTTTTTTTTTTCAAAACTGCAAGTTCTCAGAAGTGCTTATCAGTTTTGCTGGAATGCTCTCTGCCTTTCAGTTTCATCCATTGGCATTGTAATGAGATTATTTTTGTTTAAATGAATGATAATTACTTCTGCAAGATCCTAACAATTAAAGCATTTAAAAAAAAAAAAACTTCTAAAAAAAAAAATCTCATTAAGCAAATACAAACACCATTTGGAAAAAGGCCCAACAGAGATTTCCCTTATGATCCCTAGATTTTAAGATTTGGGTCCCCAGGTACTAATTATGTATTTTTTTTGTCACCCTGTACACAAATTAATATATTACACACAAATGCTCTAATCACTGCTCCTTATTTTAAATGGTTTTCTTGCTAAAAAGTTTGAGGTCTTCTGGATATTGCCATTAAACACAGTATTTTACTTTTTAAAATATACACAGGAAGATAAACAAGCTACATCACTGGAAGTATACACTAGGGATAGTGTTGATGTGCATATTTGTTTGAGTAGGTTTGGGGCTTCAAATTAGGCTCAAGATTTGCCAAATACCAGAGCAGTATTCAGTAGCACAAATCTACGAACAAGACACTACACTGAAGTATGTTATTTTGGCTGAATTCAAAAATTGAAGGATGCTGGATTAAGCAAGACAGGTCTCCTAAGCAAAGGCAATGTGATCATATTAAAATCAACATATGAATGTATAAGAAAAACCCATACATTTGTTATTCCTTAACATTCTAGTGCTTCACTTTCCAACCTAAACAATGCTTTTGACCTTTGCTCTTTGCATATCTGTGTTTTTTTTTTTCCTCCAAAGCACACTTGAAGAGTGATTCTATTACTGTATCTTTCGTGAGGTATCATCCAAGCACCTCAGCTTTTAGCACAGATATATTATTCTTGCAGTTACTGGACTAATTTCAGTGAACGGCAAGGCAGGATAGAGTGGGTGCTTTCTCTTCCTGCTGCCTTCAAGCTTAAGCAGATGCAGCATCGTCTGCTGCTTCCCTGAAGACAGCAGAAAATGTGCTCTTTCAAAGGCATCTCCCCAAACTGAATGGATTTCCTCTGTCTAATAGCAAAGGCTTTTTCCAAACACTGCATGGATTAATATTGTTCAAAGAAAAGGTCACACAAATCCTTTCTAATGGGAGAAGCATTAAGTGACTTAGCTGCCCCAGTTGATAAACAGCAGCTCCCATAATATTAGTCAGCAGTGGTTTCAGCTTAGTTATTAATAGTACTAAAATATTCAGTGGTATTTTACTGTGTCTTTGCCTAGGGCTAATTGGGGATACTACAATTCCTTACTGGAGACTGAGCACAGACCTTTACCCTTTTTAAGCCTTGCTTAGGCCTCAGGGTGTGAATAATGTGTGCTGGATCCCCGAACATCTCTTAATACCATGTTTTTGGGTTAGTGGAAAGCTGCTGCTTTCAGTTTTTAAATAAAAGCTTCCTGACTTTTCTACTCGAGCACAGTGTAGCTCCAAGTTGCGTTTGTCCTCGCTTCCTAGTCATTACAAACTTTTCCCTTTATATTCATTTCCTTAAAAACAAAAGGATGTATATTCCACTCCTGATTTATCTGTGTCACTATTAACAGGAAAGCATGAAAGTAATGAAAGACAAAATCTGAATTAGTATGCAGTAAACCCCTTAACTTACATGTTGAAAATATGAAAACATCATCACGTGTATGTCTACAGACCAGTCTCTTCTGTCCTCATATATGACTTAGCAGATGCTAGAGGGAGTTCTTATTAGTAAGACTTTGTTATCTTGATGATAGATTACCAACATTTATTAACAATAGATTAAAATATTACTATACTTTATATTATATATATAAAAATAAGGTATGTTAAAATTATAACTTTCATAGTAAAGAGCCACTGTGGTGCAGTAACTGACTTTTTATTATGCCTGGTTTTTTATTTGTTAACTCACAAAATTCAATAAACCTCTATAAGTCTCCAACTGGGTTGTAAGAATTTGCGAGATTCTAATGTATAGTAGTGATAGCATTGTTCACTGTCTAATTAAGAAAAAAATAATTAAGCAGTACTTTAAATATATTGTCAAGCCCACTTATCAGCTTACTTAATGAAACAGTCCTCTGGGATGCACCAAACTGTCTTGCATTAGTGTAGTGTAAATCTGCTCATTTGATATCATTTGTAATAATAATGATTTCTGGCTTTAATGTCAAGAGAAAAATCACTGGTTGCTTGCTCCAAAGAACACTGAATGTCCATTATTGCACATGGCACAAAAAAAATTTGCAAGTTTAAACAGACTTTTCAGCAATAGTTACTGTCTCCAGTCTAGCTGGACAGTGCAGGTGTGGTAAGAGCTATTGTATTTTTACCCATCTGCTTAAAAGTTTTTAAGATACCAAGAGTCTTTAAGTTTCTAAGATACACTTTTTAAGATTGCAGGACTATTTAATCACACAAAAAGTGAAAATTGCCTCTATGCACTGTACTTCAACTGCCAGGAATAAGTTGTGTTGATGTTGACTCCTGTCCTCAATTATGTGTCTACTTCTTCCCCAAGACTATTGAAGAAGTGGTAGTCTCACAGTATCACAGAGCTGATGATGAGACGAGCATATCTAAATAGAACCTACATAGATAAAGGGGAAAAAGCTACAAGTTTTATGATGGCTTTAGGTACATGTGTCTCCAAAAAAAGCCAAGTGAGCAAAACTATTGTCTTGCAAACTCGGAAAATGCTTAAAGAAAAGGTGGGGAAAATATAAACAGGAAGTGCTACACCAAGAATGTATACAAGAACAGGCATAATTACTATGGATGCATGATTTGCTCTTAATCTTATAAAAAAACAGTAAAAATTATTTTGAGAACTGAGTGGCACCAGGTAGCCTTAACACAGTATCCTTTTATATGTTTATTCTAGCTGATTCTAAGTACTGTTTTTTCTGGACATCAGTGATAATTCTTTACATTCAAACATCTTGGTACCCTCACTGTGTAGCAGAAACCTGTGAGTTGTTGAACTACTGGTAAAAAAAAACCATCAGATAGAGTTAGATGATCTGCAGTGATGGTAAAGGGCATGTTTGGTATCGTGATAAATCTGTACAATGTCTCCAAATCTCACAAAACGAACTGTGCTATTTTATCCGTCCAGGAGTCCATATGAAGTTTGCTGTTACTAAGTCCCTAATCAAACTTACTCTGTAGTACTCTATGATCCTAGAACAATTTCTGGTTTCTGGTGTGGGGAATTGTGTTATATTCACATCGCTGTGGGAGCAATCCATCTGGAGCTGACCATATCTGAGCTAGCTATTCCCACTGCCTTTATACAGGGACAGAACCAGAAACTTCTGGGGCAACATTCATCTCACTCTAAAGTAGATGTTGAAAACAGGCTGGGTGACTTGCTCCTGTGTTTCTTCTGTTGTCAGCAGATTAGGCCTTTAGGCTTCAGTATGTGTCAGCCCTATAAACTCTACATTTACACATATTATGCATCCTTTTCTTGTTCTGAGGGTTATCCTCTGAATACGTAAAGTGTCAGTGATGGCCTTTGTGTTTTAAAAGGTGTAGATCACTGAATACCATGTCACAGAGGTCAACTCAACACTACGTAGCACACGGTCCTATTGCAACTACATAAGGCTCAGACCCTCACACGTCATCCTGATTGAAAGAGTTGCTGGAGATCATCTATTGAGAAAAAATAATGGATCCCTGTAGGCTCATCTCACTAGGTCATGCTGCGTTTCTTGCCAATGATCAAATAGGTATATAACAATCAACAACTTAATTTAAGAACAGAATCAACAACAATTATGGTATTTAGATGTAGAACCTATTAGCATCATCAAGCTGAATGGTACTTTACAGATCTCATTTTATATAATCTTCCCCTACCAATTTAAGGTTGAGAGAAATATTTATATTTTCTGTACTCTTCTTGTGCAGTCTTCCTTCCCCAAAAGTTTTTTGTTATGTTCTGCTTTCTCACTATTCCTGGCGAATAATAGTTTTAATTTAAATTTAACATTATTGTGTCAACTTTATCTTCCCAAAGAGCTTTCCACTTGATCTTTAAAGCAGCCTTAGCAAAGCTGTGCTTCTGCCAACAGATGAACTTTGGTAGTGTTTTTACAGTACTATTATGTTGTCCATGCATGAAACATTAAGCTTATGACAGGCTGCCAGTCTGGAGGCAACAGACTGGTTTAAATGCCTCAGGGGTGTCATGCCAATCAATTCTCTTGTCTCACTCTTACCAGCCATAGAAATATGTATTAATGAAGGGCAAATAATTAAAGAGAGAGGATGAATTACAAGGGATGAGACAATGTCACAAGAATGGGAACTCAAAAGAAAGGAGTTAAGAGAAAGATCCAGTCTGCTGAAACCAGGTCTCAAAACACAGTGACATACACGGTGTGCCACTTTTGAACAGACACGTTTCCTCCTCATCTGCCTCATTTTGGAACTTCAGAGCATCTAGTTGGATTTGAAAATGTCAAAAGCTGATGTGAGGGAGTGCAGAGAGATGAAAACTATTTCTCCATGCAAGTCGTACAATATTCAGGAGTAATTCTGTTGGCTGTTACTGACTTCACAACGAAGTAGCCCTCCTGGTTCTTTCAGAAGCATCAGACAAGAAAGAACTATGTGCTTTCAAATGCTAGACTGAAGTTTCTAAAGAACGCATTATGTCAAGTGTGTAAGAGGAGTGTCACCTCCACCAGTTAAGTTGCTTTAGGAACACAGAGTTCCTTATATTCTCCAAGGAATATTGGAGAGGAAGAAAATGACAAGGAAATATTGTCAAGCAGTTTTGGCCTTCAGAGAGGACCAACATCCAGCTGTACTCATCAGGGCCCCTCTCAACTTGTCGTGTATATCTAGATACTTGTTTAGAACTATGTGGCTCCACCTGGAGTATGCATCTGGAAAAGATAATAATCACCTCTGGGACAGCTAGCATCCTCAGTAAACCTCAGTTTTGTTTATTATTTCTTATATCTAATAACTTCTTTCCTTAGATCTCCTTGCTCTTCTTCCCTTCTTATCTTCTGAATTGCACAGTGAAAGGCAAAACAAATTCTGTAACGAGTTCTCTGTATTTATCATCATGTTCAGCTCTGTGTTTCTACCACTCTCAGGTAATCAGGAAAGCATATCATCCACCTCTCAGAACAAGCACTGGATTTTCTTATCTCACTTTGAACATAGAAACATCTGTGGCAAAGTCCACAGAGGCTCAACCAGAACCATTGTCATGGTCAGTTTAACACTATCTTTAAGAACAGTTCCTTTCCATATTCATTGGGCCAAATTAGATACTGACTTATAATGATTTGCAAGGTGATATTGTCTCCAAGAGTAAAGTCAGTATCGAATAAAGTCAAGGACAACACAAAATACAATACAAGGACAATATAATTACAGATGAGGTTCAGATAATTAAAGTAGCTTAATAAGCCAAGTAGAAACAGCTTGCAGTCCAAATGAAGTCTGTATAAGTTCTGTACAAAGAACCTATGAGGTTTTGCATTAGCAATTGTCAAAAGTGAAAAGAAAGCTGAATTTGTGTGAAATACTGATTAAAGTAATAATAAAAATGTTTATCTAGCTGACAGCCAAACTCTTTTTTTTTATTTTCATCTACTATTAAAATAAAACCAGCATGATATTATACAGATACCATAAGAAAAATTACATCTTTCAGGGATTCTTTGTTGATCACACATGTTGGGACTTTCTAAATTTAGTAAGTAAAATTCCTGTTTAAACTCTGGCACAAGACAGACATTTTATGAACATGAAGTACAATAAATGCAGTATATGAAACACTTAACAGTGGATGCCACTTACTAGTTGGTGACTGGATTAGTGTATATTATGATGTAGGATTGAGAAAAAGGTAGAAAAAAAGTATTAAGGGTGGTGAGATAAAGTAAGATTAGTTTACAGTGGACAGAGGTAATATGCTAAGGCATTGCATGGTGGCAAAATAGAAAACAAACTTTACTTATTTCTAAAAATACTAGCACTTATTTCCAAGTTTCTAAATTTCTTGGGTCACTTCACTTGCTACGAGGCTAGCGGTGTTCTCAACTACTACCTCTAGACCGCAATTTTATACAGAAAATCTTATTGTGCCCTGATGCAGATTTAAATGTTCACTTTTAAACAGCAGTTAGTTGCAGGAGTCTCAGATAATGCATTATTTCATTCACAACCAGGTAGAAGCCAATGGTCATCTTTAGTGGATGCGTATTTCCCGACAGATTGTTGTCCAGCATTTGGTTACAATTATATGGCACCGTTAGCAACGAAATTATGAAAATTTCCACAGAAAATGGACAACAGAGTCTCTCAATGACTGAAGTCAAGGGTAGGCAGACGTGGAGTGTAGTGCTGTGAAACAGTGAGTGCAATCCCTCTCTTTTGCGGTTAAAATTTTAGCTCATACACAAAACTTCAACTTCTGGAAATGACACCGCAGCAATTTTACTTTGAACATTGATGGGGATGGGGGTGGGGTGCTTCTTCAATTTCACTTGCATTTGGAGCAGTGGCTCAGTGACAACATTTATCAGATTAGTCGGCCACCCTTTTTATTGCAATCCCAACAGGACAAGCACCATCATTCTAAACCTTGTTTGCCAGCACTCTAACCTCTAGTGACCAGCTTACTGAAGATCTAGTAATTATTAATAAGTTGCATGTAGGTCCCACATATTTTGTTTTCCAAATTAACATGCGCAAGAATATGCCCAAATTTAGTAAGTTAAGAAAAAACAATTAAGATCATGATAGCGACCTGTAGATCATCCCCAGTTTTCAACAATTTTTTCTCCCTTATCTCTTTTTTGAATAGGTAGCATGTAAGGTATAGCAGGCTTTCTACAAGTGTACTAAACACAGTCAGTATAAATGCCAAACACAAAATCAACCACAAAGACTAAAATCCCCTGGCAAGTGCTACCAGGGATTCTGTAAGTACTTACAGATTAAACCAGAATTACAATAGAATTCTGTGGGAATTATGATACCCACAGAACTGTGCTGTCATCAGATGTAAAGCATCATATTTTTCCCTTCTCATTTACCAAGTTTCAAACTGCTTTGGAGATACATGGTCAGAGTACTACCCTGAGCAAATACTGCCTCTGGCTCTGTCACCTGAAGACTCTGAATCTTGATCTCCTTCAGCCGTTCCTCGAATCTCCACATATCTTGTTTTCCTTTGGGTTTCTGAATTTGAAAAAAAGGCCCCAACATTTGGTCATAATGACTTTCAGGCTATCCATTTTCTGTGTCCTTCTGTATTTCCCAGTATCCCACTGTTCAAAATACAAATATCTATATCTACATGGATATATCTTTTTAATCTCCCTAGATGCAATTTAGTACTAAACTATGAGTTTAACGGTCCATTTTTATTGCTCCTGTCAATTTTATGCATATAACTTAGAATACCTGTTAAACTTGCAATTAACTTTAATTAGCTACAGGCTATCAGTACTCAAGATCTAGTGTCATTTATACCTCCTCTTCATGCCTGCAGAAAAATAAGTCTAAAGTTGACCTATTTAAAAACGGTTATTATTGAATTTCTTTACTTGATATGGTGATCTAATTCTCCAGGAATAGTAAAGCTGAAGCAGAGGGTAAATGTACTTGAAAAGGGTAGTTTTATTTCCTCAGTAGGAAAAAAAGAGGACAGTGATATGTTAACAGCGATGATGTTCTTATGTACTGAAAACATTTGAGAGAATCACTGTGTTTAACAGTTTTCTGATTTTACCATTAACTCTAAAATACAAAGGAAGAATATAAAACCTTTGCAATGTAGCATAAAGTTAATCCCTGTAAGGAGGTAATGGAGCTGCTAATGTTTGGCTAAGTATCATCCTTAGCTAACACGCTGCTATGCAGGCATAGAAGAGCAAATTACTTACCTCAGCGTCTCACACAAGTGAACATTTATTACAGCAGGGCAGCTGAGGCCAGTAAGAATACCAGTCAAATTACTCTGATGAGGGTTGCCGCTACACAAGACATAGTGAAGCAGAAACCCCAAAACACTAGTTTTAATTAAAAGCAGAGGAGACACCTACACTTACGATGAAATCCCGACAATGGGTTTTCTGACTGCTTGACCTTCTTAGCTCTCCTCTTAGCCACTTAAAGTGATTTTCCTTGTTCAGGCTTGATGATTCATCATCCTATGCCTAGCCTTGGCAGTTGAATGAACACATGCATGTATGTTTCTAATAAGTTCCATCACAAAACAAATAAAAGGAAAACAAGCAAGACATCTCAAAGCAAAAATACATACACGATTCTCTTTTGATTGCTATTAACTGTTCCTGTACATTTTGTAGTGATTACCTTACGTATCTTGCAGTATTACAAGACAGCAGGGGGCCACATAATGTAAGACATCAGGAAAATGTCTGAACTCAAAATGGGTTATAAAAGGTGGTCACAAGAAGAGAAGAGAGCCATAAAAATTTTGAGCATAAAAATGTGAAAGAATGATAGTGGCAAGTAAATTAAGATTTAGATTTACAGTACCATAATACGAAGTGCCTAGAAAAGCAAATAACTTGAAAACCTTTAAAGTCCACCCCGCCAATCACATAGAATTAAATACTACAGCAAAACAAACTCAGAGACACCATCATGGAAATGTTATTAGATTACATGTGGTAAGAAAAAAGTCTTTTAGTTGAGTTCCTGCACAGGGAATGAGGGCATCTCATTCAAGTTTTTTTTGCAAGTTAGCTATTACCTTTCGGAGATAAATATTTGCCCATGTCACAGCTTGGTCCAGAATGACCACCATTGACAATTGACTATCATAAATGAGAAATAGCAACTATTTACAAACCTGACAATTTTCTTAAGCTACGAAGGAAACTCGATGTTGGATGGACCGTAATCGATGAATACACTCTAGCAATTACCACTGTGAAATCAGTCAATGTAGACATAATTACCACAGTTTCCAAGAGGTTATGTGTTAGAACCCCTTTCTAGGACAGACCCACTCTGGAATAATAAAAGATCCTACAAAAATTGTGCACCTCTCAAGTGTGATTTTTTAATACAGATGAGGGCTATCAATGCAAAAATACATCCTCACGTGCTCAATCCTTCATCCTGTCTCACTCATTTAATAACAGCTTTTACAAATGACACAAGACCTGAAAAGAATTACTATATACTTCTTTGCCATACTCAGATCTTCCACAAGGTGATGCAGGCTCTATTTGACATTTGTGGTGGGACTGGGGTTGCTACAAAGGGTTTACCTGCTTTTTAGAAAGTGGTTCCAATGCAGTGATTTCTTAGATGGTCAGCAAAATACACACCTAACACCTGGGAATATGTTGTCTGTTTACTTGTTTTAGAAAAATGAGTAAGGATATGTAAAAAAAAAGTGATGCAACTTAAAAACACTGGCTAAAAATAAAAAAAAAAAAGCCAAACCAAACGACAAAAACTCTAGACAAAGCTTTGATTTATAATGTCCTTTCTTGGAATCTTGAGAAATTGCAGAACACACTAAAAAAAAATAAAAATCTGAACAATTATTGTACACTAAGGTGGATAAGTCTTCATGACAAATTGAACAGAGCTACGGGGTAAAATAATTGTTGCTTTATTGTGGAGCAACATAAAAAATGTATCTTCTAAGAGATATGACATGTTGCAAGTAGTAATGAATAACTTATGTCTTTGAAGGAAGAAGTACGATATAACCAGAGATAAAAAGGTTCTAAAAATTTGCTTCGTAATAGGTTTCTAAACAAAGAATTGAATAAGCTTTGGAAAAATCAGATATCAAAAGCCTTGGAGCCAGACAGAATACTACTATTGGTATTTTGATGTGATTCTCATAAAAATGGAAGTGATTTAATGCTCTACTTATACTCAAAAGGGAGATAACAGCAGTAAGTTATTAAAAAAGTGAACAGCAATCATGTTCTGTATTAAGTAGCCTGATAGTCCGTGTGCTATTTCTGCCTGTAACATCCATGACCGGCGAGCATCTCTATAGCTTATTTTGGGAAGTTGAAGAAAACAGAAATTTGGCTATCTAATCCATTCTACTGCAATTGCAAAAGCAACACCTCTGACACTGAAAGAGAAAGTGTTTGGTCTGAAAATGTAATGGACTCCAAACATTCATTTTCTTCATAAATATCTTATTAATTTTCTGCTTAAAATAGAATTATTACCATTTTATTTATTTTCCTGCAGGTGGGAAAAAAAAAAGTTGGGTAACTATTTCAATGACACTTAATAATATTTACCTAAAATATTTACAAAATATTTCCATATGATATGCTGACTGTATTTTCACTAGGCAAGTACTAAGTATACAGTATAACAAATTAAATATAGTTCTTCCATGCATTATATTTGTTCACATTTACATAAAGCTTCATAAAGTCATGCCATTTGTTTAAATATGAAAAATGGCATGAAACTTAGGCATGAATATTCAAAATACATGAATTTTAGCAATTAATTATCATTACAAATAAATATTAAATTCTAAAAATTCTCTCTTTTTTGCTACGGTTCTATGATGTTATTGTTACTGCTCTCAGAATATACCAGGATAACACTCTTCATTCAGGCATCTCCTATGAGGGTTAAAATGTTATTTCTTCTATATAGGTAGGGACACCAGACAGAAACATGAAAAGATGTACAGTGCTCCGCAAGTCAAATCTACAAATATAAATCAGATGTAAATCCAAGTATCTTTCCAATTTTCAACATACAATATCCTTCCAATGGAAAACATTTTCAGACAAAGCTCATCTCATACCTCTATCTGTTGCTGAAAATAAACCAATTTTGGGGTGATACATCATCACAAAGCACAAGCAAGTCCTTTGTTACAAAACGTTTTCAATATCTCAGTTCTGATAAAAAAGTGCCACTGGGCTTCAAATTAAAAAGGTCTTCACAGACATTAGTAAGAATTGCAATGAAGGAATAAAGTGAAACATTTCACACAGAGAATTATGTAATAGTAAAATGTGACATTAATAGTGGAAATAGGGACAGGGAATACCCTTCCTAGAAGTTAAAACAGTATTAGAAAGCCAAAATGTAGCTGAGGGAATATGGTAGGCTGCGAAGCTGTGAAGCAAAAACTGAAAAATTCCTGGAAAAAATGGAGTGTAAAACCATTTTTGTTTTTAAAAGACAATAATTGGTACTGTTTTGATCACTGAAGAGGAACAAATACTATTTGAAATTTCCACTAGATTGTATGTTTTCTATATATTTAATTTGATGAATGAAAGAAAAGAGGTGTCAGAGGAATCTGATTTGATGGCACTGCATCGGAGTCTGTAATTACAGCATTATGTCTGATGACTTTCCCGGTTCTCTGATATGAAAAAAGTGACTTTGTTTATTATTATTCTGTGGAGGAGTCTGTATGACTCAATGAATCTCTTGAACTCCTGCAGACTAGGGAGAGAAGAACCCAAGTGTAAATATTTCACAAAGGATCTTCTATTTTTTCTGAGGAATATCAGGCATTGTGTATACCACATCAACATTCAAAGAAGCTTGATGGCTCTGATAATATTTTCACAGCTGAGAGCACAGTGTTTCAATACCAACAATGCACATCAACCCAGAGTGGATAGTCATTTTTCCTAGTACACTCAAAGGTCACATAGTAATTCTGCAGAAGTAAAAGAGACAGAACTGGATAGATGGACAAATAAAGATGTTGATGCTGCCACAACTACAAAATCAATCTATATAGGTCAGTCTGAAAAATTCAGTGAGATAGCTGATAGAGAAAGAACTGAGAAGTTTTACCCCTTGATAGGTATATTTGTATGAAGAATAACATTAGTAAAATAACAAAACCCACATAAACATTACTCGTGATGCAGCAAAGCCCTTGCCAAAAGGCTTCCTTACAAAAACTTACATATGACTGATTCAATGTACTGTAATTAGATGAGAAAGACCAACTGGTCCATATTTTAATACAGGTATTGTTTTTCTACCAGTGAAGACACACCTACAGGCTTGTAGGATATTAGAAAGTTCAGATATCTGTCACAAGTAGCTATGAGATCTCAGTAGCGTGTTTATTCCCACTCTTATCTTAGAATTTGCAATCTCTATCACAGTACAAAATAATGTAGAGTCATTTTTAACTAAAGTTTTCTCACGTCCTCAAAAAGTAAGACAACCTTTATTCAAAATAAAAAGATAGGGTATTATTTGACATTCAAATTGCAAGACCCATGGGCCACATACAGAAGTTCCAACACAGGAAAGCCCAATGATATTAGGAAAAAAATCACCATGAGGATAGACAAACACCAGAACAGAGGTTATGAAATCTCCTTCTGCGTCAATTTTCAAATTTTATCTTGTCAAACCGTCTGATTTAACCTCAGAGTTTTTCAGGCTCTGAGTGGGCGTTTAGATCAGATGACCTTCAGAGGTTTCTTCCAACCTAAATTACTACACAATTCTATGAAACTATCAGATGATAGAAGTGGGCATTGATGGTCTGGTGAGATAAGAAAAAAGCTGACAGTGATTCTGTTCTCCTCGTGGAGGGAAATTCCGATTTCAAATGCCAACTTGCTGAGAAATCTCTGCTTTCTCTCCACGAGTTTTACTAAAGAAATGGTCAATAATGCCAAGGCAGGAAGATATTAATAAAAAATTAGTTCCTCCATCACTCCTATTATAAACATTGTATGTAAAGCCTGCAGTCGTGGTTTAGATTAAATACTCTGTAGGGAACTAGTGAATCAAACAGGGTACCATCAGGGGCACCGCCATTTCCTTTCCAGCTGTGAATGAAAGATGGTTTCTGATGACTGAGTACAGAGCAAAGGCCAAGAATCCAGGTAGGCCATGAATCTTTGTGGGGTTTTAGTCTATGTTGTTTCACATCATCCTTTCACAGCAGGAGCTAAATTCTCTGAGGCAGAAGACCAAAAAAGTCATCAGCACTCTCAGATTGGCCAGAGTTACCTGATGTATTGAGTCCACCAGTCCTTCCACGTCTCCAGGCAGGATGATTTTCCTGCCAGGCATGAGTATTAAATACAAGTGCCAGCTTCCAACACTCTCTCTTTAATGTCTGAAAATGAAAATCTTTTCTTTAAAAGAACAGGCTCCTGGCACCTTATTAAATACCAAGACTTTATCGAGAAGAAACAAAATATTATCAAGGTTGAGTTTATGCAGCGAAATTAAGAAAAAGAGTTTGGAACATTTACATATTATGGCTGCAAATAAGATAAATACATGAGAGGATACCACATAAATGAGATTTCTGCAACTAGAATTGATTTTAAATCTATGTACAGCAGGGGACAGCCATGTTTTCATCGTCCTTCAGCCTCATGTATTTGCAGTGTTTCCACAATTTAGTATTTTCCCCAAAGTGCAATGAATACATTTAAAAAATCATTTTTAAATATGCTTGAAACAAAAAAGAACTGACACTGGTAGTTATAATTCTAAGTTTTTAAATAAATATTTGAAAGTGTGTGAACTGCTGCTAGTATGCATACAGTACTTGAAAATCCAATGATCTCTTCAGAAGTTGTCGTAAGATATGCACTTTTTAATTACTGGAAATGCTTAAGGCATCTATTCAGGCATCAGAAGTTACAACATACAGGTTAGGTCCTTAAACAGACAAGGTGCATCAACAGAGTATGTGATGTAAAACTTCTGTCACAAGCCAGTAGCCTAAATAATTTTTATCCAATTATCAAATTGTACATAAAATACATTCTAAGGAAATCACAGAAGTATCTAGAAAGCACTTCTTATTCAAAAGCAAGGTCAAATTTACAAAAGTGTTATTTTTTGTAAATGGCTGTGCCTTAGCCATCACTGTCATTTCAAGTAATATTTAGGCAAGTGTGAGCTATTTTTTTTTCAACAAGTATCCATAATATGAAAATCTACCCTGCTTATTTGTTGAGAAGGTGAACATTTCTGGAATGTTAGGATATGAAAAATTTCCAAAGGAAAGAAATCAAGGAGGCCAAAGACAACTGCTTGGTACTTCCCTTCTGCTTGTCTTCATTGAGCAAAAATTTTTTGGGGCGTGGATGTGTGAGTTGAGTGCCTTTGAAAACCTGTGTTTCAGGGCCTCGCCTTATTTAGTAACAATTCCAGGTTGGGATCCTAATCTTAACTTTAGGTGCAAAGTGTGGTTGACTGAATGGACTGGAATGAGGATAAGCTACAGCAATGTTACAGAGAAAGGTGAAAATACGATCTTTGGAGGCCTGGCGTCCTCAGTAAATTCCTGTTTGGTTTGAAATGACCGAAGAATTCTCCTCAATCCTGACAAAGCTGCCCAGAATAACACCCTTCTTCTCTCAGGCCACATGTAAACAGGCCACTTTATACCTTCACCTTAGACACAATTAAATGGTAAATGCTATTTTCCATCTTATTGCTACTTCTAACATAGGTTAGTGCAATAGGAATGCTATGACAATGCCAGTAACTTATTTCAAGGTAATGGATGTATGATATCACTGGCACTTCCTCCTTAATTCCAATTATGGACACTAGCACTAGTTTCCACTCCTATTGTGCCACACTGATAATTATTCTGTCTCTGCACTGCTTCTACTCTGCCTATTCCTGCAACCTGGCTGAGCTTCATTATCTGGCAAGCAACGGCCCTTACCATCTAAGTTTGGAAAAAAGACTAAAATGTTCCAAGTGTCAAGATTTCATTTGTTAGTATTGCATCTCTAATGTAAAGGATTTATCTACTGAAATGTTGAAACTTTTCATCAAAGCAAGCAGTGCTTCTGAATATCAGTCTTGGATTGCAGAACCCATTCATACAGCTGCTTTCAATAGTGAAATCTGCTTCTTCCATCTTGCATTTGCTAATAAAATTCTAAGGTACAGCAAATAAAAACAAAAAAAATCAATCAAGGTGACACTGCATCTCCACATCGTAGTTCACGTGCAATTGCCCTGTCATGCATTCTAAGGATTTGTTATAATATCTTGATATAGTATCATGCCTTGATACTAACTCAATAATAGAGCATGTTTGAATGCTGCTTCTTCTATATCACTGTGTCATTTTAGGTAAGATAAAGCCCGTATTCTTCCTGCTTCATCTGTTTGTTTTCCTGAAGTAACAATAAAACTACCATGAGTGGTAAATAACTTAGAATGAAATTTAAGGCACATTAATTTTTAATGATTTTCCCACAGTTCATTTTAATTTAGCTGTATGCATCATTTGCCTTCTTAATTTTTCTGTTTAGTGAATTTATAACCAAACAAATCTATAATGCTTCTTTTACAGGGGAAAGATATTGAGTTAGTCTTTTTCTTGCATGGAAATCATTGATCATTTATTTACAAGTGTAGTAGTAGGTAGCGGAAGAAGATTAACACAGAATGCACCCTGTTACATGTAAATACATGATTATTTTTGTCTTCTACAACCTCTCTTCTTGTTGAAGGTAATTACTTTTGGGTCTACTATATTAACCATAATTAACAACTAATGTGTGGAAACATGCATTTAATTTGTAATTAAATGGTATTTACCAAGTCAAACCTATTAAGTAGTTAGTATTTAAAGGAGAAGTTCTTATTAAATCTGCGATTTTAAGTTTTCAGTATTAATCTAATATTGCTCTGGTTTTCCAAAATCTTTCTGTTCACAAATTCATGCTAGAGTAAGCAGGTGTACCGTGGCAGAGTAAAAGGTTTTGAGGAAAAATCCTTCGATACAATGAAGAAGAAAATTTCTTAAATGTCCTTTTTCCTCTCTAGTGCAAAATAAATAAAAATCAAGATATCAAGAGCATTTTTTTAGTTGTACAAGCATGACTTACAAGAAGACTTCATTCCATTTCAGCCTATTCTTACAAAATTACATCTAGCACTCAGCTGCAAGAACTTATTTTGACATCTTGAAAGTACATAATATTGCATTGTTCTCAGTGTGAAAAGGTGTTTTCTAATCAGCAAATTTAACTGTTACACATTCCTGTCTGCACTTGTCAGCTCCTTCCAATCCTTGTAGCCCTTTTACTCTTAGACAGCTGTAGAACAGTATTAAATGCATGAGAGAGAATAAAATCTGAAGTTCTCCAAGAACTAGTAACGTTGGTTCAACTGCACACCAGATGATACCTGAATGGTTCCTTTAGATTTTTCATGAATGTTATTTTTTTTAAAAAGTTCTACCCCTAAACAAGCCCCAGATCCTTCATTCTGTTATCTTTTCTGTTCCTCGTCATAAATTATGAAGTGTAGCAGGTAATGAAAACAGAAAGATCATTCAAAACAGTAGTTTGAGCTTGTAGCTGATATCCATCAAACTCTTTGAGAGTCTTGTGTCTCTTACTCATGAGTTTCTGTGAAATAATTTCTTGAAGTGTGGTCTTGATAAAATGAGCTACATACTATAAGCCTCCTCTTTTACTGCTCATTATTCATGCTTTCATCATTTCTTCCTTAGTCTGCAACCATGATATGTTCCTCAGAATAAAGCATTCTGCACTTTCTGCCACAGGACGGTGCAGTACCAGACATCATCTCAGCCATCACCTCTGCTTTGAATCAAATTCTATGCTTTATGCTTCATCTTCAAAGATCCTTGTGCTCCTGGTTCAAGAGATTTGAAAAGCTACTTAAAGCTCAGTATTATGATTCAAGTTGCCATACTGCTCTTCTCTGGTGCAAGGGAACTCCTTCAAATGGTTAAACGCATCTGTTTGATAGTTGTTAGTTCCTTCCAGTTGGAAGGAACAGAATAAAGAATAAAATATTTTCCACTCCCAACTCAGGATTCTTTTCCCTAACCCTGCTTTCTGTACCAAATATTTGAAATGAAATTAAGAAAAATCAGAACTATTCCTAAAAACATCGAAGATATCTTCCTCTCTTCTAGATCTTAAGAGGACAGGAAAAGAACACAAATCCATCACAGATGTTATGCATACTCTACTGAACAGTATTTAAATGCAATACTGAACAACAGTGATTACTGTTTATGACCTGATATATAAGAGATTTTACCCAGTACAAAAAGAGAATTATGTATGCTTGATATATCTCCAGTAAGCCACATCCCTAGGTAGGTATCCTATTCTCTGTGCCTGATATTTTACCAAACTTGGACCTTTCCAATTGTAATATAAGTGAAAAATTACAAAGATATTTGGGAAATTTAAAAAGGGGAAGCCTGTACAACAGAAAATAGTAAAAATGTGATACTTCTGAGAACTAAGAATAAAACAAAATTCTGTGTGTACAGGAAAACACTCAGCTAATTATAAAATGTTAGTATTTTATTACACATTCAACTGAATTTCAAAATGAAATTCTGAGCAATTAATTACTTTATATTTATTTTAAGGCTGCTATAGTGAGACAAGAGCAGTTGATACACTGTTTGATATGTTTTCCTAAAGGGACAACATTTGTTAAAGCTGACCTTTTCTTGTGAAAGGTTTTCATTTTGATGAACTGGGTTTTTTTCAACAGACAAGTGTCTTACAAAAAAAAAAAACCTGAAGCACCTTAAAAATATAAGCTATCACAGCCAGCATCTCTCCTGTATGACTCCAGTGCAGTTCTGTAACTGGGCAGAGAATGGTAGAACATGTTCTTCACCAGCAGTCCTGCGTGGAGGTTCAGCTCCACTGAACACTTTGGGATTATTTCTAACCTGCAGATTGATTTGTCATGTTCTGTAGCAGCACCTTTGAGCTCTGAAGACTGAGAGGAAGGATAAAATGTAATATTCTTATAAATCTTGAAGGTTACTCCCTTCTTAAGTTTTTTCCACAGTGTACTCAAAATTCTCTGAATCAAAATACTGAGGAACATAGCACCGAACTTTACTGCTCCAATCTGTTCTGCATGGATAGCCACACAACATTCATTACGGTGGATTCTCTAAAGTTTTCTTCAAGCATACAATTTGCACCTTGGTTGTTCACCAAAGAATTTGGCTAAGCTTGACTTTCTGACATTTATCCAAATCCAAACTCTAAAAACCTTTAAGGATTTCTTATAAACCACTAATTTAAACCCTTAAAATTCCAGCCTAAGTTATTTTCAAAACCATGTTTGCTGTACAATTTGGCAGAGCCAATGTCAATGTCACTAAGCAATGTCAATTAGTAATATTTCTAAACTAGATTTTAAAGCCAACATAAAGAATTAACTTCAGGACAACCAAACAACATAACAAAGACCAAAGTCTTATGCCTCTCGAAGAAAAAGACAGTGATACATCACTGAACCTGTTTCACTAGTCATACTAAGTACTGTACACTTTAGAATTAAGCATATTTATAAAAGCATTCATTAAAACGCAGAATTTTCAGGAAGAACAGCAGATTACTGATATATTTTTGGGTGGTTTTGCACACGTACTCATACATTTCACCCACAGCTGCGTATGTGTATGCATGTACATATGCACAAAACCACACGCGTTTACAAGCACACGTGTACATGTGACCGATTGTCCTGCAGGATCTAATCCACTTCTCATTCTTTCCACTTCCACTTTCTTATCCTCCAAGCAACATCTATTATTGCTACATCACACTGCCTAGTGATTAAGATTCCCTTAGAGCCCTGGAAGAAAAATATTCTTGGACAGCATATTTCTACTGTTTTTTTCTGCTCCAAACCCATGTAGGCTCCATGATGTAAGTGGAGAGTGAAGGCAAAATTCATTATTTCCAGAGATATCATGTTCACAGCAGAAGGTGCTCTTGATTTAGAGTGAATGGTTTGGTTATTAATGTCTGAAAATTAGGTGCATATAGGAAAATATTTTTTCATAACACATTTAAAACCTATATTCATACTGAACCATCTACTGAAAGCCATAACAATTCATAAATGGCTATAAAGTAGCTATTATAAAGTTTTCCATCATTGAGCCCATTATTAATCTCTAAATAGTACAGCACAAAATGTGTCAATGAGCTATTAAAGAAAAAAAAAAAAAGCAACATAGCTCTACCACCAAATATGTAGAGTATTTAAGCAGCTTTGTAATGTAACAGCGTAGGATGTTGAGGCAGCATGCTGGAAGTTACTAAAATGTATCAGAAAGGAGCAGAATTACGAACCCCAGTACAATCTGATGTACTTTAGGGGATTTCTGTGATAGATTCAGTCCCGCAGACCCTCACTCTTACAACTTTTTTTACTGATCTCTGTACTTCTACTAAAATCAAACATCTGAATGAGAGGCAGGCATCTACGGGATCACCCTTTGAGCATCCAGCTTTCCAGGGCAGGCTAGCATGCAAGACGTAGTTAAGCCCCCTCATGAGTTTTTCTTCAGCTTAGATGTTTAAATTTGGCTCCTACATCTATATGAGTGACCTAATGTTTAAATATGCTGAGTGCCTGCAATTTCCAAAAATTTATGCTATCAATCATTGTTAAATTGTATGAAAATAATGATGAAAGCTAAGTTGCCCACAGGCATTTATTTCTGCTCATTATTATTATTAATGCAATATCATTTACTCTCAGAAACACTCCTGCAAAGCTAAGTAAAAAAAATAAACTTTTAAAATTTTGAAAAGTTGCAGACCAATGTTAGCTTTATTCTTGAGTTACTTGACTATAGTGTGTCATTGAATAATGAAACGGATCGTATTTTCAAAATTAAAAATGGTGAAAATATATAGCAGCGGTAGCAGATTCTTGAAATAAGTATTTTTGGACTGCCCTGTTTGGACTGAGAGAGACATATTTGGAAGAGCAGGACAGACTGCGGCTCAACTTCCTTAAGAACTACCATCACCTTCTCTCCCCAGCACCTTAAGCACACTAAATTTCCCTTCTTGGTTTGGTGAAAGCAACGAGAGAACAAATAGAAATATGGATCAGGGAAATGTCCCAGGTATTCAGCTTACGGAGGGGCATTGCTTTCTATTAACTGGACTGTAATTCTTTGCTTAGAATAGGGTCATACCCTGAAAGATGAACCATTCAAAGAAGAGATTTTGGTCTGAAAATGCATCCTCTAAAGGGTGAAAGATATAGACATATATTCCTATATCAGAGCAAACAATGCTGTTTCTACATTTTCATACATTTCTACATTTCATATATTTCAACTGATAAAATAGAAGATTAAAACTGGAGTTTTTCGGGTCCATGGGAAAGCGGTTCTTTAAAACATTATATGACTACATGTGATGCATGCGGTTTTAGTAGTAAGATCATATGCATCCACATTTTGTATAGACCCGATAAGAACCCATTTCCTAAGTGATGTGAGAGGCTGACACCTCTGAGACAGCCTGAGCAGCCAAGTGAACTAGGAGGGTTAATGAGTGGTTCGAATCTTCTCTATACAGGTGTCTGAATACCAGCACATCTTGGTCCTTGTGGATATACTCTGAATACAAAAACAAAGTTAATGACATTTATTTACACCTATGCTGACATTTTTCTGTATGCAGAGGAAAATCATCAACATATTTTCTTAAAGGTCAAAAGCCTTTGCATAATATATTTCTCTGCATGGAATGGATAACCCCTGATATAATTCAATTGCTGTGTTTACTATCTGTTACCCCCCAAAAAACAAGTCTGTAACCTTTTTAATATACTGGTGTATTTTATTCCTTTTATTTCCCATTTTTTCAAGAACAGCATAGGAAGCATATTCTTTATTATCTCCAGCATGTAGCATATGTTTACTGTTCACTTTGAGTTGACATATTTTAATTTTTATGGTTCCTCTATTCAATTTCTCCATCATAATTTATTCTACTGTAATGAATAACATAAGTAATGGATATTTGTTCCTGGTATGCTTTCAAAGACAGAAGTATCCTTGCTTCTCTCTGCAAATTTCCTTATACTTTCATATTCTTAGATATTAAAGCTACTACCATTTTTTCCCTTCATCTGGATGGAGGCAGCACTAAGAACTTTTTAATTCACACAGCATTTTTCTTTAGAGATCTCAGTTCTTTGCCTTTGTTTCTGAAAAAGCAGACCACAGTGAAGTGTTCTGTAGTAAGCAGATCATCAGGGGAAAAGACTTGACTGGGGTATGAGTACAAGGATGACATTAGATATTTTTATTTTAATCAGTTACATTGTGCAGGATGGTATTTCCAAGTCTGCTGTGTTATCTACTATTCAATCACAAAGTCTGTCATAATCAACTCTTGCATACAAAAAAACAGGGACAACATTATTCCATATAGCTCAGAGACAGAATTTAGCTGGGATCAGAATTTAACGCAGGGAAAAAGAAAAATGTAGTAGAAATTACGCCATTTACAATACCTGTCACCCACAACAGTTTTAATTTAAATACAGAGGATGAGTTTACAACAGTTTTAAACTCTATGTTTATTCTTTTGTATTATTAGCCTTTGTCATTTACATTGGTTTTATTTCATTTAACATTTGGTCTTTCAGGATTTTAAAAATATTTTTGTAAGATATATAATGTAGTATTATTTTATAAGGCATATGCAAAGCTCTTCAAAGCCCTTTTCCCAAAGTGCACTGAGAACCTTGTGATATATACAGCCCTCCTCTCTTAAAACCAAAGCACAATCAAGCTACATTTGTGCATTGTCATGAAAGCAAAGGAATGGTTACTTCATTCTGCCCAAGGCATATTTCTGGAGAGACCATACTAGTACAGAAATACCGAACACAGTAATTTACTAGTGACTGAAGATCTTATTTAGGCCTAGAAATTACATACATATCTCAGGCTGGACTGGTCCTCTACGAGCGTTCAAAATGTCTGTGCCTAAAACCACTGACTTCTCCCTTTGCTAGTCCCAAGACTTTTGTTGCAAAGAGAATTTTTATGACTCTTTTCAGTTACAAAGTTAAAGGAAGCTGACTTTAAACAAAGCTTGCTCTTTTCACTAATTCTTCCCTTCTATAGTGTATACATGGCAGTTACTATGGTAATTGCTTTGGTATTAAGTAACAGTGAAAGTACATGCATTAAACTGATACTATTTATAAGTTGCTAAGTTTCCTGGGTTCTGATTGTGGGTGCTGATTGTGGTTAAACAAGTGGTTTCATCAGGACAATATTTACGCAGTCTTGAATGAATGAATGTATTTTGCATATTAAGTGATTTCTCATCTGACTTCTTATCTGAAGATGTTCCTCGATAAGGAATCACCTAAGAATCAACTCTTTGCCAGAGGCGAAGAGAAAAAATCTAAGGGTGTACTAGTACAGTTTTGCTCTGGGATGGAATTTAGAAACATCATTAAAAAACTGTGTAATCTCCAAGCCTGAATAAGCAGAGAAAGAACTAAGTATTTGAGTTCCTACATGCCAAGGCAGAATTAATCTTACAGACAGAGTAGCGGAGGGAGTTTCTTCAGAGGACCTGCATCTTCCCGCTCACAGACAGTAGTGGCACTGAGCACACTTCCAGAACTGGGAGGATATTGAGTTAGTGTTAGAAGGAGATATGTGAAAGCAATAACACAGCTTTTTCTCTTTCAAGTAGAAACAAAAGGGGATCCAGACTTGAACCATCCTTCAGGTTTCTGAACAGCGGTTCGGGTCAACGGGGATGTTTATATAAAAGAAGGATCATGGAGAGATGTTACACTCAAAACCTTGCTGTGGGCTAAAAACATACCTTATACATAAAGCCAAGAATTTGCTGTTACTATTCCTGAAGTGTTAGTAGTTAAATCAATGAATTATTATTATTTCACATCTCATTAGCGCAGAAACAGAAAAGGAGAGAATATGAAAAAAAGTCTTAATAATAGTGTTAAAATTGTTATATGAACATGCCTAATACCTATGCTTTTTTTCTGGTGTCCTTCATTGCCCGTCTGGATACCAAAAGTAATCACTTTGATGTGTGGGGCAAGAGGCATACAGTAACTCCTCAGCATCCTGAGTCCTCTTCTCTGAAAGGAGTATGATGTCAATGATTTCTTCTTCCTCCTCACTCTAGGATGTGCTTGCGGTCATTTATGGATACTCGTTAACACATTTTTACACCCTGATCTTTCTTCACTGATATGCAAGGTGACATTACATCCAAATGTACTACATAAGGCATGCTTTACATATGTTGGATGGTGGTCTTTGTTTTCTTTGTCATCCTAAAACTGTTTGTACTCAGTTTCATATCTGTATTTCTTTAGCTGACCATTGCTAACTACAGTGCCAGACTGTTCCCCTTTTCCTACCATCCCATGTCTGTACTCCTCTACACTGCATCCTATATCCCCACTTGTAAGGAGCTGGCTATAATACCAGGACTGTATTCCTTGACACTCCATCATTATAACACAACCATAAATATTTCAGTCTACACAGAATAACTACTTATTGCTACTATCTACGTAAATTCATGGCTATACCACACTAAGATAAGCAAAAGGAAATGCAAAATCCTGCACCTTGGGATGAAAAACCCCAGGCACCAGTACACGCTGTGGGCTGACCAACTAGAAAGCAAATCTGCAGAGAAGGACCTGGGGTTCCTGGTGGACACCAGCTGACCAGGAGCCAGCAATGCACCCTTGCAGCAAAGAAGGCTGACAGCCCCCGTGGGCTGCACGGGAAAAAGCATCTCCAGCAGGTTGAGCGAGCAGCTCTGCTCAGCACTGGTGAGCTTACATCTAGAGTGCTGGGTCCAGCTCTCAGCTCCCCAGCACAAGAGACCTATGGACATACGGGAGGGAGTGCAGGCCCAAAAAGATGATGAATGGACTGAAGCATTTGTCGTACAAGGAGAGGCTGAGAGAGATGGGACTGTCCAGCCTACAGAAGAGAAAGCTCAGAGGGGGATCTTATCAATGTGCATAAGTGTCTACTGAGAGTAGTAAAGAGTCAGAGCGAGACTCTTCTCAGAGGTATCCAGTGAACAGACAAGGTCAATGGGAACAAGATGAAATACGGGAAATCCCATTGCAGTGTAAGACAATACTTCCTTTTTACTGTAAGTGTGGTGAAACATTGAGGCAGGTTGCCCAGAGAGGCTGTGGAGTTTCCATCCTTGGAGATATTCAAAACTTGACTGGACACTGTCCTAAGCAACCTGCTCTGGCTGACTCTGCTAGAGCAGGGAGATGGACCAGATGACCTTCAGAGACAAGTTCCAATTTTTATGAATCTGTGATTCTGTGAAAAGTAAAGCAAATTAAGCATAGCCTCCTGGGTGTTAGGAAAATTGCTATGGCACCTAAACAAGCCAAAACAAAACTCCAGGCAGTTCAAGACAAGTTCAGACAAAGTAAGGTTGACAAAATCCAGTTTGGAGGGTCTGTGACTTCAGTACAAAGCCTATGGTCTATTCCTAGTATAGGCAATACTGCATTTACTGGGCTACTGAGGTGTTCTTTTGCTTTCATAAAACCAAAAAATTGCAGGTGTAGATGAATAATATATGAAACTCACCTCACAAATTTAATTTCCTGTGTATTTATCTTTGCTGTACCTGTAGGATACTACACAAAATGACCTTTGCTTCTTTTTAATTACTTTTGTTTAGTGCCACATGTTTATCCTATAACTTATCCATTCATCAGGAATTATCTGTTTGCATTGAATAAACTCTCTTTGGAACAGCAAGAGGAATATAAAAGATTTGGATATTAACATACCAGTTTGGTTTTATTTTCTTGTTACTCAGAATTCGAATATTTCTTCTAAAAAAAAGCCTCTTCTAGGGCTTTTTACCACTTACTCCAAATCAAACAAAATCAGACTTCTGAATAAAGAAGAAATGATGGACTGACCATCCTGTTCTGCTTTGGGGCAGTGTCTTTGTATCTGTTAAACAAAAGGGACTGAGATATGCTAAAGGTAGAAAAACCACTAGTACTAAAATAGAGTTGGAGCAGAATTCTGACCACAAGCACAAAACCATCCTGTTTTCTCCTCCGTTACCCTTTGCATAACTTGTACACTCCTGCTGCAAATCTGAGAGCCTAATTTGTTGCAACAGATATGCATGGGGCAGACACTTGCTTATGATCATAGTAATGATCTTCAAAATGACCATAACGGGTTTAGTCCAGCTGTGTGAGGACTTCAGCATTGCTTTAAGTAACCTTTTTCCTTGCACCACAGAAGGCCAGAGGTCATTTACTGCAAGCTATACAAGGGGTAGGGAACTAAACCACAGTGTTAATGCAATCACAAGTGATCGTCTGACCACACCATTAAAACGTTCTTGAGTATGCACATCATAAGCCTTTGAACATTACATTTTGATAATGTTATGCCTCCTGCGAGATTAGTTTTTTCATGCTGTTTATCAGTAGGAAAAAATGAATTATCTTGAAATAATTTAAAACTAATAAAATATTGACCCCATAGTGCTGAGTTTCACAGTCCTCAAGAATTTCACCGTGGATTGCATTTCCTTTAATTCTGGAAAATTAGTATTTCTTTCCGTGAATTTACGCTCTGTTTCACTATATGTAAAAGCTTAATCCTACAAAGTATTTTTAACGTCTACCTTCTAAATAGGAAACGGTCTAATTAATTCTTTACTCCCAAGTACCCACATTAAATAGCTTTTTGAAATCTTCATGTATCCCTAAGCAACTTTAAGTAAATAATCCTGAGATGTATGTAGCAAGTTAACTACAATTTCTCTTTGTGGTTAGAGGCAAAACAATGAAAAGATGTAATGATATTCACCAATTTGCTTTTTTTCCCCATCAGATTGAGATAAGGTGATCTGAACTTGCAGAAAATGAAAACACCTCTTGCAATTTATCATCAGTAATGGAACGAACATTCTAAACACACATTATTAAAAATTGTTATTCCGGCACCAACCTTAATTTCCTTTCTTATTATTTTTTCATTTTTCAGTTTAACCTACACATCCCCATTAGCTCTTGCACATACTGCCCATCTAAAATGTGCTTTTGTCTCTTTTTTCCACAGTATTTAATTTACATATGTGATAAAAAAATGCATAACTAGATAGACATGCACCTACCAAATCCATTTGGAAAAATACGCTGACAGCTCTCTTATTACAATGGCAATGTAAAATTTGTGTTTGCTTGGGTTTTTTTACAATGAATACTGTATGTACCTGATAAGCAGTGTATCATAGAAGCTCATGCCTTTTATTAAAATAGGATGACACTGGGAGCATAACAGACCTCGTGAAGTCCATATTTCTGACTTAAGCATAGCAGTTGCTAGAGGTCATTGAATATTTTTAAATGCAAACTTGTATTCTACAAAAGAATGCGGCATATCTAATATGTACCCTATCTAAATATTCACAGTCACTTTCTAATTATTTTCAGGATCTTTTCTGGCATGACAGATCATGCTAACAGCTTCATTAACTCTGCTATGCAGTACCACTGTATGGATAGTATGCACAGCCTAATCTATTCAAGAAAAACTATGCAACTTCCTAACTTCAACAGAATAACTATTATTCTTTTTCAGCATGTTAATGAGACTGGAAAACTGTTTCACATGAAGCCATCAGAACACTAATGCAAACTGTACTGGTTCTCTATAGGGTTATTTTTTAGCAGTTGTGTTTATGCACAGTACTGCTGTTTAATTAAAGAAGACAGATAATTATGCCCTTGATAGGGTTCCTTCATTTACAGATTACACAATAACAGAGCTTGGTGGTCTCTGCTGGTAGCCATAAAAATATCATTCAATTCACGCTAGCGATGAATTATCTGATTTTTGAAGTAAAATTTTACCTAAACATTCACTGAAAGATGTAATAGATGGCATAGAGGTAGCATATTCTTTTCTTCCAGAAACCTCTGAAATTTCAAGCAAGCTCATTCATGCAGCGACACCTTTCCAAAGCTGAACTTCTGTGGCTATGGATTATCACACTAGTAATAGTCGCCGGAAGCAGGCACAGTTATTCTTAAGTCTAAAAAAGACTTATCAAATACTGGTAGAAGATAATGGAAAGACTCCCTGTGATGAAGAACAATGGATCCTGGACCACAGCCAAACCAGAGTTGCAAAACACGTAACAGGCCTGCCAACACCAATACAGAGCAGCAATCCCCAGGTTCAAACACTCCCTGCTCCTTTAGAGTCACAGGGGAGTCTCAATTTCCTCCAGACTGCCAGAGAAATCTGTACCACCAATAAACATGATGGATATTCACTAAAATCTTCAAAATGCATTTCCATTCTCTCAGTACCTTAAAAAATATCCAGATTATTCATGAAATAAGCGGAAAAGCACAAATCCTGAGAAAACCAGAGATGAGCACGGGGGACTCTTCGAGGGCACTCAGGTATCATTTGCTGCGATTCCCCAGTCACATGAAGTGAAGGCTTGGGACAACATGCGTACTGCTACACAGGGCCAGCTCCTTCACTCAGTCTTCCTGAATCATTACCCCTGCTAGTGATTTTGTAATGGATCCAAGATAAATGTCTATTCCAGAGCCACTTTTATTTTTATCCATCTTTGAGTGTGGGAAAAAGTCACCATAAATACTGCACTCAACATCACTCATAAACAGTTTTGTGACCAAACACTGGGCAACTATTTCCATTAAAAAGCCCATAATAATTTCTTGGAAAGTAAAATTAAATGCATAATTCTGCTCTATTTTCAAGTGTTTAACACAGAAATTGCGCTTTTTACATTTATAAACAAAATTTACCATACAAAACCATTCCTGAATTACTACTATACCTCCTTCTCCCTATCCAAGTTGGATTTGGGAATATGATTCCAAGTTTGAAGAATTTCTTTCCTATTTTCAACAGAGATACTTGTATCTACATTTGAGTGTCTTAACTGTTCATGCAGATCTTCCCTTAGGGAATGGAGTGGTCAAGTTGGCATATGTCAATCTCCCCAGTACTACTTTTGTGTGGGCATGTGAAGGGAAAAGAAGGGGAAAAGAAGGTCTGCATTCAGAGAGTGACAGTAGTGCCATAAAAGCTCCTTGATCCTTTAAGCCAAACGCAATAATTGACAGAGTTCTGTTGAGAAGGAGAAATTTTTAAGAGTTTGTCATTGATATAGGCCAAAGTGAGCATCATTGGAAGTTTATATAAATTAACTCCTCAGCTATTCTAGCTTATTATGATAAACTAAGTATTTCACCTTCTTATGTATCAACACTGTCTAGGAGAAAACCCTGTATGGGACATTGCTCTTCCATTTAGACTAGCCAGAAGTCTAAGCTATATGCCAGAAGTCTAACCTATATAAACAACATGTTTACAGCTGCAAAATGCAGGACATGTAAGATAGCTGGTCAAAAATTGGAAATATCTTCTGCAATGACAGGTTGACAAAACATCAATTTTTCTGAACACACCAGTGCCAAACAATTTGGCTTGTACAACTGACTGTCTGTCCTTCCCCCACCTCCACTTGTCACTTCATTATATGATCTAAATTAGTTTCCCTGGAATTATTTTGTCTGTAAAATGGTAATAAATGTTTTTCCTAAATAGAAGCCATTTATGTTTCATGCTTTAGTATCATCAGTGGGTGCTCATCTGTATTAAAGTGTTTTAAACCAAGTGATGAGTTGTTAAATGTTCAATAAAGTTAGCAATTTATCAAGATTAAAAAAAAAAAAAACCACAAACAAGACATTTGCCTTTATAAACTACTTAACATCCATAATACTATGGAAAAAGGAACATAAGACAAAGCTACCCTTTCCATGAAAAAGCACATGATTAAACTAAAATATTTCATGTATTCAGTTTATATTCAACACCATTTAAGAGTAAAGTTTATATCAGAGCTGATCTCTTCTCCAAGGCAGTTGTTTTTTCCAGCTGCTGACAAATTGCTATGTCGGACTTAACCATCTAGCAAAGTTTACAAAACCTTGGCTTGACTCAGTTAATTTTGTGTGCAACCTATGTATTGATGCATTGCATAATCGAAAATAACCTTTGTGGCAATGTTAAAGGGGAATCCCTTTCTGGCCAAGCCTGGGAGAACTCTGTTCAGTTGTCTCCATCTGAAGACACAGAGCCAAATTCAGCTCTCGCAGTAACCGGCACAGCTCCACTAAATCAATAAGACAATCAAAGCTTTATAATTAGACCACTACAAAGAATAGCAGCAAGCCCAGGCAAAAATCTGCAATAGACCTAGGTCCAGATATATCCAGGGCTGAGTTTATCCTAAGAATTTTTCATACCTCTGAACAGCTGTACTGAGGCAGAAATACAGAGCATCTACGGATCCTGCTGTTCTCAGCCAAAGAATATCAAGAGAGGCAGTCATATATATAGAGAAACATATTTCATCGTTACCTGGTACTTCAGCCTTCTCTGACTAGTGAGGAGAAGCATAGCAACCACACAACCCATTTCAAGCCTAAGGAACTCACTGGGTATAGGATGCAATTTTATTTGCAGAGAGGTAATAAGTATTCAAAATTCAGTCTATCAAGACATATCCATCAGACAATCCTCAATGTCTGCAGGTTGGACACCCTTTTAAGGAAAGCTCTGCCACAGCTTCTGAATTGTAAGTTTTAGTGCAGAAATTCTGAAACCTTTCAAGATGACTGCAAGTTTGTTTGGTTTGTGTTTCTTTTGGAGACTGGGGGAGAAGGAAAATACTGACAATACTAAGCATGTTTATTGGCCCCAGTTTAATTGCCCCTGGAAAAAAAAAAAAAAAAAAAAAAAAAAAAAAAAGAGAGCCTGATTTCAGAGAAGCCTTCACCATAAAAAGTAGGAATTTATATACAGAACTGTATATTCTGCACAGTATATACACTTTTGCTGCCTTTCTCTGTCAGGGAATACTCTGAATTCTCTTCAGAATCAGTCTCATCATCCTGGGAACTGCATACTGATGGAAACTTGTACTTTCTCTGCTGTACAGAACTATGCATGAGAAGACCAGCTTCCAGAGTTATGAAACAACTCTGTGGCCTGTGCATAGTTCTGGGATGCTTTCACCTGCAATAACCAAATATAAGTCCCATATGGCGAATCCCACCTGTGCCACGGCAGACTAAGTGTCTTGGGAGCCTTGCAGAAGGTACTGTACCTGAGGAGTCAGTGATTTCCAACAAACCATGCCTGCCGGTATAGTATTAATTGTTACTATCCGTAACTTAGAGTATCTTTGGGAAAGGTAAACTGTGGGTGGATCAAGGGGTGGAATGCATTGATCCTGACCAGGAGAGTGTTGCACATTGAGGAGTTAGTGCTCTGTGACAGTTTTAACCTGAGCAAAGCCAGGCCTGTGCTGCGCCGTGCTGCACAAACTTCTCAGCCACAGGACAACCCCAGCCAGTGCACTGCAACACAGGGGACTGCAGGCAGCTCCCCTATGCCACCCACGTGGCCTTGCTTTTGTTTAAAAGTGCAGCGAGCAGTTCTCATGCAAACATCCTTTACGAATAGAGTTGGGTTTTTTGTAAGAAAAGTATTTAATAGTGCAAATGACCAAAAAAGGAGGAGCTTCTGAGGGACTGGATGTGCGCAGCGTACTGTGGGAGAGACCCACCCAGGGTCCGTCTGATGCTGCGCAGATGTGGGGTGCCCAAGGTCTGAAGGGACATAAGGTTTACTTGCTCTCTGTGTTCCTCCTCTTATTCTGTCTTATTAAAACAGCTGGTTTAATAAGCTGTTTTTTGTCAGGCCTTTCTTATTGAGAACCTGAAAGACACACTGCACCACCTCTCTGCCTCCTCTCTCTCTCTCCCTTTCTTCCTTGACCCCTGCCAGTGCAGAACAGCAAGTTCTCCTGCAATGTATCTATACCGCTTAGTTCTCTATATAAGTTCTAGAAATATTTAAGTTCTAGACATGACGACATAAAAATAATACGAACAAGTACTTTATGCATATTCTACAATTTGCTTGAATTAATTTTCTTGAGGAATGAATTAAAGCATCCTCTGACATCTATGCTGGCAGCAAAATGCCGAAAGGGAGATCTTTATCAGCAAAGCTTCTGCAGGCTCAAAACAATGCACCATAAGAGATATGATAGAAAACCTCATTGCAAGTAAAACATTTCACAGTAGAGCATTACTTAAGTATTATTTCTGCTATAAAAAGAATACTTATTGATAAGAAAACAAACAGTAGCATATTGTAGTATGTCGATAATGTCATCTGGAAGTTCTTATAAGCATGTTAATTATTCAGCTCAAATTTTCTCAAAATCACTGCATTTTATATTCTTAACCAGTGAAAAATGCTATATTGATACAGTTAGAAGTACTATGTCTATTTGGTCACAGGCTGGGCAAGGGAATCATGTTGATAGCACATGGAATTTGCAAATCATGTTACATTCAAGGTATTGATACCACAAGATGTTATTGTACTTAAAAGCAAAAGCAAAAGCTTATTTTCTGTTTTCCAGGTGCAAAAACATCAATACTACTAATGTACTTCCACTCTAATATCAGGAAGAGACAAGACAGAAAATTAGTCACCTTATGTGGAAACCTGAATAAGTCCAAGGTATATGATTTTGCTGAGGTACAGTAGAATTTGCAGCTTTCAAGGTTTGGCTTAAGAACTGTTGCTTGAAGGAAATTGAGACAAATGGGCTGCTCTGCCAATACCATTAAGATAAAAGGAGGTTTGTATTAAACAAGAGTGTTCCACTTAAATCAGGCATCCAGTTAAAGTGGGTCGCCTTAACGTACCCATCTAGCAAAAAGGCCACTCTGATCCTTTTCTCCAAAGTCTGGCTGATTTGAGCTGTAGCGATTTCTGTACTACAAATGTTCGGAGTTGATTTGGGCCAGCTGCACTGTAATCGAGGCCAAGAGGCATTAACTACTTCGCTGCTGCTTCATCGACTTCTTACACTATGCACAATTCATCTCAAGCATGCCACCTCTTGGGACAAGATACAGTAGACCTGAAGTGGTAATGTTCCCGTGGAAAATTGGCCTAATCAGCTATTATACAGAAACAACAGTAAATGCCATCAAAAGTAAAGGTTAATAAGCAGAAGGAAAAAAGCAACCGCATGCATTATTTTACCCTTTTGAACAGAAAATAATGTTTACAGCTTTTTCAAAGTGCTAAGTTACATACTGAGACATATCAAGCCAAGCCTTCTATAAGCCTTTTAATTTAGGACGCGTAAGTGACGATACACAGAGTCACAGTGAGTGGTAGCAATTCAGTTCAGTGGGGCTTCTCAAATGATTAAGAACTAATCAGTGGGCTCAGCTCTGATCCCTGTTTCATGTTCCAGCCAAAGGAATCAAGAGAGCAAGAGATCACTCCGGCACAACGTACTTGTATAGCTAGATGCTGTTTTGGAGATCAGCATGATAGGTCACCCGCTGCGAGGATTATACTTCCCCATATGAGTGGGCAATAGCAGCGAGGCAGAGATAGAGAAAAAGGGAAAGTGAGAAAGTTTATTTAATGAACCAGCCCGCCTATGAAGGGCAGGATGAGAAACAAAGCTGTTCATTTAGTTGGATAACTTGTCATCAAACTGACACAGAGTTTAAATTTTTAAGAAGGTCTACATGCATCCAATCAATACACATCTTCAATGTGCAGTGTCAGCTCATGCTTTCCCCCCGTCCCACCCCACCAAGTCCTCTTTCTGCTGTCATCCTGCTAAGGAAAGAGCTCCCCAAGGTATCATAACATCCCCAAAATATATCTGGAATACGAAGAAAGAGGCTCAAGTATATACACTTTGTAGTATACTGAATTCCAAATATTTTTGCCCTCTGAAAAGATCTAAGTTTTTTTCTAAGTGTTACCAGTAGAAAAGGAAACAGGTCATGTGAAGATTGTCTGAGGAATCTAAAACTTTTAAGAAGAAGCTGGCAAAGGTGTCAACCAAGGGATTACAATGGATTAACCTCACAAGATTTCATTCTACTGAGGTATGCGTGTGTTCATAGTTAGGTATCACAGACTGTCTATTAATAGATGTACAGTAAAGCCAGAGAATACAGTAGCAGATTTTTCAAGATATGTGGTTGTCCTTGGCCACCTATCTGAGAAGAGAATCAATTCCTTTTTTGTATTAAGCCTCCTTTCCTAGGAAGGTAAGCTTCCCTTTAGCTCTCCTTCCCACACTGTTAAAAAACATGGAAGGAACACACAGCAAGAAGCCTTTTAGCATACCATACACACACACAAATGCACAGGCACACACCCTTCATACTGGATTTCCACAGCATACATTGAGTTCTACCTCTGTAACTGAGACGACACACTGCTACAGCAACCATTGACTATATAACTTCATGCATCTTTAATTACTATTGTGGGCTTCTAGGAGATTGTCCAGCAGAGTACATCAGCAGAATAATGATTTGTTGTAAGTAGAGCCAAGTTAACAAGATGTAATCAAATTTGAAAATTCATTCCTTCCTCTCTGTATGAACCAAAGCCTTTTTAAATTTTTTTCATTAGCAGAAATCATTGGCTTATTTATTTCTACAAATGGACCTTGTCTATACTTACAGGTTACAGATAATTATTTTGTTTTACACATTCAACATTCAAAACCAGACCTGTTTTGACAAGACACAACATAGAGGTTCCTGGAGACCTGAAATCCTCCCCAGAACCAGCAGACTCTTAGTATCTCCACTGAACCTGGTGACCCTGACACACATTTTAACTCAGAACGTCAAGCATTCAAATTCAAATATTTTGTTGAGTGATGACAGAAAATGAATGCTTTTATTCAAGAAAGTGTTTATAAAATGTTTATAAAAGAAATTTTCAAAATATGGCCTTGCATTACCCAATCCCATGAATGTTCTTGACAATAAACTTGTCCAGTAGACTACTCACTGATAAAAGCTGCATGAATACAAGAGAAGTAAATGTAATTAGAATATGGAGCAACTGTTTATTACATTACCTTCAATCGCTTTATAATACACATCCAGCTCTTGCTATGAAAAACAACCATGGTGAAGAAAATGAAAATGCCATTTTAAAGCACGGCAATTTTATCACTTGGAATTAAAACCCACATGAACAGTGGGTCAGCAGTGACTGCAGAATGAGCAACCTGCAAAAATGCTTCTTGGCCTACGTGAGAAACAACAGAGGTACGTGCAGTGAGCCTTGCAAGAGCAGAACGTCTGCAGCCTGTTCCGTGTAGGGTTTGTTCGCATGATTTCACCTCCCCGTAATGGGACCTCTTCTTTCAGTGCAAGTACTCTAACACACGATGCAGCCCGTTCTAAGTGCAGCTGTTGAGCTCAAGTTCCCGTGCCCTAAACAGACCTTGTCAGATGAAGCAACGCCTGCCTTCTCCCATACACGTTGCCATTTGTCACAGTGCATCTACAGAAGTGTCTTATATTCTCAGCAGCAAAATTTAACTTTTTCAGTTTAGTGATACCCTTGTTAAATTTTACTAGCCAGCAGAATTGAAACCTAAGCCTTTTCTAACAACTAGCACAACATATACACATTTATTTTAAGACACATATTGCAGGTATTTAAAAGAAAAGTGGAAAAGATAAAAATATTCTGCCCCCCTCAGAGCAGATTGGTTGCTAAAGGAATTTAAAATCTTGTTAAGAGGAATTTCTGCATGCAATTTGTGCAGTTTAATTAATCACCTACATAAAGCTCAAGGCCATCTGTTCAATATACAGGGAGGAAAAAAAGATGAGATGAGATAGCAGAAGACAATTATCGCGATAGTACTTAAGTATACTTAGTGTGGCCATTGTAATACAAAGACGCTTGGTTAGTACTACTTTGCAGAACGTTTAAGAGCATATACTTAAAAGGAAGCCTCACAGAGAATATCGACATTTTTAGGGCAGCAAATTCTGAAAGCAATAGTAGGGTCTTTTGCAGCTGCAATCAAATTCTCTTTCTATTTGAAATGTTGACAAAACTGAGTGCTAAATTCAGCTCTTGACAGTGATCACCTAACCACTGAACCTGTGTCTGCATTCCAGGATATGGAATGGGTAGGTTTCACCAGAAACTCTCTCTTGAAACCTGCATTTTCTTCCAGTTTGACAAATTTGTTGCAGATAAGTACAACAGCACAAAAATCAGTCCAGGTATATACAAAGTACAAAATGCTACTACACGATGTGAGAACCCTCAGTCCCACGTGAAGTACTATATTACATGCATTTCACAGAGATGTATCACTTGGATTATACAGTTGAAACCGTTTCTGAAGGCTACTGATCCCAGCAACAAGCACAGACATAGCTTAGGCATTTTTGTTTGTTTGTTTGTTTGAGGAACAGAGCTACAGAAAACATAAGGACTTGAGAATCCAGTCTTATCTTACCTTCTTCCAAAATGGTTAATTCATACCCTGAATAAAATTTGTCATCATAAATTAATTAATCCACAAAGATTATATTCATAGACTCGTTACTTAATACACAGTTTCTCAAAAATAACTGTAAACAGCCAAACTGCTATTCCCATGACATAATTTGCTATTTCAAAGCACATATTATCCCTTTTTTTTTTAATCTTCCACAAAAAAAGAGTATTCTACTGCACTTCGCTGGCACAATTTTTAGTCAGTGTACATATTAATGTAATTGACATGTTGAATTGATACTTGAAACAGCTCACAGCTGGTAGCTTGCCTAATGATTTTATTATTGTTATTATTTTGCATATCACACAAAGCCTTCTCAGAAAGAATATTTTCTTTGTATGTGGATTTTTGATGTTGAAAAACTAACAACTGGTAGGTTTTTTAAGTTTCCCATGATAATTAATGACACTGATTTACATGTCTACAGTACGTTACACAGACACATGTCAGGCTGTAATGCTGCTGAGCGCTTAAAAGCTATGATTCCCCCATCATTAGTAATGGATTTGCACATAATGGATACCAGCATTAAAAATTTTTACCCAGCTCAGTGATGGCGGGCAACACGACAGACTTTCTACCAAAATATCCTCTTCAAGTAATAGGAAATCAGCCAACATATTGCTCATCGTGGGAAGTCAGACATCACCTGATTTATTTCTAGAACAAAAGCGAACTGACAGAGGGTGCTCATTGCAGATCAATGCTTTTGCGCTGTGTGGTTGCAGTACCTGTCACTTGGTACCAGGAAACCAAAGGCCAAATTCCTATATTGTTGAGCCACAGTCTGACTTCAGCTGACAAAGCATTCCAACACCGAAAACCTCCCCTAACTTTGGTTTTGATGTAATGCCACAAATCCATTAAGTTTACTTTTATAATTTCCTATTTTACTATTTGTTTGTTTGTTTGAAGTCCTTCCTTACATCCGACTTTTATTCTTTTCTCTTTTCTAAACAAATGGATCAATTTGGGACTTACCAGACCAGCTTGACAGCCTTTTTTTGCTTACAACAGTTCTTTCCCATCTTGCAGCAAATTCATCCCAGTTTGGAGTAGTCCTAACACTGCTCAGCTCTCTTCTGTAAGGTTTGAATACTTTTTACCTGAAAATAAAATTGGGTGAAAATATGACAATAGGGCAGTAATCTTCAAGCTTGTATTTTAGAAATAGCAATCAGAACTTCTGGGATTTTTGTGATGTCCCTCTCCTCAGTAATGTCAGATCTCTGTTTCGTGTAAGAGGCAGCTTGGGAAGAACAGAGTGTACTGGGTAAAGCACTCCTGAATTCTTGCAATTCTTCCATACATCTACTCCTTTTAGAAATGCATTTTCTCATTTGTACTATTAACAATATTTTATTTGGGTTGCGAATGCTACTGTGAAATATTCACTTTTTAAAAAGAAAAATTATTTTTAAATAAATTTGAGGAAAACCAAACATTTTAAATACTGCATTTCAAGCAAGAATTTTTCCAAAAGGTATCTGCCATCTCACAAATAAAACAGTATCTCTGAAAGCATGCAGAATAAATCTGGTGGCTGAGTCACAAAAAGCTTACAAAAGTGTGTTTTTACAGGTTTAGTTTTGAGACCAAATTAAACTTGACAGTTTCCTTTATATTAAATTACTAAGTTAGAAATCGTAGTATAAATACTACTTGACAAAAAATGGCTTTCTTGTCCCCTAGAATGTTCAAAATTAGGGAAAAGAGATCTTATTCAGCAGCTGAATGAAATAGAGCCATCAACATATTTTCCCTACCTCTATTGCTCCAATGTTATGTGAAGCACAGCACTTGACTGGGTTTCTGTATCACATGCTCATGGCCGACTAACTCTAAACGTGTAGCTAACAACTGGCTTTATTAGTAGAACAGGTAAGAAAGTACAAATTGATACAATATGAAAATACAGCTACACATCCATTTACACGCTCCTTTCTAGGGATAAAGGACTTTGTGCCTGTGGCCAGAGACACGCCACCATGAAGGTGTCTGTGAGCTACTTGTACAAAGTCGCCTTTATGACACTTGGGGCAAGTACAAAGGGATCTGAGGGCACAGAGCCAGGTGCCCCAAAGGCAAACAGATTATCTCTTACCCCGTGGTTAGACACCTCCACGGGCTGAGAAAAACCAGCCAAAGCCTTCTTTCTGGTCTGACTCCTTGGTGTGTGCTAGGGCTGCCATGGAACGGCCTTTGGGCTGAGCAGGTCACGATGTAACGAGCCACTGGGGCACTGCTTTGTGGTAGAGCCCTTCTGCCTATTTGGCTTTTCCTTGTCTTTCTCTCGTGCTATACAGGCCAGTTCTAAGGCTCTCTCCCGCTACATGTGCTATTATTTTTTTTTTGGTAATAATATGCAAAGGAAAAAGACATACTTGGGAAGAAAAGCGGAGCAAAGAAACCCTACTAAATCAATACGCTTTTAGAACCAAGGACAAGAAGCAAATTATTGACACAGAATCATATAGTAGGATTTCTCACAATCTCTTCCTAAGTAAACACCTGCACGAACTCCTTGCTTAAAGCAAAATCAATTGAGTTGTGCTTATCTCTCGACATAATTATCAATTAATGAGTTCTATGTGTTTATAAGCTTCATTATTAGTATGATATTCTTCATTGTATTAACTTCTTTCCTAATAATTAAATGTTTATGTATGTCCCCAAGGCTATTAAAAGATATCCACAAAAGTAATTATGAGGACATTCACAGTCGTTTTTACCTCAGAAGAGATAAGAGATTTTCATGAAAGTGTCTTTAAGTTCACCATTTCAGTGGTCACAGACAGTCAATTAAAAAAATCAAGTTATTATAGCTAAATGGGCATTCCAGCTCTAGAAATTTTACGATTTTAAAAAATGTAAAACAGGAGAGAATAAGGTTCCTAAGAGGACATGAAATACTGAAAGAGAGAACAGCAGATAATTTTTTAAGCCAGGTGTCATGATGACAGGAAAGCTAAAATCAATGGTAAAACATTGCAATGGGACAGAGAGGGCTTCTTGACCTCAGTGCTGGGTTGTGAATAAGAAAGGCGACAGTCTTACAGGGAGCTTCTCTAAGCAGGAGTGATATATCACTTACTGATGCAGACGGATTACATTGATGATGCACTAGAAATCCTGCCTATCAAAATTTCAAGATGTCCCATTTCAGATTTGTGATATAAAATGGGACTTTAGTTCTTTTGGGTTTGGTGTAACATTACCTGGCAGGCATAGCATTTGTTTATTGTCAGCCCCTTAATAGTTGTTTTCAAGACACTATTGGAAGGGAGGATGCAGTAAGGAGACTGCCCAGAGGTGGTGGTGTGGTTGGGCCAGGGTTTTTCTCTTCCCTGTCTGTGTGTTTAACACATTCCTGGCTCTTTGTTAGCTCCAGCAGGGAGATTAGTTGCCATTAGTTGATATTAGTGTTTTTGCCATCAGTCTGACAAGCAGATCTCTCCTCTCCCAGCGCTTGCCTGTTCTTACAGGAGCCCTGGGAGAGGTCACTTGCTTACTCCTTTCACTGACCAGGACCTTCTGCTATGTAGTTACAGCAAAGTCAGTGCAAATGTCCTAGCAATCCAGTGACAATATGGCAACTGACAGGCTGAAGATATCTTTTGGGAATGGTATTTGGACTTGTTCCTCTACAAAGACTGATTAATACAGGAAGTGAGGGAGGAAACGAATCCATTTGCAACAACTCTCTCAGTTTTAAATCACTCATCTGAAACCTGGAAACTGTAATTTTGGCACTGGAAGACTCTTCTTATTTTAAATTGAGGGGAAGGTGGACCGCTCTGGAAGCGTGATGACTTAATTGATCCTTGCTGTCCTACAAATTCCAAGGGATCTGTGATACTGGAAGTAGATTCTACTATCTTCCTTTAGAAGAAAAATCCTTTTTGTTTTAGAAAATACTGATGCAGCGCATCAGTAAGGGGAGCGTTCACAAGACGGAGTAACGAGTGAGTGGTTCTAGTCAGTCACCCCTTCATGCTAGTCATTTAGGGGCATATTCCATTCTCAGTCTTTTCGGTTCAACAGTTATACCATAACTTTTCAGTTAAACCATAACGGAACCCCCAAAATATGTACTGAAATTTAAAATATACAACTGTCAGTTTCGTCCCCCAAATTAATTTACTCAACACGTATTTACATTATATGTTCTTATAATCTGGTGTCTCTTCCATGGCAACTTGAGTTATTTAGGACTTGTGGTACAGTATATAATGTGCTGTATGAAATATAATTTCACATAAAAATAGGGAAGTAGATATAAGTCTTTTATCAGCAATCTGAACATTAGAATGTTCCATCAAAAATAGGTATACAAGTGACAGCATGAAAATTAGATGAGCCTACATAAAAGAAGAGTAACAATGCATATTAGACAAATAGGACACTATCATAGTCAAACAGAGGTAAAGGAAGATCGCAATTATTAAAAGCTTTACAACTTAAAGAGGATGCTGTTGTCACTGACTATCAACCTTATAGTCCCTGTGACATGATGAGATGTCACAAGGTCAAAAGATCAAATCCTTTAAATAACTGGTCTTCTCTGTATTAACTGATACTTAGAAAATAAAACTCAGTGTTTATATTCAAGAATATATCTATTTATGCAAATATTACTAAATAAGAAAAAAAGAAGAAACACAGCAGGACAGAAAAAAACATTATCAGAACTAATTATATTTCGTACTGTAAATCAATTAGTGAACCAGTTACTAGAGATTAGATAAAGACCCAAACGGAAATACTGTGATTATAATCACATGGCCTGACTAAAGCGTGCACACATGACAGCCACACAGAACAGAGGTAGACCCGTTCTCCCTGTCCGTATCCTCTATACGTGAAGGTCGAACTTACAATATGGAATAACCCTGTGGGATCTTCTCCTTCACCTTCTTATTTCTTCCTACCAAATATTCTTATCAAAATACTTCTCTGAACAGTTATTCTCTGATCATTTTTGCTTTCATTCACTTAGAAAGAACCCCATAAATAACATACAAAACCCCCTTTTCCACCACCCCCCCCCAAAAAAATAGGAAACAACAAATGCATGTTATTCCTAAGCAAATATATTCCCTGATTAAAAGCAGAGAAACTCCATCTGCTCCATCTATGTATAGTTACAGTATTCAAATACAATATATGTGAGAAACCTGTCAACACTCCGAAAGAGTGGGAGGCATATGGTATTATCACACAATTTCACTACGTTTCATAACTAGGCATACACAACTGAATCTAATGCTGATAGTAAAGACAACATTACACTCTTATTGGGTAGTCTTTTCTAGTATAGAAGCACCCACAACAGGAAGCACAGCTGAACAACAGGAAATAAATTAGGAAGAGTAAGTTTTAAAGATGTCATCTTTCACCTGAAATATCAGGTGCCCCACAGAACCAGAGTATTAGACTTGAGCAATGCTGTGCACACTTATTAAGCTACTTCTGCAGCCAGCGGCTTTGACTATGTAGACCAGAGTCTGTTCTTCCAGTCCAGCAATTCTATGTTAAAAAATGTATGCTTACAAACTAAGAAGGGAAGATGCACAGCTACCAAAGGTCAATCTGTCCAGGAGGACAGCTGGGCAAGGACAGTGGAAGATAACAGTTGAAGTGATATACACTGGTGATATGGTACCTAAACAAAAAGGCAAAAAAAAAAAAGCAGTAGGAATTCCCACGCTGAGTTACTCTGTTTCTCTTGGATTTAAAATGCCTTTTAAATTAGATTATCACAAGGTTGTCACATTATTCAAAGTTTCATTTCTTCCAAAGGAAAAGCCTATGAAGGGTCAAATGGTTGTTTACTTGGCAGTCAAGCCAAGTATGTTTTTACACTTAATAGCGTAGAAAAAAATATGCCTTGTCCCATGGACAAAACACTTTAACTGTTTGAATGGGAGTGGGAAGGAGGGAGATGCTATAGCTTCACCTTTCATCATGGTAGGGAGCATGAAAAAAGCATGTTATCAACGAGACATTTGCTGTGCTATTGTCTAGTCTACGTTATACACATAAGATAACTACTGAAAATATATGATGGAAACAAAGGAGTTAGATGCACAGAAACCATTGCTTGGGATATGACAACAGAAATGCCTAATTCTTGAGTGCATTATGTAAAATTCTCAACTGATTGAATGGTTCCACAAACCCTGGTCTGCTCTGCGTTTTTCTTATGATCCTTTAGGATGACGAATATTTCAGTTGATATAAACTTCCTGTTCTCAAGTCATCCTTATTAAAATTAGGCTTACAATAGCAGGTACCCTGAATTTCATTAGTTCTCAGTAACTTAAGCTCTCTCTTCACTTATTTGTAAAAATATTTACAAAACATTGTACTTTCCCAGTATTGCCACAATAGGGTTTTATTAAGAAAATCCTTCATTCTATAATGCTTTTGATCAGAGATATCTTAAAATAGACTAACAGTCATATTAAACTACACTAACCTCTTTTACAACAAGAAAGAAACCATGCTGTACATCACCAGCCTTCAAGGACAAATCTTCAAGGCTTCTATCTGTCCTGTTTTGAGCCCTCGACTTATCATTCATAATGAACTTTTCTGCCAACAGGCACAACTGTCAACAGGTGACAAATCATTGTATCAGGTGGCAATTTTTCACTTTTGTTGCTTCACTTTCCTTTCTGGCATCCTTTTATAGGATATACATTTGCCATGGAAATGAACGCATTATGCATTACCAGCCCTTCATTTCTCCAGATTCAGTCTCCAAATTACACAATGAACTTTAGATTTTTGCTATTGCTTAACTACATTTTAACCACAGCCCCAGATAAGCAGTGTCTCCCAGATCAGACAAATACAATGGGCATATATTGTACAGGCAGGCAACTAGCTAATTCAAGAGCTCAAAAAATGTACACATTTTGAAAGGCACAGGGTTGCTTTCTTCAGTAGAAAGAATTCTGGAGAAGGCTTTGAGCTGGGGCAGGAGAAGGGTAACGCTGGTGTTCCTTACAGAAAGGCCACTGAGGTTGGCTTCCAGGATGATCATAGATAATATCCGAGAAGAAGAAAATTCCTTTATTTTTTTTGAAAAAATGCTACCAGAACCTCAGCAAGGTTGCCTAGAATAAAGGTGCAGCTCTGGAAGAGCAAATTGCCTGGACTCTCTGGTAAGCCTTGGGCCTACTAGTGCAACTGAAGGAATGAAGAACTACACAGGAAGGCTGATGATAGTTGCTCAAGATCAGTAAGTCAGCTGAAAATAATTCAAAAGGCAATGGCATTCAGGTCACACACCCAGAAAGTCATTGACACAAAACGATGGGTGTATACATGCTTGGTCATGATAGCACTTGGTTCCTAATGTTTTCATTTGTTTTTTTTAGACCATAAAGAGCATGCAACTGCTTCCTTCAAACTGGGTGTTCATCAAACGTGTTCTGTCAACAGCGAGAATAGGTAGGCTTTTTTTGCTATGATTTTTGTATGCATGTTTCTTGCTTTCCACGCAATTCTTCTCTTGGTCATAGAATCACAGCATGGTTAGAGTTGCAATGGACCATAAGGATCATCTCGTTCCAAACTCCCTGACATGGGCAGGGACATCTTCTTTGAGACCAGGTTCTGAAAGCCCCATCCAACCTGGCATTGAACACTTCCAGGGATGGGGCATCCACAACTTCTCTGGGCAACCTGTTCCACTGTCTCACCAATGTCACACTAAAGTATTTCTTCCTAATATCTAACCTAAATCTACCCTTTTTCAGTTTAAGACCATTACCCCTTGTCCTATCACTACACTCCCTGACAAAGAGTCCCTCCTCATCTTTCCTGTAGGCCCCTTTTAGGTACTGGAAGGCTGCTATAATGTCTCTCCAGAGCCTTCTCTTCTCCAGGCTGAACAACCTGAACTTTTTCAGCCTGTCTAAATAGGAGAGGTGCTCCAGCCCCCTGATCATCTTCGTGGCCCTCTGGGCTCACTCCAACAGGTCCATGCCCTTCTTATGTTGGGGGCCCCAGAGCTGGATGCAGTACTCCAGGTGGGCTCTCAGTGACGTGGAGTAGAGGGGCAGAATCACCTTCCTGGACCTGCTGGTCATGCTGCTTTTGATGCAGCCCAGGATACAGCTGGCTTTCTGGGCTGTGAGGGCACATTGCCAGCTCACGTTGAGCTTCTCACAATGAACACCCCCAAGTCCTTCCCCTCAGACTGCTCTCAATCCATTCTCCACCCAGCCTGTGTTTGTGCTTGGGATTGCCCCAACCTGGGTGCAAGACTTTGCACTTGGCCTTGTTGAACTTGATGAGACTTGCACAGGCCCACCTCTCAAGCCTGTCCAGATCCCTCTGGATAGCATCCCTTCCTACCAGTGTGTTGACAACACCACACAGCTTGGTGTTGTCAGCAAACTTGATGAGGGTACACTCAATCCCACTGTTCATGTCACCGACAAAGATGTTAAACAGCACTGGTCCCAGTATTGACCACCGAGGAACGCCACTCATCACTGGTCACCGCTTGGACGTCGAGCCATTGACAGTGACTCTTTGAGTGCAGCCATCCAGCCAATTCCTTATCCACCAAGTGGTCAAACCCACGTCTCTCCAATTTAGAGACAAGGATGTTGTGTGGGGCAGTGTCAAATGGCTTGCACAAGTCCAGGTAGGTTGCTCTTCCCTTATCCACCAACGCTTTTACACTGTCATAGAAAGCCACCAAGTCACTTCCCGGGACCCCTCCAACACAGTACTCCCTGGTCCCTTTGAATTCCTATATCCCAGAACCTGCTATACTTCCAGCGTGCCCCATATTGTATAGGAGATGTTCCCTGCAAGTGTTGAACTGTACAAAGTGGCCTCTACCCAGCCACTAACATCTATGAAATTTAATACCCTCTAAACCTCTGCTTTCTGTTGAACTGGAAATCTGTCAACAGGTTAAAAGTGTATTGGGAACATACAAGTTCTAGCAGACAGATGGACAAAGACAGACAGCACATTCATACATGACTAATCTCATTAGAAACCAAGTTAAACATATTTCTCTTAAAGATAGAATGAAATTCCTATTTGGGAGCAATTGAAAACGCTGTAATAATTCTTAGTCATTTTTTCTAATCACTTCACCCTACTTGTTTTACTTTTCCTTAATAATTTGTGTGTCTACCTAGTACAGGCAGAAACTCTTCCAAATTCTTAGTTACTTTATTCTTAGATGCATACGTTCTCACTACATGTATTTACTTTATGCTGTTAGAGTGACCTGTAGACTGGCTACACTTAGAAGGATCATTAAAGACCGCATTTTACCTAACTTTTCCACAGGTATGAGAGAGTCTAGAGGGGTAAGCACAGTGCAAGAGGATGCTCTTCCCTTTCACCCAAGTGAGGCAGTGACTGGGACACAGCTGTCCTTTTCAGCACTTCAGGAATGCAAGGGTGGCCTCAGATGCCTGTCCAAAGAAATGGAGATGGCACAGCAGTGCCACATAGAGCTGACAGTTGCATATTTAGCAGTTGTGTTAAGCGTTCCTCTGCCTGTATATAGCTAAGTTTTGGGAAAACAGCAAGCAAATATCTAAAATGCATGTGTTGTTCCCAGAAAGGAACAAAGAGAGGTGCACAAGTACCTTTAGAGTATGTATCCTATTATGCCTTCCCTTTCCACTAAATCCTCATTATCAAAACACGGCAACCTACCTGCTCTGCCCATTGCTCTCACAATTTTAGCAACTTTCTGGTCATACTGCCACCATAATTCGAGAGAGTAAAACCAAAAGGCACCTGGCATTATTGTGAAAATTAGGACAAGGGATACCATTAGCCTAGCATATGAAGAAAGCCCACATCCAGAACTATTTGTCTGCGTGGATAGTAGCACTTGTACAGACTATCTTAAGACTATCATGGACAAACAAGCCCAGAAGTGCTAGTTGTTTGTGCTTAATTTTTCTGTCTTGACATTAACAGTGCTTTTAAGTGGGACTTGTTTTTGTTGTAAAGATTAATAAATCAAGAAATATAGGTAAGCAATACTGCAGCGTCCTTCAAATGCACTGGGCCATTATGCTTGCTGAGAAGACAAATAGGCAAACTGTTTTGGTGGAATGAAATACTAAATTTTCCACACTAAAAGATTTGCTGCTACCCTGCAATGAAGGGGAGCGAGAGAGGAATGGAGGAGTGAATCAGAAGAGAATTCCACATATGATTTACTAACATATTCACAGTGCATTTGCAGCCATTATGGCAATCCTTCCTCCACAGGTACCCAAGAGATTACTCTAATGCTTCCACTGGGATTGTCAAGCTTCACAGGACTATAATGCTTCGACTGTTTGCATTGTCGTCTCTCTCTTCTGCACATAAATGTAACTCTCATTACAGCTAAAATAGTCATGTGGAAGCAGCCAAAGGAGAGAAAAAATGCAGAACACTGGTCAGATAAAATTAGCTGTTTACTCCGTGCTATGCAAGGATCCATAATTTACAATTACTTAGTTGCTCAGAATCATGAACTTCAGAAGATCATCTACACCTAGGAAATATCAGCTGTCAACACATGACACTGATGTGCACATTTATTACTGAAAAAAAAGAGAATTAAAAATGGAACCAATTAGTTAGTCCAGCCGTGGCCCTTTCTGCTCCATCACTGGAACAGGAGCAGGGAGTAAGGACCTTCTCCAAGCCAGCTGCAGCTGCGACGTCTGGGGTGGCTAGCCCGAGTGACAGGACTGGCACGAACCCTCCATGGGACCTCAGTTGTTTCTCCATGTCCCCTAAATCATGTCAGCCTTCACTACTAAATGACACCGAACTGTGATCTTGTTGCTGAAGTAGACATCACAGTGTTTGTAACAGTGTCTCTGTCGTATTTTTGGATCCAGAGGTTTCTGACACAATGGCTAATGCTACAGTAAATAGAGGAAACCGTACTGTGAGTGCCTGCGTAAAGGAGAGGCTGACGTACCCACTGATTTCTTGCCTATTCCTGTTATACCTGCAGATTCTTGCATACCAGTACACACTATAGTTCAAATAAATATCTATCCAATTACTACACAAGCATTAGAAATACCTTTTCTTTATTTCAAAACAGACTTCCACATTGATCAAATAAGGTATTAAGACATATTCTTACTCACAAATAAGACTTTCAAAATGGGGTAATGTACAAGCTGAGATTTAGGGAACATATTCCTCTAGCCAGTAAAAAATGAAATTCAGGACTAATAAAGCAAAGCAAATTATTCATTTCTCCCAAGTCCAACTCAAAACCTGTGTTTTCCAGGCAAGACAAAGATTGTACATGAATCACAAATGAATTATTTCTATATACAGAAGTCAGGGGTTTTTTCTGCATGCTGTTGCTGGATGGAAAACACATTCTTTAAAAGAAAAAAAAGAATAAGTAAGAGAAAATTAAATGTATAAAGGCAGGCAGGACTTATTTATTGAAAGATCATAATTGGTCGTAGTATGTAGCATTTATTTAGAAACTGCCTTGGGCTTGCTAAATTATATATAAGGCTAATAAGGCATGAAATATGTGAGAAACACTGATGATTTTTATCCTCAGAAGCTGAAAAAATCCCTTTTTCGCACTGCAGAAAGCCAAATGCACCATCAATATGGACAAAGAAGTTACAATGGATGTTAGGTATTATCACATATTAAAGAGCAACCCACACTACAAAAACCAGACATTTCCTCACTTGGCCTGACAGAGTCAGAGCTGGTCACCTTTTAGAGCATGTTGTAAGACTTTATGAATACATTTTTTTCCCCTCTCTCTCTCATACACACACACACAGAGATCGAAAAGATGAGGCAGGTTGAGAGCAGTCAGTTAGGAGATATTATCTGGGGACATAAGCAGTGACCTACTATCAGTTGTGGACATTAACTTTAATTAACAGGCACATGGTTTAAAAAAATTCTATTTAATAGTCACAGAATACTCTGATAGAGCAGTATCACATTGTCATACTGATGTAAATAAATTACATTGCTAATACTCATACTCAAAAGATGCTTCGGGAGGAATTTATTTTTCTTAGTTCCAGATTGAGGTTGTGATCATATGGAATCTTTTGGGTTTGTTTTTTTTTGGTTTTTAATTATAAAAATTGTAAAAATTATAAAACTTGTCTTAGAAGTGACGTGAGAAATGCATCTTAAAAGAAATTAATTAAATATATTTGTGCTTAGTCAGCAGGAGTAGCTCGTTACCAGATACAGTGCCTTTCCCTTTTTGGTTATTGGTAGGGATTAAGTTCAGTCAAAAGTGAAACAAGCCACTGTCACCCACCAGTTTTTTTCAGTGCTCTATGTGAACCAAAGTAGTGCCTTCATTCTGTTTACACTAGCCAAATGCTGATGTTCAAAGGAAAAAAACACGAATACCCACCCAACCAAACAAAAAAAACCCCAAACCAGCCAGTGAAGATATCATTATTGTCAGTTTTAATAGAGAATCTAGAGAAATTCCTGACTCAGCACATCAGATTTGTGCCTTATTTCCAGAGCTGCTTTTCCTTCTACTCCCTCAGCTCTATAAAAGCAGAAACTACATGAGTACATCTTAATCCACATGACAGTATCCAAGTAAAAAAAAAAGTGAGAGAGAAAGGAAGAATGCTTCTGAGGACTTAAACATAAACATGACACACTTCAGTCATTTATCAGTAAAACTTAGTATTGTCAGAAAAGTCATCAGACCTAAGGAAAGAACATTGCTGATACTCTGCTTGAACAAAAGAAGGGCTTTCATCAGCAATTCAGTCAGCGAGGGTGTGGCAAGGGTACAACGGAGACCACACACAGACTTGTTTATTAGAACTAAGTGGGGAGATGGAGGGAGAATAGAAAGACCTCCTCACACTAGTACCACGTACAAGATGGACTTTTTCTGCATTGCCTCCATACTATCATCCCTTCACAGAGTGAACCCAGACCTTATAGACAGAGCGTTTTGACACCATTAGCAACACAAGGTCTAGCAGAAGGTGCTGGTTGCTGAGTGTCATTTGCGATAGACTTGATCCCATCCCCATGGTGTACAGCATGAGAAATGCAACCCTGTGGGACTGGCTGGTTAGAAACCACTTGTACTTACAATCCCTAAGAAAATTAAAAGGAGCTGCTGGAGAACAGCAAGAGCTTCTAGAATCTAATCCATCTTTTCTTAGTACCTCCACTGGTGAATTTTACAAATATTGCAAAGCCAGTCTCAGTTTGTGTAAATAGCCCAAAAGTTCCTCATAGACTTTTTTCATTGCATCTACCTTTCCAGGGTGTTTGTTTTTAAGGAGTCTATATGATCTCTTAAGCAAAACATTAAGGAACCTGTTAAACATTACATCTCACCCACAAGATGAAGCACATGAATCATGATTTGTTTGATTTCAGTGAGGTCTAAAGAAGACTCTTCTATGCACTCATGTAAAACAAAAAGCAGACCAATCACTCCACCGCAGCAGCACCCTACATTGAATAAGAAATCTGCACCATTTGGTTGCTGATGCTGCATGTGCTACTCATTTTGCTGCTGCTACTCATTTTGCTGCTGCTACTCATAAACTCAAACTCCTGGAAAGCTCTGTGCACAAAATGTTTGGCATCAATTATTTTCTCCTCCTACCCTACATTTCACAGATTACCTCCATGACAGAATTAGTGTTCATCCCCAGACCCTTAAAATGCACCATATAGTAAAGTTCCTACCTGTCCAACTCTGAAATATCTTGACTTCAAATTCTGCTGTTCAATGTGGAGGAATTCCCTGAAGAAGGAAGGAATGGGGTTCTAAAAATTCTTTTCCATTAGGAGACAATGAAATACACATTTCTTTTCAAGATATGAAAAGCATCTTTTACTCTGATCAAATGTATTTTAATTACATTAAATTGCTTAGCATACTACATTGTTACATATACCCCAAAGTATTTTTATAATATATTATTTATGCAAAGAGATTCAATTATTGTGCTGGATGTCTGAAATGTTTAATAGTAGAATAAATTCTATCACTGCCTCCACTCACATGCCTTTTTTTTTTCTGGCACCTGTCAGGGACTGCAATTGTTTTGAAGCAGTTGTTTTGGAAAGGTATTTTCCAAAAGTTTGAAGAGATTCAGCTGTGATTCCATTTTATATTAACTGGGGTTGAGGTGAAATATTTTTGAAGTTTCACAACATGAGGAGGGAAGTGCTTCTGCATTTATTTGGATGTGCCAGTAAAGTGTTGCACCGAGGAAACAGGATTCTGGCTGAGCAATCCTGAACAACTTATTAAATTACTTCCTGAAGAATGAAAGATAATGTTTATAATTTTAAAAGCCAAGAAACTCAACTTTTACTAAGATACAAGCTTTCATCGATTAAGATAGTTGCATGCAGACATGTGGATCAATGATAATGAAATGTATAATAAATCATTAGTATTTTTAGATTTCAGTGCATTGCTTACAAAGATCAGGGGGACAGATTATTGAACAAAAATTATTACAGCAATAATGACACTTTCATTCTTGTTTTGTCAGTGGCAAACTATTTTTTATCAACTCAACATTCATGCCTTTTTATCAGCACATAGACTCTAGCCTGAGCTAGCAGGTGCTTGCTCTTTTGTAAACTTACACAAATGCAATTTTTCAGAAGTAATTTATGTTAGAATATATTAATTCTAACATTAGCATTTTTCAAAGTCTGAAGAAAACGTGGAAGGAAAGATGTGGAAACAGAGACAACTTATTAGAGCTCCAGCAGTCTAAACATCATTTTAGAACAAAAACATTTCAAGAGCTCCAAAACCTTTTGTTGCTGGTAGGGGACCAAATTATGCTTCTGGCTATGCTCCTGTAAACTTAAGGAGACACTAGATTAGATGTAGTTTAAGCAGGTGTCTGCCTCCATGAGAGTGAAGCTTAGCACTCCAACATGGAAAGAAATAAAAGTAACATTCTTTTTGCTTTAAAAAAAAATATTAATTTTTGATTTCTCTGATCTCTTGTACAGAAAAAATATACTTACAAAATGCAGATGGAAACATTTCATAGATAGCTGCTACTGTGAAAAGTAATTTTACCTTGATATGAAAAATTACTTTGTTGACATTTTATTTTCCAATAAACTCTCTTTCACGGATCGTCATGCAATTATCCAAGTCACGGAGATGTCTTTTAAATTTTTTTTTTTTTTATTTTGCTGAATGGGTATCCAATGTGTTAAAATATAGAAATTTTGTCATCAAAATTTGCCACACAAGCAGGCAAATTTAACTTCAAGATTAACTTCTGACTACTGAAAAGGATTTCTACCTCAGCTTTAAGCATGTATTATCTTCTTATAACACCTTTCTTTCTATTATAAAAGATGTCTTTAAAAAGCGAGCCTGAAGTCCTAAACAAAGCATACAAGTATTTTAAGGCTCTGGAGAGCCACAGCTGATCTGTGGGCAAACTGTTAACAGGAGCTGTAAGTCAGCTAGGGATCGTGGTTCCTATCTAAAGCACTTCCCGAGGCAGTCAGCCCTGAGGCAGTGAAAAATAGGAATAAGCTTTTCTGGATGAAGCTGCAGAGCAACTAACAGCAGAAATATGGTCTCAGCCCAGTAAATCTCTTTCCCACACCTCCTTCCCTCCCTAAGGAAAAGAGGAAGAAACTTTCTTAGATCAAAGATGAATGGAAGGAAGGAAAAATAACAATTAATGGCATCTTAGCCATTTTATTTTGATTCTCTCCTTTTGGAACACCATTTCTAGGGGCTGTCTATTAAAATATCTGTTGTATTTCTCAGTGGAAAATAAATTCATGGGCTTTTTTGTGACTTCAAGAGGTACTACCAGTGCCTTATTTTAATGAGCATTTCCTAGGTTCTGAAAAGCTCCACGGCAGCTTTTGGGGAGAAACTTTCTTCATATGAACAGTTATGTTACTCGCAGTGCTGTATCCATTTGCACAAACACATCACTGTATCCAATCAAGCAAACAGAACCAAGTAAATGTAAGCCTGATCTACTTTGGAGATAATTGATTATTTTCTAAATGGAAAACAGAATTTATTTCATCACTGCTAAATAAGAAAATGACCCTTTTGCTCTCCTCTTAGCAAGAGGCAGGTATGCCTGTGGGACAGGCTGCCCGTTAGGCAAGGCTGCCTCCACACTGAAGGCTAGCATCTTTCCTCCCCTCTACTTGCCATGTGATCTTCAGCAAATTGTTTCGTACCTCTGAGCTCCTCTTTCAAAGAAAAAATGTTCAACCCACCATTTCAGAGAATTTTGCCCCTTGAAATCAACCAGATAGGAGCCAGCACGTCCACACGTGGCTGCCCCAGCAGGTTGAGCAAGCACAACAATAAGACGTAGTGCAGAATAAGCAAGGAAACATGGTCTCTCTGAAGGTGGAAGGTGAAGGCTGTTTCTACTCTCACCACTTAAGAGAGGCAAGTCCTAGGATACTGCAGCTGTGTAACACTGCTTTTGTAGAAAAAGACAGACAAAATTACAAGGCACCAGCAATGGGATAAAGGATCAGATATTGTCAGAAATTCCTTCCAAATTACTTTTCCTTCTTTTCCCACAAAACCTTGATACATCCTTTTTTCTCATTCCTCTCCTCTGGCATAAAAGTTGTGATTGTGATCATCTGCCCCCACATCTGGCAGGAGGACTGAGGAAAAAGAAAGTGAGAAAGCCTGACTTCAGCATACATACAGAGCCACAGAGCTGTTTTATAAGTAAGGTTCTGCATGGGCAATTTGGCAGCAGAAGCTTAATTGACATACCAAAGGAAATCAAACATTTTGTAGATCTGAATTCCAACCAAAGGAAAAAAAAATAAACAAAACAAAAGGAAGAAATAAACTTGCAATGAGATATAAGACAATAAAAACTAAACTAAACAGGTTTAAAATATCTAACAGTAGAAGGCAAAAACTGGTTATCTTCAGAACCATTCATACTCAGTGTCTTCTGTGTTTGCTAGCCCATGGAAACTCACCAGTCTTGGAGACGACTCAGAGACAGAGTATGTCCTTGGTGCTAAGCAGGAACGTCACCCAACCACCCAGTAGCAATTGCCATGTACAACAGCTGTATTCAAGATGTAAGAGACTTTTGGAAATTACGAAAAGTTTCTTAACTGAGAGGATGGTCAGTCACTGGAACAGGGTCCCCAGGGAAATGGTCATAGCACCAAGTCTCTCAGAGTTCAAGGAGTGTCTGGATGATGCTCTTAGTCATATGGTTTAGTTTTAGGTAGTCCTGCAAGCACCAGGGAATTGGACTTCATGGTCCTTATTTATCCTTTCCAGCTTGAGATATTTTATTAATCTATGATTTTTACAGGGCAGGGCCACATAGAAGTTGGGTCCAGGGAATATTCAGAGGACATTCTAAGCTCCCAGTGATTACCATGCTACACCCATTACACTAATTTTCTTCTTCACATTCCTAAAGAAACAACTATATGAAGTATAAAAAAATCATGTCTCTGACTAAATACATCTAGGATGCCTCCTCCAGATAAGATTAAATTAAAATCAAAACTGAAGCTTGTATAAAGAAGATTCGTGTGCTGTCAGAAGAGTCACTGTAAAGATTTAGTTCCCAGGGACTGAGAAGATAAGCACACGTCTACTTATCCAGAAACGAGACAGTGCCGCCTCCTTCTTAAGACTGCTGCTCTCCAGTGCATATCCCTTAGGGGACCCAAGGTGCTTGCTCTGCTTTCCTGATGAAGGATCCTCTTTGTCTCAGCCTTGTGAGAGACTTGGGGAACTCTGTACTGGCAACTGTTGGAGGGTCTGCCCCACAGAGAAGGCTTCTTTTGTCCAGATTTCCAAGACTTGTCATATTTCAATGCAAAAAAGGACCCAGGGAGAAACCTAGTCTCTTCTAAACCTCTCGCTCACAAGAGAAGACTCGACATGAAACACCTCTTCTAACCTTCGATATACACTGTAGCAGCAGCTTGACTGTCCCTATCACATCCCGGCTGAATGTCTGTTGTCTGTTGAAGCTGTCACATTTTGCAAAAGGAGACAAATATTAACTGTCTATCAAGAAAAGCATGAGGTCAGCTCTGCAGTTGGTGAATTAGGGGGGTTTTGTTTGTTTATGGTGTTTCTTGTTCCCAAAATTATAAACTCCATCAATGGGTGAGGAACAACTTGCCACTGTTTACCTCAAAACTAACCCTAACTTAAAGCCAGATTCAGACAAACTGCTAATGCAGCTATCAAAAGCATCCAGAATAGACAACTCAAATTACAAGTGTCACATTATTATTAAATCCAAAAGGTCTCTCTCTCTCTTTATCCACCTCATTTGCTGATATTAGATATTTTCCCAGTACACATTTCCATAGGAATTCTGCCTTTCTCTTTAAACTGTGTTTGAGGTTCCATTCGCCGGGAAGAACCTATTACCAAGAGGAATACCTGAGCTTTTATAACTCAGCTCCTTCTGGGAGTAATGTAGATAGAATTAATTTACCCTTCATTCTTTCCCTGCAAAAGTGGCTTGCTTCTAGGTCTTTCTCTATATAGGCCTAAAAGATATAGACCTAGAACAATTTTAACTGAAGTACTGTGGAAATGAAAACATCAAGTTGCTATTTTCTAGGTATCATTTGATAATTAACAATTCCTTGTTTGAATGACAGGTAAAACTCCTTTGTCATCCACTTTAAGACTCCAGTGAGCCAGTCTGACACACGAAGGTTATAATCCTGGTTTATCACCTTGCTGCTGCTCCCTGCTTCCTCACTCATCCCATCCCTACCTCTACCCTCTTAACCCTTATTTCTGGTTCTGATACTCATACTATCTTCTGCTGATCTGATTCAAATCAATAACTGGTGGATAGCTATTCCACAAAAAAGAAAGGAATGGAATTTGTTTTTCTGTCACAGTAGAAAAACAAATTTCTTCAGGGAATGGTCCAAACATCTCAACAGAATGAATGTGTACAGCTCTTTCCTCATTCAAGACTGATACTTGATATGAAGTAATAAATCACTTCTGAGGGACAATGAGCTGGGATAGCTGTTCCTCATATATATAGGTTTTGGGGGGTTCTTTTTTTTTTTTTTTCCTAGGGATACCATTAAAGCAATCAAAATCAACTATGAAGCTCTTTTGTAAAAAAGGCAGCCCAGTCTGCAGGCAGTCTTCAGAGTACTTCACAGTTTGGACAACTCAAAGCTTCTGACATCTTGTGCTGGACAGTCAACTTAGGGAATCTACTACGCCATCTCCAGCCAATAAGGCATATATTATTTTCCTCGTACCTAATTCCTTTAAAACAAGAAGAGCCATGTAAAAGACTTTAAAGTTGATTAAGCCAGACAGCTTCAAAGACTCTTTCTGCAAACTTATGTCTTTGTTAAGAAAGGGAGAAGGAAAAAATCCTACATTAATTTTCCAAACCTATTAAGGAAACAAAGCTAACCTTCTTAAATACTCAATGGCAATGATACTCTCTCAAAACATCTTCAATTAAGTAGTTTCATTTCCTGAATCTAGCTATTATTATCCCACACAAATTTTACTCCAGCTTTAAGAAAATATTTTTTTTTCCTTTTGTAATTAACAGTATTATTATAAATTAAAAACTATGTTGGGTCAGAGGTTAAAAATGTTACGGTTATGTACTGATCGTGAAGCGGGAAACTAGATTATTATTTTCAGCCAACTACAGACTTTTATGATCTTCACCAAGTTAATTAAAAAGCAAACAATAGGAACCCTTCAGCTTTTTCTTTTCACCCTTTGGTTTATTAATACATATTAAGCTTTTGAGGACAGAAACTGTCTCTTATTAATTCTCCAGTTAGAGCTTGATAGGGTGGGCATTCCATCCACTGCACTCTACACAATACCTCAATATTACCTTAATACCAACACAATATAATAGCAATAGGGAAAATCTCCTAAAAAGTTGCCTGCAGGAGAGAACTAGGGAAATTTAGCCAAGTGAAAAAGGATGATCCTTTAAAAGTACACCTTTTAGTTCATTTATCACTGATCCATATGAAAGCCTATTTTAAGTAGAAAATTACAGTAAATACAAAGGTTAGTGGTTCACTTAGTGTTTGCAACAGTTTAATATATAATCTGTGAACAGTCCCTCTTTGTTAAAGGCATGGAAGGATATCAACCACGTGGTTTTGACTTCAGACACAAGGTAGGCAAGAGAGCTACATTCTGGTCAACATGACCAGCCAGGACAATTTAACATGCAAAAGCGCTGTTCTTGGCTAGAATAAAGTGCAGATGGGCCTGGAAGTGGGAGATGTTTACTTGGAAATTATATGTAAAGGGTATGCAAAATGATGTGGTGTGTCTGTTAGAGTAATGAACTGTGACTCTGAAAAGTATAAACAGTGCTGGAAGGCACCTACTTAGAGATCAGAGTCTGGCTCGCTGACACACTGTTTGGCTAAAGAACTGAAGTACAATGAAAGACCTACATAGAAGAAAAAAAAATCTTTTCATAAGCACAATACTTTCTTTCTCCACTCACTTACACATACATTTACTCACCATCCTTTCATTTAGGTGGAAGAGTGTCCCTTTTTTGTTTGAGTCAACATGGGGCTTTGTAGGCATTAGGTTGTTGTTTAAGAATTTCATGCTGTTGTGAAGTGAAACAATGATGAATGTTGTTAGGAATGGAAGGAGGAATATCTATCATGCCAAAGAAACTACATAAATAATAGAGAGATGATAGAACCTGTTCTATGAAAACAACGTCTTAGGAGCATAATCTTCATGAGCATATGGGGTATGGATCAGAAACAGAAACCAACCTAAATATTCTCTTACCATGTCCTGTTACTATCAGCTACAATAAAACTGTGCAGAAAATTTTGAAATTAATCTGCCACAAACATCACTGGAAAAATTATTTGCAAAGAACGATCTCAAATTCAAATTATTCAACAGACCATTTAACAACTGGCATTTGAAAGGAAATCCTACAAAATTCCTAGTTATATCTTCACAGTTCTTGAATTGAAGCCAAATTAATCTCTTCTGTCTTAGAGACAGTCCTCTTAAAAAAAAAAAGAAAGAAAAGGTATAGCAACATTTAATTGCTAGATTTACTTGAACTTACTACAGTCCTAACAGCTTCACCATAACAGGAAAAAAACTCTATTTGCTAGAAGGCTTGTAAAAATATATATATTCACCACCTCTGTGATGCTGACATTGAATTCTCACCTCTGCAGTTGCTTGCTTTACAGCAAAACAACAGAAGATTCTTCTAAGTGTACTTTATCAGATAGCTGAATAGCAAAATTTTGGCTTAAAAAGACAGCGAACAAGGTTTGTCTTAACTGGGTATGTTTCATTAGAAATAAGATTCTCATCAGTGACTCCATCTGTCATCTAGAACACTGAAAAAAAGTAGTATAGCCATAGCAGAAGCTGCATTTTGGCCATTTGGGTGGTGAGAAAAAGAAAATTAAGAAAATAATCAGACAATCGAAGTATTATTTCTAATAACACTCCATCTGTTACTCAGAACAGTACACTCATATCAAATTCTCATGATCTTACCTGTGGCCTCTTCTCTTCCCCTCCATTTAAGAACAGTAGGGCACAACAAAAATGAGTACTCAAGAGGCATAACTTCAAAAGGCCGGGGAGAACTCACAAAGAAGCTAACCACTGCCTCATTTTTCTTGTCTGTAGGTACGAGAGAACCACTCCTCGACGGGGCTGAGAGCATCTTTGTACATTATGGGCTTCTCTCAAGCTTAGTTAGCAACAGTGACTTTTCTTGGTGGGGTTATTATTCTTTTAGAATTGAAACAAAACATACCCGCTGTTCCCATTGCACCAGGGAGACAACAGTCCAAACTAGCTGTCACTTTTCATTTCTGTTGGCTGCTTCTGTTTAAATATGTCTTCTCCTCACCCTCTTGACAGACCAGCATACCTTCAACTCCAATGAACAGTGGAGTAAATAAAACGAGACACTTGTCTTACATGTGCAAGAATTCGGCCATCTTCAGAATGGTAAAATCAGGACAAAATAGTTTCTCAAAAAAAAAAAAAAGCCTATTCACCAGTATTACAACAGAGACAAAAACCCCAAAACAACAACAACAACAAAAACACTGCAGGAAATAAATGTCTGCCAGATAATTTTTAATTTCTACTAAGCAAACAAATTTTGATGAAATAGTGTTTGCTTTGACTGTTCCCCAAGTCTAGCTGTAAAAATGTTCCAAAACCACAAAAAAACCCAAACCAAACCAAACCAAAAAAACAAAACAAACCTAGAAGAGATTCACCACTGAAATGCTCCTTTAATCTATTCCATTATTTCTAGTCTAAGATAAAAATATTTCCCTGGCAGAATCCTTATATATCATATTAAATCCATCTATAATTTTAGTCAGAGGTGTAACAAGGAAAAATAACCCCATCACCTTAATCAAAGGCGGGTTATTTCCACAATCTAAAGCTAATCCGACAGCAGACAGATGGCTCAGAGAAACGTTGCTTTTATCACACAACAGACAGATGTTTTTGAATTGTTTCTTGGTAATTGTCAGATAACCTTGCGTGTTTTGTACACCGGTATGTGAGCTCCCTCTTAGCTTCTAGCTTTAACTGTTGCCATTTATGCCCGGAGGAAAAAGGAAACTGACAGCTTGAAGATGGCAATGCCTTTACACAGGGAAGCTTCACTGCAGCCGTGGGAAGGAAAAGCAGCTACAACAAAGGGACGGTGTAGATGTCTGAAGTGAAGGAGGCAGCGCTGGAGCTGAAAGAACTGGCTGGTTTCAGATAACACAGAGCAGCTCAGGCATCGTCCCAGTTCTTAAGTCTGCACTCATTCACTGGAAATACAGCCCTAAATAAGCTCTGAACTTTTTTTTCACCGCTTCTAAGGGAGCCAGAAATATTACTGCTGTAGTACCAGTCCCAAGTGGAGATTTTAAGTACAAATAGATTAAAATTACAAAGTTAAAAATAAAGTTAGATGCAGCAGAACCTTAGGAAATGACTGACATGGATGTGTGTCTTACAGAAATGTGTGAAAACTGGCAGCACACATTCAGATGCCGTAAATCTGTAAGCGTGGCAAAAAAATAACAGGAGTAGTAAAAAGCATAGTGCATTGGCTTGAGGACTGAAATGTAACTATTTACTTCTAAAGATCATGCAGGCTGTGAAAATTATACCGATGAGAAAAAAACGGAAAGAAAATCTGAGATGATGGCTTATTTTAAAAAATGTTAGCAGATGCCATGAACTATCAAATCAAGGAAAAGAATACAGACGTATGTTTTAGATGAAGATTTTGAAAGAGTTCACTTAAGTCTAGTCACATATGAGTTTTTGAAATTCAATACTATTACGTGCTATTTATTATTCATCATAATGTGCTTTCAAATATTTGCTTAGCACACCTCCTGTAGTAGACTTTATTCTCTGTATATATTCACCACAATACTGTAAAATTATTGAATATACTGTACATAATATATATTTAGCAGTTATTTTTCATAAAGCTGTGAATTTTGAAATTACAGTTGCTGTTAAAAAGTCACTGTTTAATAACGATGAAAACTAGTGTATCTGAGAGACTTCAGTTATTTCACTGTGTGATGAAATCATACTGCCATTACGGATGCTGGCAAATATTATGCCTAGTATGTATGTATTAGATTGACCCAGCCAGATACACTCATGGTAAATATCTGACTTAAAAAGAAATCTGTATACTCTTACAAAAGTATAAAATAAACACAATTTTCCTCTGGTGAGAAAACAGGTACTCTTAGGTCTTTCTCAGTATTTGAGGGAGGCCTCTGCCAACATAAACTGACAGAAATTCAATCTAGAGCCATATTCTGAATTAAGCCAACTGAGATTCCAGCCTCCTGACAACTATCACAGACTTCATTTACAGTGATGCTTCTGTTTCTTCCTCATGACAGCTCCAAATTAAAGAGGACTTTGAACAACAATTGGACCTCCCTCCAGTATAACCATTTTTTCTTTATATGAAAAGATGAAGTCATGGATGCTTAATGAAAACAGTAAAAAACATTTAAGCTGAGATTTGCCTTACTTTGCTAAAGAAAAGTACACATACATACATACATACACTTACCTGTATTCTTTCTTTCAAGTATATCTTCTCAAAACCTCTTTAAAGGCTTTAAATCCAACCCAATATCAGAATTACCTCTGAACTCGCAAGATCTATTTACATTTAAAATTGTAGCATGCATTGAACAAAGATGCAATTTGGGACCACGGTTTTCCTTTCATCTAGCGTCCATTTTCAGTTTTAAATAGTTAGATGAAAGTGGCTGTTATCTCTAAAGGGTTTTGGAAAGTATAAACAAAAATTAGTCAGATTTATAACGAAAAGTGCTCAGCCACTGATGTGATGATTTTGCACAGTCACAGTAATAGCTAAAGGAACATCAAAGGGCCTCTGTTAGCAGCAGTTATGCTTTGCAACATGATGTACATGGGACGATGCACAAAGAAAGGTGTCGGAGAGATCCTTCTGGGTTTAGTGCCATTCATTATTCTCAGCAGTGGCACAGATGACAGAGTAGAGAGTAAGTTTATTAAACTTACAAATGACATCAAGCTGGGAATGTTTCTTGAGATGCCTGTCAGCAACACGATACAATAACGGTACTTGAGTGCCAGCATATTCTTGTTCTTGTGCTGCTGATGAACTCATAGTGCCTCAAGCTCAGTTGTTGTCATATGCCATGAAAGAGTCTGATTTTGTGTTTCTAAGTAGCCAACAGCTAATTTGGATTTTTTCCTTTAAGTGAACTCTCTTCCTTAACACACTTACGCACATTTCAAAAATCACCTGCCCTCCTGACTATGAACATATCTATAACCAAGACTAAGCACACCACTTGACCATATCACACACTGCAACTTGCACATCAGGGATAACTCTTTACATGCTTTCAGTTTGACTACCTTTTCCTCTTTAATACAGGGTCATGTACTACTTTGAACCTCTTGGATTTACTAGAAACAAATGTTACTAGTGTAAGATAGAGAAGTAGTCCTGGTTTCAGAACAGGTTTTGAAGTCCATATCATATTTAAGAGCTGCTGGTACGAGCATACTGCCCTCTGGATTTTGTTCTTTTTATCTGCTCAGTCCAATGGAGATCTTTATACTAAAGTCTGTGGATATTTGATCAGGTCTGTAATCCACTTGGTGCAATGGTGAGGTAATTAACTATGTTTACAAAAAAGAAAATTATATACAGAAAACTTAAAGTTTGTTCGTAGGTATGTATGTATTTTTCCCAGTATTTCTTACAATCAGAAGCTGCTAGAAATACCAGACTGTCTCTCAGCAATAAGGTAATAGCAATTTGGGGGAGAAAAAGGGCATAGTAATTATTTCCTGTGAAGAGCCGTTAACTAAATAGATGGGAATGCAGTAACTGAGAAGAAATAAGGTATTTGAAAATTATACTAACTAGCAAGAAAAGTTCACAGAGCTCTTCTGTGGAGAGTCCTTTCTAGGCGTGTCTACAGCAACAGCTCCAAGGGTATTTGCTTGGCTTGGTTACCATTTCAGGCAGTAAGTTTCTTTCCTTTCTTTGAGAGCCAAAAATCTCAGTTTTGTTAAGGTTTGAAACGGCAACTAAAATTAAAATTCTCAATTAGCCATGGCTGCATTACTCTGTTTGCAAATTATCCACTTTTGAAATATAGGGTGAACTCCGGCCCACCAGAGTTTCCAGCTGCTGTGTGACCCAGCACACTGCCCTGCTGCTCCCAGCTCTGGAAAGAGAATGATCGTGTCATCTCATGGACCTGATGCTACAGTTCTGCCAGGCCAAGCTGGCCCAAAACATGGCCAGACTAAGCGTCTCTGCACCCCAGCCTGAAAATCAGGAACACCTCTCCGAGTGGGTGCCCTGCCATCCCCAGGGACCTCCCAGCCAGGAAGGTGAGGAGTTAAGTGCAGCGCCGTGCAAATACATACCCACCAGTCTCGAACAGCCCTCTGCCGAACAGCTCCCGCCGGGAACCACGGGAGGGTGTGGGGCAGACACACCGTTTGTCTGGACCCAGGAGGAGACGGCAGTTGAATGACAGTTGAATTTTTATTGGCAGGTAACACTTATAATCACCGTAAATCTTCTACAATGGCCATCTTATCTAGGTTTCTCCGCTATCCAGGGAGCCCTGTCTTCATAAGTAACATAATGGAAAGCGAACATGTGTGAAATACATACTTTTCACAGACTTCTTACTAAAATCGTAATTCTCAGTTCACAAAATTTAGATTATTAGGACAATTAAGCATTCAATTGATTTGAATTGCATTGAGTCAAGGAAAACCAAGCCCTTAATTATCTGCTGGATGTTGGAAACTCTCCCTCAGACAAACACATCTTTAGCTGCACAAACAAGCATAATATAGGAACCAGGCCAACAACTACTTAAACCAAAACAATTGTATGTTTCCTATTTCTTTAATGTAATCATACAGATCTGAAATTATTTACATTTAGGTTAAGGCAGAGTGATAGGACAGAATGTAGAATAATATTTTAAATAACCAGGGCAGATATAAGTTTTAAAAGGTCTTTTTCCTCATAAGAATATTCATCCTTTAATTTTTTCCTGAAATGATACCAGTCCCTACATCATTGTCCTTCTTAATCAAATACAGAAATTAAATCAGAGGCACTGATGAGGAAAATATCACCAGAAATGCACTTAAGCTTATTACATAATACTTTCTGATTAGAGCCCCAGCAACACTTCACAGATTGAGATACATGATTATATTTTCAATTTGGTATGACTGAAATGTTTTATTTTCATTTCAATAAATGAATTTTCTATCTAAAAATCAGAATGCAAACCAGAGCTGAACTGCACTCCTAGGACTGCAGCTATACAGAAAACTATATGGGTAAAATGTTAAATCTTCATATTTGTGTGTTTCCTATTCAAATATGTAAATTGTATTTTCTTGGAAAAATCTGAATAGATTTTGAGAATTCACAGAGAGAGGAAAAATATGCAGATTATTCAGATAGTGGCAGATAGCTTTTGGAAGCAAAGACCATCTTTGGAAATTACAGAATCCGCTGTTTTGTTCCACTCATTATAAATAAAAGTCTCATTTTTAAACACAAAATAATATGGTACACTGATTTACCTTAGATTGCATTTGATATCTTTCTGTAGCTCTATTTGCATCTTATTTTTGAACATCCAAAGAGATCTTACCTATGAAGGTAAGAAAAAAACAGCTCCTCTATTTGAAACATTTATATTTAACTTTTCCAGAAATTGTCAATCATACAACAGACTTCTTTGTTTTGAAAATACAATATCTTTGTAAGACCTTGTTTTACCTTTAGAGGAAAAAAGGAGGAATTCTGAGTTAGCTGTGTGGGATATACACAGAAATATATATAGTTCCAGTATGAAATATGGTTTATAAATCCATAGTATTATGACTGCCTTATTAATCAGTTATTCTAAGAATGTAGTACTCCTCAGTGTATCATTAAATAGCTTCATCATAATATGGATACCGCAAAAAAAAATTATGAAAATTAAGTGTTGAATGTTGATTAGTTAATAGGTTAATTAAACTTTTTAGTTGATTAACCATTAGTTAATTTTCACTATGTTTTGCCACAGGATTGACCTACAGCATTTCATATGTAAGAGAACACATATCTTACCAGAGCTTTTACTATACTGTTTTGGTTATTTGTCCTCTAGTGAAAATGTAAATACTTTAGCCATGAGGTAAGTAACTATAGCTTTTGAACTCCAAAATGTTTATCTTTTTAATTCTGCAGCTGAAAGGCAATTATTCTAGGCAAAACAAGCTAGACAAAACAGATCCTCTACACTGATGCAATCTATACTGATAGAAGAAGAAAATCTAGCCTTCCGCTTTTTATGCTGTACAAAACTTTTAGAGACGTGACACTTAAACTTGCACAACCACATTATTATCTCCACTAAGACAAAGATGGCAGGATATGTGTGGAGAGTAGAAACTTCATTTGGCTAAGTTCTCTCCCAGTGCTCATAGCGCAGTGTGCCAAGAGCTAGCGTACGGAGTGGACCTGCCAGCTTTCCCAGTGCATTGCACAAACTTATCCCATTCGGAGGATAGTTTCAGACGCCAGGTAACAGGTTCCATGTACAGCCATCTGGTTGCTAGTGCATTTGGCCCTCACTTGTCCCCTTTCTGGTTGTCAGTCCAGGCCTTGCCTGATGAAAAGTTTTTCTGACTCTCCCTTCCTCTGGAAGACTTGGCACCAGACGCGGAGAAGGAACACACAGGGACACGTGCAGCAGCCTTATTGTGGCTTCATTTTTGGTTCCAGCATGTGACTGCTGGCTGGATGGTACTTCATGGGCCACACATTAGGCAAACAGCATGAAGGCAGTCCACAAGTGTAAAATTAAAGTGATCTCTTTGTAGGAGAACTACCAGCTAACACCAGCTACAATTCCAGTCATGTACTCACAGACTGACTTCAGTGCTCCCTAGCAACACTTCCTTTCCACAACTTCCACACCTCTCCACAACTTGCACACAGTGCCGTAACTGGCACTTCCTCACCACTTTTGTTGCCCAAGATTTTTCTTTCAAAGCCAAATCAGTGGGTGCCTATGTACAGGACAGCTGGTCCACATGCCTGTTGTCACACTGAGCCAAAACTGCCTTTTTCACAAATCTTTCCAAGCAAACGAATGCAAGCAAAATTAAGTCCACTGGCATTGCTTTCCACTTGGATACAATTAAATTATGGTGAGAAAGACACAGCGCATTTCCCAGATGCATGGCACATTATCCTTATCTGTGCATCTGATACCTTCATGGGGTGCAGCACCTAGCACAGTACTAGGACTCCTTTCCTCCTCCCAGGTGAGAATTCCTGTATAAAACAGGATATAACACTAAGTATCCAACTTATGTTAAACTCATAAAGTAGAAAAATATATCCTTGTGGGGCTAATCTTTTAACTAATTCAAATACAACTTCCCTAGAACAATTGATTTAAAATGGCTTCTGCATAAATTCCTGGGTACATCCTCGTAAAGAGACAATAATGGAACTGGAAGAAATTACCTGCAATCAGGCTGTGATGAAATTGGACCTCAGCTGTGGCCCTGCAAAAAATTACATGCGTGTGCCATTAAACGTTACAACTCGATTCCAGACTATGGCACCATTCAAAGACTGAAACCTTTGCAAGCCTAGGAATTGTATAGATAAAAACAGAAGGGACCTATTTGCTGCCATCTTAATAACAGCTAAAAAAAGAAAAAGTCACTTAAAAATACTGTATGGGAAGGTGAAATTGTCCAGTACATTAAGTATGAAATTGGGCTTGAAGTGTTTTGAATGGTGAATCAAACACTACATGCAGCTCTGATTGTTACATTCTTTTTCATCAAAGCAGCTGACCTCCGAAGGTGACCCTTAACATGACAAGGAAATCTATCCCTTCCAAAGCAAGGAGTGCTGAAGGACTATACATGGAGCCAAGGAAAGTTGCAAGCTTCCACAGTCAGTGGCTTATATAAATGTCTACACATGGAAACAGAAGTCAAAACTGCTTTTTGCATTTGCTTTGTAGGCAGAGGGGAAGAGCTTGGCTAGAAGATGAAACTCCTAACAAAAGATCTGCTATGAAATTCCTAGGTGTCAGATTGTAAGTGTAAAATATGTGACACACAATTATGATGAACTGAAACTGCCTGGGGGAGATTGCAAGGAAACGGAGAAGCGCTCACATGCACACTCCCACATGCACCAGCAGAGTTGTCACCTGAGATGCTCTGGGGGTAGTGGTGCTCCAAAGGACTTCCTGAGGCAAGACAGGGTGCTCACAGGTGGCCTTCCCACGCTGTGCTGCTACAGTTTTTGCACCATAAGCACATGTAGGATTTTGAAAGCTGCCCCAATATCATCCCACATGGGCCCTCAGAGGCTTTAGGTCTGGGGAGAAGGCAGCTGTAACTAGGAAGGATGCACTATGCCTTCTCCCAGTTCTTGCTCTGGGAGGAACTTGGGATGTGATCTAAAAGAAGAGACAGCTTCAAGGCAGAGCTTAACTAACACCCTCACCTATTTACTCAACAAAACAAGCATATTGAATTATTGCTATGCTTTGCCAGATCATTAAACTCCTCAAATGACAGGGCAGGAGCACCCCAGAGAACTGGAGCCAGAGGAAACCGGAGCTGCACTTAAGCAGAAACAGGCAGCAGAATGAATGGGGCTCCTGGAGAGGCCAGAAAAGCAGTGGTTACTATGTGCATAACATTCCCTGTGCTATATAAAGCAAAAGAGTCACAGGATTTGCCAATGATACCAGGCTGTTTGGTGAGGTAGACACGCTGGAGGGGAGGGATGCCATCCAGAGGGACCTGGACAGGCTGGAGAGGTGGGCCCAAGCCAACCTGATGCAGTTCAACAAGGCCAAGTGCAAGGTCCTACATCTGGGTCAGGGCAATCCCAAGCACAAATACAGGCTCGGCGGGGTATGGCTGGAGAGCAGTCCTGAGGAGAAGGACCTGTGTGTGCTGATTGACCAGAAGCTCAGCATGAGCCAGCAATGTGCAATCGCAGCCCAGAAGGCCAACCGTATCCTGGGCTGCATCAAAAGAAGTGTGGCCAGCAGGTCAAGGGAAGTGATTCTGCCCCTCTACTCCACTCTCGTGAGCCCCCACCTGGAGTACTGCATCCAGCTCTGGAGTCCTCAACATAAGAAAGACATGGACCTGCTGGACCATGTCCAGAGGAGAGCCACGAGGATGATCCAAGGGCTGGAGCCCCTCTGCTATGAGGAGAGGCTGAGAGAGCTGGGGTTGTTCAGCCTGAAGAAGAGAAGGCTGCGGGAAGATCTTATTGTGGCCTTTCAGTACCTAAAGGGGGCCTACAGGAGAGCTGGGGAAGGACTTTTTACTGGGGCATGTAGTGACAGGACGAGGGGGAATGGCTATAAACTGGAAGAGGGCAGGTTTAGATTAAACATTAGGAAGAAGTTTTTCACTTTAAGGGTAGTAAGGCACCGGAACAGGTTGCCCAGAGAGGTTGTTGAGGCCCCATCCATGGAGGTGTTCACGGCCAGGCTGGACGTGGCCTTGGGCAACCTGGTCTAGTGCCCATGGCAGGGAGGTTGGAACTCGATGATCTTTAAGGTCCTTTCCAACCCAAACCATTCTATGATTCTATGATTTTGCTGCAATCACTCCTGCTTATGCCTGGGCCTGCAGAAAACTAGAAGGTAAGGTACTCTTTCAAGGAGGGGAACACAAAGTATCTCCTAAATCCTATTTCAAATGGGGATACATGCAACATGAGACGTGGGAGTAAAGGGCACAGTACTCACACGGTTTGCAGATCCATGCCTTTAGACGTACCTGGTGGCAACAATTCCAACTGAGGAGATAATGAAGATAAGAACCCACTTCTCATTTTCTTGTTGGTTTTTCGCTTTTGTGAAATCTATACTTCCCTCCCATTATGCTGGAGAGATTATTCTATTTGAGCCACACTGTATATTGTTATCACCAAATTGCTGTAGTTTAGAGGTCTAGCTCAGCCCTCTAATACCATTTGTGTCAGAAACTGAAGTTTTATGAGGGTGTCTTTAAAGAACAGCATTGCATTATTGGTCTGAATAATGAAAAAGCGGATAATATTATTTTTGCCCATTGAAGCTGTCTATCACTTGCAATACAGATACTGCCAATACAATCGTTAAGTGCAATCACTAAAATATAGCTAAGGATATTTTCTGATGCTTGAATGGTATTTATTGCCTTCCTGATGCTCCCTGAAAGAATCCTCCTAAATGACAGAGTCTTCTGATTACAGTCAAAGAAAAAAAATCCCTATATTAGTATGGGTATAATTTGGAAACTGTTCTTTGTTTTTACATGGTTCAGTGATAATACCGTTATACCAATAATATCCTGCATTTTAAATCCTTTCCAAATGTGCTTACCTATTTTCTGCCTAAGGCATTACAATACACGGCTCAATAAAAACAAACAAATGAAAGGAGCCCAGGGTGATAATCTTCAAAAAGCAGGCAATATACTATTACAAGAACTGGATCTAGACTTTGTGGTAAAATTTATTACACTGAAGTTTAGATCATGGCATTGAAATAAGGTATAAAGTAAAAACCAGCCTTAATACTTGATGTACAAAATACGCTCTGACTCATGGGAAGACAAGATTTTGATTACATTTGAATTAATCTGTTCTGTTTCAGAAAAAGAAACAACTTGCCCAAAACCATTTTTGGCTATAGGACAGATCAATAACAGGAAGAGATTATAGTTACTTCAGGAGCATCGGAGCCAAGTTTAAGCCTGTGCTGGAAAAGATATTTGAAAAACACTGTAAAGAATAGTTGTGTAGTAGGGTAGCCACTACTAAGTAGACAAAGATAAAACTGTGATTCATTTTTTGATGTTCTACAATATAAGATAACACACAAAAGAAAAAAAAGTCTACTTTGTGGAGAGCAGTAGGAACTAAGAGGCAGCAGGCTGGTTCCATCCTGGAGCAACTGAAATGAGAAATGAAAGTAAAAGGAGGAGCCCTACATGCTGGGGGTGAGGGTTCCTTTATGCCAGAAGAAACCGATGACATTAACAGATCCAAATGTGCAAATTATCTCATGAAATAAGACAGGCATGGAAAAACAACTCAGAAAAGGCTTTGCTCAGCTTCTCCAAGTCTCTAAACTGACCCTTCAGGTTATAGCGTGACCTATTTCGATGCAGAAGTTCAATCCAGACCGCGCAACTATTCACTGTCTACCCTAAAATTTCATTGTTGAATCTCTTGGTTCCTTTAACCTGTTCAGTTCTAATTAGAGTTTCATCTTCTTCATTTTTATAATTCAAGCAGAGGCAGGATTATCTGGGCTGTGATAAGGAGAAGGGAGAGCCTGGCAAGGTGCAGGGGGTGAGGGGAAGCCATGGAGTTCTGCCGGTTCTGCAGAAAACAGAAGGGCAGTAAGAAAGGCCATCAGGATTGGGGCAGTCACAAAACCAGAAAATGGTAATATTTTTGCTGAAGTTTTGATATTCTTCATTCTAAAAGACCACATGACACTTAAAAAAAAAACCACAAAAAACCCAAAAAAAACCCAAAAACTGGAAACTCACTTTTCTTCAAGGAAAACCTATTAATGAGTCAACTACCAGCTAAAGTGGAGACTGACTCTGTGACCTACCCCATCAAATATGCCAGTGGCACACTCTGATGCTGGGATTTCTTAACACAATTCTTGACTTAAATGCCCTTTTAACGTGCTCATTAGTGAAATTTTCTAATTAAAAAATGCAACAGCTAAAAAGACGCCCTCTCCTACACAAGTCACATGGAACCAACCTGAACACCTACACGGTTCATTAGCTGAATTGGCAATTTCAGATCCCAGAGCAGTTCTCTACCACTTCTGCTAATTGAATAACTTGTAGCAGAAGTAGGCTGTTACCTTTTTTATAGACCTGTCTCAAAAAACAGAACTTTTTTTTTTCTATGAAAATAAAGTTTTTGCTGTCTAGAATACCTCAGGAATATACCTTAGAATAATTTGGTCATTTTTAAGAACTGTGGAGTAAAGCGTTGTCTTAAGATTACCTGTCTGCCCCTTGCAGACACCTTCTGCCTCCTCTGTCTTTCACCCTTTAACGTCATGGTCTGCTGTGGTCCCCTGCACAGTTAGCACGCCATTTGGTTTCATACCCTCTTCTGTCTCAGTTTTCTTGTGCCATGTTCTCACTCCCCTTCGTTTAAATCACCCTCTTTCTTACCTCTCTTTCCTTTTCTGTTCAGCAAGGTCAGGATCCTACAGACACTAACACAAATCCCACACACAAGTTATTACACGTGATCTGCAAGTGATGTGCATTTAATTACATTCCCCCCATCCACTTCACATATTATTTTCTATAATATGCTCACTATTGTTGTGAGGATATTATAGGATTCAGCTACACATAAGTTTATATTTCATGTACAAAATAGTCACTACAAACAATGACATGTTAGTATTTCTTGTTATTTAAAATTTAAAGCATTCTTGATGCATTTCTATTTTAAGATGAAGTTTCTTAGCCACTGGAGTTACGAAAAAAAAATTCCCCCCATATGATACAATTTGGTGCTGGTTTACCACTGCCACTGTTTGCTCAAGATTTCTTTCTTCAGGCACAAAACCTGCATTTTAAAATAGACTGTTGACGTCCCTATTCATACCAACATGCATTTGCTCTTTGGCCTAATGACAGTATCAAGAATGCAAAACTCAATCATTTACCGCTAATAACTATGGAGGAACCATCTTTTTACCCAGGTTGTGTGATGTAGTTGAATGTCAACATTTTTTTGCCCTCTGCTAAAAATGAAGCACTTATTAGATATATAAAAAAGCAAGCTCTCAGAAAGTACTTCAAAGACCTAAGTATCATATTATTTCCATTCCCATAGTTAATGATGCAGATACGATCTGTCCCAATAAAGAACTTTTGGAACCTACAATGTTGTTGCCTTAACATCTAGTGTTAAGGTAAAGAGCAACCTAAAGCTTGTTAGCAGCAGATACTCTCTATGCAGGATAGGAAGGGATTATGCAATTCAAAAAAGCATTCCTTTCCAACTCTTAGACAGCTAAGGAAGTAAGTAAGCACAGGGGTACTCCTGAAATCCTACCCTCATCTACAGTGTAAACATAGAAACAGGGCTTCGGGAAACATTGAATTGCACACTCAGTGCCTAAACTCAAATTAAGCCGTTTTTTGATTGTAACCTGAAAAAAGAAAGTAATCACCACTTAAGTATTACCTCACAATGAAAAGCATTTGCCCAGGCATTAGAAGACTGAGATACAACGCCTTTCTCAGCCTGAAGGAGCTTAAAGCAACATCTATAAGCCTCCCACAAGAATATTTACTGTCAGGCAATGCACAAAGTTGAAAAAGCTACCTACACTCCTCTCAGTGAAGTTCTGACATATCGCTAAAAAGAACTGAAAATGTGTGAGAAAGACAAGTCTGGGAATCTGGTTCCTGTTCCCAAGACTCTTTCTCTAGTTTGCATTTGAGGACAAAACGGGGCAAACCTCCTCTCTCCTCCTGCTGCAGCAATCTTGTACAGAACAACCACAACTGCACAGTAGCACGTGCGAACATTCAACCCACTCCAAAGCTATCACACCCATTAGGACTCATCAAGGATCCCTGCAGAGTAGCATATAGCCTCAGATTCCTCTTGGGCTTAAGTAGGATTTAGGTGCTGAGCTGATCAGATGGAAGCAATTACAGCCATAAAAATGTGTAAATGTAGCTGTTTTGAAAACTCTCACGTCAAACAGAACTGCTAATGAACTGAGACTGACTTAGACTTCATCAACAACTGATTGGAGGCTTTTAGGCTTTGAAGCTTCAATTTAGAAGCTTCCATTTTGTCAAATTGCACCACTAGATCTTAAGCTGAATCCACATGTGTTCCATAGAGAAACCTAGCAGCAGAGTCGCTTATTCCCTGATGGCCATCTAACTCCTCAAAGCATTACAGCCGTCAACAATGACGACTATCTGACTGCCCGTGTATCCTCACAACACTTCGATTTCTTTTCGTGGGATATGATCTGAAAGCTATTACAATAACTCCCATATTCCTTTTTATCCTGCTGCAGCAAAATACGCATCCTCTGTGACAATGATGGTGTGTCCTGTTAGGTAGATGCGTTCTGTATGTTGGAGACACTCTCCAGTGAATTAGAAGGCTTATTCTAAACACAACAACGGAACAAGTCTTAGGTTAGACAGCAGCAACTCTTCTTTAGATTATAGTGGGACTTAGAAGGTTTACTTGATGTGCAATAGGCTATTCTTCAAAGCTCCTTAGAAAAAATGGAGTATTTTCTTAGGATTGGAAGTTCTTTGGCCTCGACTGCATTTTTATTTCATTCCTTGCACGTACTTTGACTTAAAAACAAGATGTGTGGCTAGCAAAACAAAGGGAAGCCAGAACTGGTCACGCAGGACCCTCTGCTATCATTTCACCCCAAATCTACTGAAAATATGTACTGCTTATCTCATCAGAAATGTGACATTGTTCTTAGACATGATCAAGAAAGATGAACATCTGTCCAACTTTATAGATGATAGAACTATCAGCTAACAGAAGAATATTTTCTATTGTTTAACAAAGTTTTGCTTGCATTAAAATATTAACATAAAAAATACCCTAGAGGCTTCATGAGTTAAGATGACACTGAGTGCAATAGTCACTAAAGGGTCTAAAAACAACCATACTCTTCACAATAATCACCAGGAAATTTGAAACACCTGGAAAAGGAAAAGAAACTTTGCTTTTAACATATTTTCCTACACTTCCATTCAGCTGTATTCTGAAAATAAATTATATTCCCTGATGTGAATTTCCTTTGCCCATCCAACATTTCAAATCTACATAACTTAATCTATACACTAATGGACTCCTAATTTTCTGGGGCAGTCAACCACGCAAAACACCAACGCAGGTCATTAAAGGAAGTGGAAAATCTAAACAAAGACGTAACAATTAATTCTGTGCAAGTAATAGCTCTACCAAGAAACCTATGAAAAAATATTTATAGTGTTGTTTTTCCAAGCAGGGTGTAATTTAAATAGCTAATTCTTCCACCAGTTTATTTTATGACTGTCACATCTTTAATGTTTTAAAGAAACACTCTCTAAATCTGTCTGTCCAACTTTCAATTTTTTTTTTTTTGGTTCTCTTTCTCTTACCCAGAATTTAGGCAGATTATTTAATCAGTCTCTTGGCCTTGCTTCATTCCTG
>NW_009647033.1:219662-222294 GCF_000708025.1 Charadrius vociferus
TATCCTCTGAAACAGAATTTCATTACAATATCCCATGCTGCTAAGTAGTTGGGACACGGAGACTTCCTCTAGGCATAGTAAAAAAACCTTAAATAAAAAATGAAGTATTGCATTATAGCATTTCAGTCCACTCTTTGCTCAAGTGCCATACTAAAGAGCAAATTTAGCAATGATTTAGCACTCTCTGTGCTGAGTTTTACAGTGCAACCTATCTGCTCAGCTATTTTATATATACGTATCTATATATATTTATATAAAAAGCTATTTTAAATGGCAGTAGTCATGAGTGGGATGATGAAAAGAAATGCATTCCACAAGTGCACTTATTTCAAGCTAGGCTTTATATTTTTAATATCATAACTTATTAATTCCGGTAAAGAATTAGTTTCATAGTAAAATGAAACATTTAATTATCACTGATTTCTGTGCACAGCATTGGAAACTCAGAAGACAGTGGTTTAGTCTTTCAACTGTTTATTTATTCAAACTTTGTGGGGAAACCTGTCTAGTAATCTGAGCACAGGGTGCTAGTGCCTGCTGATGGAGCAATCGCCAAAGTGACTACATGGGTCGACTGGTCTATTGCTATGATCTGAAACCAATTTATCAAATGGCTGTGGCTGAACAAAATTCTGCTTGAATTCCTTTCTCCTCTGAAATTCAAAGATTGCTTCCCAGCGAAGACTTCTACGATCTGTGTTATAAATTAACATCGCTGTCAACACAATACATATGTTGGAGTACAGGGGTCAGAGTCAAGAGAAACACAGCGACAATCACAGAATCAAAGAATAGCAGGGGTTGGAAGGGACCTTTGGAGATCATCTAAGTCCACCCCCCCTGCCAGAGCAGGGTCACCTAGAGCAGGTGGGAAAGGAACGCATCCAGGCAGGTTTTCACTATCTCCAGAGTGGGAGACTCCACAGCCTCTTTGGGCAGTCTGTGCCAGAGCTCTGCCACCCTCAGAGTAAAGAAGTTTTTCCTCATGTTGAGACAGAATTTCCTATGTTTCAATTTGTGCCCGTCGCCCCTTGTCCTGTCGCTAGGCACCACTGAAAAGAGTCTGGCCCCATCCTCTTGACATCTGCCCTTTAGATATTTATAAGCACTGATGAGAAACTGGATTGTGTGTTCAGCAGTTAGTGTGGGGTGAGGATGTTCCTGCCCAGCACACGCACCTGAAGAGCCTTATCAGTCGCACGTTTATCAAATCCTATCTGACCGTGAAACTGGGAAACCTTGAACCACGACTGCTTCAAAACTTCCTACAAAGCCTAATGATTTAATTACAGAACTGTCAATTTTATCCCTAGTGAGAGAACTAGTTGTTTTTATTGATTATTTTCCAGAAAAACCCTGACACAATACATATGTAGTATGCCATATTCAGTAGAACAAACAGAACTTTTGGAAGTACCAATAGAACAATCCTAGGCCAATGGCATCCAGCTCTTACCAGTACCATGTTCTGTAGCATACGTATTTTTCACCTAAAGGAGAACAAAGTTACTGCTATGTGAGTGACACCAAGGGAGGTTTCCCTGATGCATGAGCCACTGTATTTCCTAGAAGTACTGCCAGGGTCACGTTCACAAGTGTCTCTTTAATCTGAGAAGTGTCAATGAAATGGCTTCTAGATTTGCTTTGTGACTTCTGTAAACTGCTATTATTGGCTTCTCTGTTAATAGGAAGCTGTAAATTGTCAGTAGCCAATTAGCCCAAGAATAAATGTCCCTCTATTCTCAGCCACCCTCTTACAAGCACACAAACAGAAATAGCCCGAAAACAGGAGACTTCTCTGTGAGATCACCTGCATAACGTGAATGGCACCAGTAAGATTTTTTAATGAGAGGACATGAAGGAACTGAGTTACAACATTATGTGAATAGGATCACTGTCATATCTAAGGCTCAATGGAAAGAGGGTAGCTTAAAACCACTGTTAAATCATAGAGCAAAGAATGAACTAGAAGGGTAGCAATACATATAAAATGTAGTTTTACTTGGAACAGAAAATGTCTTTTTGATTAATTTTAATGCTGTAGAATATGCAATATGAAAATGTCAGTTTTCCATTTACCAGCTAAAATTCCAGGACCTGAAGCACTTCCACTTTGTTCTTTTTAATAGTTTTTTTACACAAATGTGTTGATTCATCATCCCTGGCTGTTCTGTAACATTCACACTGGCTGAAAAATACTGCATTATCTACCTCTGGTAATCAAAGTTCTTTCTTTTTAATAAGCAATTCTAGGTAAGTCATGAAATGTTAACCCCAGCAAAAGTATGAAATATTTTCTTTTTTATTGCACTGCTTTGAGGCTGTCATGGTCTGGAAAGCACCATTAAGGCATGCATATGACTTAGCACAGAAGAATCTGAATTGCTTTGTTTACATTCCCCCAAGCTCAGTGTATGTCCTAGATATTTACAAAAGTAGAGAACATTCTTCATGAAACACAGCATCAATTTCATCAATTCAGCACTTCCAATACAAGCAGATTGCTCCGTTGAATGCTAAATTTGTAAGATGAAGTATGTTTCCTCAAAAAAAATTCCAGAGAGCCCTTTTTTTCCTAAGGGCATATTTTCTTTAATAATTGAAATAAATAGATATGTGGTACATTCAAACT
>NW_009647033.1:222338-250460 GCF_000708025.1 Charadrius vociferus
ATGTCAAATAATTACTAATATTGTCAAAACACATGAATTTAAAAGTATTACTAACAAAAAAAGAGACCAAAACTCCCTGAATGTAAAAAAAAAGAAAACGCCAAAACCAAACATTTTTTTAATAAACCAATTTGGCACAATGGGAACTAATACCCTTTTCTAGTTTGTCCAGAAACAGTCCACAAATCTCCTGTAAATACAACAAGTTACTTACACACAGTATACTTTTAATTATATTAAATCTTGCAGCAGGCAAAGTGTTTGAAATTAATAAAGTAGTGAAAATAATAATTATTTACAGATGATCCATCTTGGAGAAAACAGTATACACAAGCTGTTGATCTTGAAGATATCTGTCTATACGCCGAACTGTAAATAATGCATGTTTCCAATTATTTCAATATCCAAGGTGAGGAAAATTTACCGTTAATAAAAAATGCTTTCAGAATTGTGCTCTAGATCCCTATACTGAAAAATTAAGTCTTTCTATTTAGTAATTGTTCCAAACTCACTGGCGATGTCACCATATTTAGAAATTCGGCCAAGAAAACACCAAGAATGGAACTGTGAAAAGTGTTTTGAGAAAATCACGTTTTGTGAAGTTCTGGCTAAGACTGTCTCCTGATTACCACTGATCAACAGCTCTTCAAATGGACAAAAAGTTTGACTGTTCTCAAGAAGTAACCCACCTGAACTTTGATTTAGGAAGCAAGTTTATGCAGTGGGTATAACTGAACTGGAGCACAATTACAGAAAAACTGATATTCACAATCCCCTGTGAAACTTGACATGGCTCCAGCTAGATGAAAAAAAAATCTGTTTGGGTGTGTGTATTTCTGTGTTGAAAACAACTTTTCCATCTAATTAAAATCTTTTGGATTTCAAAGGGAAGTCAAAGCATCTCTAAGCAAAAATGCATTTAAAATTAACTGGAATATTTTTTTTCATTCTTAGCAAACAATGTAAACTCAAAAAAAAAAAAAATCTGTTTAGCCTATGTAAGAGAAACAGAAATAAAGAAAATCTAGAAAATACTAGAAAACTTTAGAAAATGATACCTCAAAAAATTCCAAATTTTTGTATGAGGAAATCTGTCAAAAGGCATTCCAACAGTGAACTACATTTTTTTTATAGAAAGTGGAATTTTTTTCAACTTAGTCAAAAAAATCTCTTCTTTTTGTGAGGTCTGTAACTTCGGCAGGCAAAACCCAGGGATTTTTTGTACTGACTAGTCTCCAGTCCTCATGTGATGAATTTCCAGGTCTTGGTTGTATTCATGGCAGGGCGACAGTCAGAAATACCACCATTACAGTCAGAATTAACAGGCAAGTTGGCTGGCAGTCTCTCAGGAGAGATGCCAGAAAGTGAGCGAGTTAAGCAACAGTTTTCTTCAGGCAAGATTTTGTTGCCACTGTTTTGATGCCACTGTTGACTGCCTTCAAATGTGTGTGCGTTTTAGCAGATACCTCCTAGACTCTACAAGTACAGACATATCTTTTTCCACAAGAAAATATAATCAACTTAAAAAAGCACATAATTGAGTTACACAGTTACACACTAACATCTAGGTCTTAAGTCTATATTAAGTCAGAGATTCGGTGTCTTAATAATGTATTCTTGCAGGATTTCACCCAAAATATAATTTCCAAACAGTACTGGCAGAAAGAAAGAATGTGCTGAAATGTAAAATAAAAGTGTTTCTTGTTCCCTTCAGAGTCCTTTCAGTCATCTCCTTTGTTAAAGTTCTTTCAGTGCCTGTTAATTAATTGCTGTGATTGAGGTCAAGTTTGAAGATGATAGGAGGTTAATTTTAGACTCTCTCGAGTGCAGACTAAGAAACTCATTACTGCTACTGATGCTCGAGTGTCGAGTTAGGCAGTCCTATAATATCTCAACCTCTCAATGACACTGACCTTTCTGTAAAGAAGTACTGCCTTGGCCTGTGTCGTAGAGGTCTGCTCCTAGTACCTTTTTAATTTCTTGGATTCTGTTGCCAGATTATAAATTACAAGTGAGAGCTCAGGGTTTCTAATTAGTCTGATGTTCTCCAAGGAGGCAAGCGAATATAATGTAGTAACACATGTAACTAACCACCACCCAAAGTGCTTTTAGCAGAAAATCAATTTAAAAGTAAATGAAAAGAGAAAAAATGCCCTGTGCTTACTCCGTGCCCGCTATCAACTGGCTTACTAGAAATTATACAATTAGTCTGATTGTTGGCCAGCAAGAATCTTACTGATTGTAAGTTAAGTTTATATTTGCTATGTTTAATATAAGGAAAGTTCATAATTAACTTATAATCTGTGTTGGTATTATAAACATGTCATAGTAAGTCTGAAATGATTCCACAGTACCCTACATCCACCACTTACAAAGTGACAAACAGTGAGAGCAACCCCTTCTGACCGTCTCCGTACCAGAGTTAGACAGCAAAGAGAAGCTACGCAGGGTACTGCTCAGTGACTAAAGCTTGTTGAGTCCCTTGAAAATCATAGCCGGTTCCTAAGCTGCATTTATTAAAATAAACATTTTAATAAACAATTTTGAAAATAAGATTTAGCCAGTTAAATCTATCAGGTCTTTTAGACACTGCTTTGGTCTGAGTTAAAAGTGCGTAAAAAGGGACCTTAGTTTCTTTTGTCTGAAAACTCATGTGGCCATATATGGAGAGATACAAAGCACTATCAAAAGCCAATTCTGAAAGAAAATAAACAGTGACAATGCAAAGTGCAGTTTATGCTCTGTTCATGATGAATATTTCAATATAGTGCATTTGTGGGTCAAGTCCTCTGTGGCTTGTGTAAAGAAGGTGTCTCTTTTGATAGGAATTTTCAGTGAGCAATCAAGCCACTAGTTCTTAAAACTGTCAGTGACATTCTCTCTTTAACTCTCCCTCTGATTTTGTCAGAATTCAAGGTTATACAGGCAGCCTCACTGCATTTTCCCAGAAAGTGATCTGAAACAAACAGAACTTTAAACTCATTAAATTCCTGTAGGCAGGCTCTGAAAAATGCCAAAAAACATGTGCTCAACATGGAACGTTTTATTCTCACTGGAAAGATTTTTGACACTAGCAGCATAACTGAAGTCAAGAAAAGCCTTGAATATTTTGTTAAATAGGAGCCCATTTTCCTCAATAAATGTAGGCTCCAGCCATAAACAACATAATAATGGCAAATAATTCAGATTATCCATTCTGAGATAATGAGTTTATTTAACACCAGGCTATGCACAGAGAATAATTTCTAATCTGGTCGGAGTATAAACATTCAAGAGTAAAACTAAGATTGATTACGGAAAGACTAACAGCAGAATTTAAATATAAAATATTCCACAGTCCTCTAGATTAGTTTTTTGTTTGCTTGTTGAACACGAATTTAATTCACAAGCTCCACATTTCTACTTTTTTTTTTTTTTTAGACTATTCTAGAAATTAAGTAAATTAATGATCTCAGCAATGCTTATACACTTGATGCTGCTTTCTTCCTCCCATAGGATGGTTTGGTTAGACAAGCTTGTCTTAAGGGTATGAGTGCCAGGACCAAAGCTGTCTTTGAGGTTGCTGTCTTTTAAATTGCTCCCTTTTCTGATATGCCAGGACATTTTAGTTAGAAGCCACTGCAATTATAATTTTCTCAAGCATTACTGGTTTGATATCATGAGTCAATAAAAAAGAAAAGAATCGTATGGAAAGCTATTCATAGAAGTCCTGAAATATTTAATTGAAAGCTATGGTAAGAAAATGTAAGTTTTCACATACATACTGTATCATATGACATACAATGCATAACCAAGAAAAGCATCAATGAATAAATAAGTTTGCTCCAAGTTGGAATATCTTGTCTTTACTAAGCTTATATTACACCTTGATGACTAGGTTTCTTTGCAACATTTACGTTGCCTACAAAGAATAAACTCAAATGTTTATAAAACATCAAAATAAAAAGAAATTATATTTAAGATCCTAATAATTGTTCACCTTCTTTTGCCTTAAATTTTAATCTGTTTAGACATACAACTGTATATTGAAGGATCTCTTAAATTTTCCTTTTTAAATGTGCATGTGTTTCATGAGAAAATATAAACAGAAAACTTTTTAGAAGGCAGGCAGGCAGGCATGCAAGCCATTCTAAAACAGAGCTTCAGCATCACTAAGATGCTTCAGCATCAGTAATAATTTTATTTCACTATATGAATTCACTGCATGAATAAATGGGATCCAGGATGCCTGTGACTTTTCATGGAGAAAAAGAGATTCTCGAAACAGCCCTCCTTACGGCTTAGGATTTATTTCTAAAGGGATGAATTTGTTTGTTGTGCAGAACAAAAGAAGCTTGTGTTGTGCTTGATTTGGTATTTTTTTTTTTTACAAGATTGCCTTAAACAGCCTTCAAAAGTATGTCTTTGTATTTAAATCAATATATTTTTTTCTTAATACTTGTCTGCTTCAATGAGGATTTGCATTGGAGGGCACCCAAATTGAACTCCCTTAACGAGAGGCAAATCAACTGGGTACCTCGGATACTGGTTAAGCTACATCTACAATACACTGGCGGAAAAAAGATAACCTAATACTACTGATAGTAAAAGAAGTAAACTGAAATTAAACTTGATTCTGGCAGTCTGACTCACACTATCAACCTATCCACAGGATAATGAGGCTCCTTTTTTAAAGAACAGATTCTTAGGCAATCAGATACAGAGAGATTATTTATGATTAATACAGCAGTGGTTATGCACTCTATTAAAGTTCCATTGTTTCATTTGTTTCATTTGTTGATACAGTAGCTACATACACTGCAGTAAAGACAGCAAGAGGTATTTGCCACTAGAAAATCAAAATAGGGAAAGAAGGTCCAATATTTATAAAACAAAATGATTTAAAGTCCCCCTGCCCCAACACGTGCTATTTACGTCTCTAGCAAGTGCATCTCTGGAGCAAGCTGTCAATCTGGGATGCAACACAACAAGGCAAAGATATTCTCTAATGTCATCTCAACTGAATGCACAAACAAACAGCCACATCAGTGCATCATCACTCCTCAACCTGTCCATTTATTAATGCCACGCTGGGGATCAGGACCTTCACTGTTGCAGGCATGACAAAGAGTTCAATAGCTTTACTTCTATTCTGCAGCAAACAGACAATATTTCTTTCAGATTTAATCCAGTAGGACATTGCTCCCCTACTCTCAGTGCCACTTCTCTGCCCACTCAAGACCTGCTCTGCTGGCTCGTTTTGCATTTGTAATGTGGTTAGGAGCAGCTGTGTGGGTTTTGAAGTCAACTCCTTGATTACTTTTACTAACCAGATGTTGCTTCAGTTCATCAGGCAGTTCTGGAGTGTGCTAACTGATGAGCACCAAAGGTACTGCAGCTCCAGAAGGGGATGAGAGGCTCTGTATCAACTCTTCATCTTCTAGACAGCTTAGACAACTCTCGTGGGGGCTGTCTAATCCAGGGAACCAGACAAAACTTACTCTAAAGCAAACTCCCTGAATTGCACATGAAGGAGTTTTAGGGGTCTCAGCACAAACTGCCTTAGTCTACTGACCTTGCCCTACAACATCTAATTAATTATTAACATGGACACAGCCATTACGGGCACTGAATTCCTACCAGAAATCTTTTAAAGGAATCATAAAGTTAACTTTCTCTTGATAGTCTCGCCCGTGTTACAGAGATACATTTTATATTACACAGGAATAGCAGAAGTATCATTTGGTTTTACTGCCCTGCAACATTAAGATATATATGTTAACAAGGTCTTGTTAATCCATGTTTAGGGACCCATTAAACAACCTTTATACATGAAAGCAATCCTTACCCCTGTGAACATCAGGGAAGTCACACAGATGATTCGTCTGAATGAGGATTACTTAAATGAGTTAAATAGTAATTTAACTATAAACTATGGAGTTTACTATAACTAGCATTCATGAAGATTACCTTTTTATATAATTACTTTTTAAAATGTTAATTAGCTCCAGTATACAAATTCACCAGAGAATGAAAAATTCTCCCACAAGCAGTTTTACAGTCCAAAGAACCAATTTGGATCCCATTGGTTTCCATTTCAAAAGTGATTATTCTGCAGCTTTACTGCAAATTGCTACTTTGCAACAACAAAACTAAACATTTGAACTTCTTTTCAAGTGCAGTTGTGAAAACAGAACTGGAGAGACACTTTTCTCAGCTCACTGGCATCTTTTTCTTGCACCATTTTAAGGGGCAGGTGGAGACAGACTCATAGAATCATGGAATCGTCTGGGTTGGGAGGGACATTTAAGACCATCAAGTTCAACCATCAGCACTGCTAAAGCCACCACTAAACCATGTCCCTAAGCACCACATCTACCTGTCTTTTAAATAACTCCCAGGATGGTGATTCAACCACTTCCCTGGGCAGACTGTTCTAATGTTTGATAACCCTCTCAGTGAAAAAATTTTTCCTAATAGCCAACTTGAGGCCATTTCCTCTTGTCCTATCACTTGTTACTTGGGAGAAGAGACTGACCCCCACCTCGCTACAACCTCGCTACCTCCTTTCAGGTAGTTGTAGAGAGCGATAAGGTCTCCCCCCTCATAAAAAAAACCCAGTTCCCTCAGCTGCTCCTCATAAGACTTCTGCTCCAGACCCCTCAACAGCTTTGTTGCCCTTCTCTGGACGTGCTTCAGCGTCTCAGTGTCTTTGTCGTAGTGAGGGGCCCAAAATGGAACACAGTATTTGAGGTGGGGCCTCACCAGTGCTGAATACAGCGGGACAACCACTTCCCTTGTGCTGCTCACCACACTATTCCCGATACAGGCCAGGATGTTGTTGGCTGCCTTGGCCACTTGGACACACTGCTGGCTCAGATAATGGACATCGACTGGATGTTGCAAAGCCCTGAGGGATGGGAAGGATGGAACAGGAAGCTCAATTCTGCCCTCCAAAATTTGTCAAAACTCTAAGCTGTACACGTGTGTCTTTACTGTAGCTACGCAACCCTCGAAGCAACACCAGTTCTGCCTCTGGTTAGTAGCTTGGCCTTCAGCCCTGCCACCACCTTGCCACCTGGCTTAGTGCCCGGCTAGTACTGTATCAATAGGCAAATTTCTGTCATCAAGCAGAGACACATCAGCCACCTCAAGGAAGCCTTAGACTGTCTTATTTAACAAATCAGTACTTCTTAGGACAGTGTTTTAGGTTACATCTTTACAGAAATGCTTTCCAGATATCCCTTCGCTCCAGCCAAGCCTCCTCTATGCAGACAGGAGAGCACTCAACTGATTTCCTTTCCTAATGGACGGCAACGATCTCTGCCATACGACCCTGCTTGCCACCTCTAACAACCCGACCGAGCAAGGCAGGGCTCATCTATTTCCTAACTCTTTCCTGACTCCTACACCTTTCCTGAGAAAGATTTATACACCTCTTCCTGATAACAAAGTGGTGTATTCCGTGGACGTATTTGTATGCTGAATTTAAACACATACATAAAACTGCCTCTTCAGGATTCAGGACCAAGATCCCACCTGAGAAAAAAAGAAACAGCAGATTTACTGAATATGAAATTGGATCCTGTACATCGACCAATTTCCTGTTATGAATGGTTTCCAAGAGAACCCATATGCATCCATGCTTTAATTCTGCAGTTGATTCACATCAACTACATAGCACTCTTCTGGTTTCAGCATCGCCTGCTGTCCCAGAGACATTCCCATGCTGAACGAGCAGTAAGATGACAGTCCAAAGTATGACTTTGACCTCTTCTTCATTTTCAGCCTCAGTATCATAGCCTCCAATAGTAACAAGAGCCACCTTACTTACTTTTCACCAGAAAAAGTCAGTAAGCGGACTGTGGGAGCTATTAATTTTTCTTGTAACAGGAGCCCATTCCCAGTCAATATCTTCACCTGTGATACCTTCCGTGTTGCTGATAGTCACTGAAATTGAATTGATGCTGCTACCAAAATGATTCATCTAGACCTCAACCTGCTCTCTGCCACAGGGGTTGATGAGGAAGGCTGCAAACCAGAAGCACTGTCCTGCCATGGATTCCACAGGATGGACTTCTCTGCCTGAGAGCAATTACTGTGCTAAAGAAATTTGAAATGTGGAGTTGAGAGGATCTGCATCTTAAAAGGCATGACAAGAAAAGAGACTTTTGTAACATATTAAAATGGTCCTATAAACTGCTTCTGTTAAGGACACTTCAGCACTTCACATGCAAATGATCTGATATTTTTTGTGAACTATTTTGCAAATTGCCTTAAATATATTATGATTGGTAATGCATTTACACAATGATTTTTTTTAGAGAAGACAACATTAAACCAATCACCTCACATAGAAGTGTCTCAACTGTCAAAGCCTATAAAACTATTTTTACATATCCGTAATTTGCTAGAAACTCCAAAGGGCTGTGCTCCAACATAATTCGGGTCTAACTGGGAATGTGAGACTCAGAGAATTGCAACAAAAATAGTAGAGGTTTAAAGTTAAGAACAGCAAGAATATACACTGGCCCCAATCCAATCATGAAGAAGTACAACATAAGGACAATCCTGCCATATGAGACTTTCTTCCAACAGTCAGTGATCAGGGTCTAAGAAGAACATACCTGCTTGGTACAGGCTGCCCAGAGAGGCTGTGGAGTCTCCATCCTTGGAGACGCTCACAAAAGCCATCTGGACATGGTCCTAGGCAACCAACTCTAGGTGACCCTGCTTGAGTAGGGGGGTTGGACCAGATGACCTCCAGAGGTGCCTTCCAACCTCAACCATTCTCTGGAATATGTAAAAGGCGGAGGCCTTAGTTTTGACCTATACACATATGCAGATACATTCTATTATTTGGTTACAAATTACATCTATTGACTTCATCATTTTCAGTCTTCTTGGAAAACTTCACTTTTTTAATTTGCTGCACTTTTTAAACAGAAATTCAAGACAAGAAAACACCTTAGCAACAGGAACTAACAGCATATCCTGTGTTCAGAATAAAAAATGTATAGAGAATGGTAGTGAAAACTGGATGTAGAAGAAAAACAGAATTTTAGCACATTCGATAATAATAGCTGCACAACTATAGTCCTTTGTCTTCAGTAGAGGACAATCATTCCATTATCTATTAGATATCTATATAGATAATATATCTATATATTCTATAATATATCTATATATCTATAGATAAGATATCTATATAGATAATAGTCTATGCTAATAGTTGCCCAACTATGATAATAGTTTGCCGCCAGCTGAGAAGCAAAGGCTACAGAAAGCAGGTCTTCTCACTGCATTAAAAAACCTTAAATGAAAAAGAATTAACCTCAGCTGTACTAGAAAATACAGGTAATTTTGAGCATTATTTTCTGTCAGTACAGCATAGTCTCCCTTTCTGATTTTTGGATCCTGCATTGAAACTAACTGTACCGATTTCAGAGTGCTGCAGAATAGCTACTATGGTATGTTTTCTACGCTTAGCTACTGATAAAGCTTTCCAAAAGGAAAGGGCTCATAATCAAATCTGTGAGAAGAGAAGAGCATTTTTCTAAAACTGTGGTATTTGGGGAGATGTAGAGAATGCGATCATTAATCAGCAATATTTATAATGAACATGCACATTCTTTTGAATTATTTTACTATGTTGCTTTTATAAGTAAGTTTGTAAGTACAGAAATATCCTCTTTGACGTTCATGTAAACCAAAGGGTAGAAAAAGATGGTTTTGATGCTGCTATATTAAATGCTGTTGTGCTGTACAGTGTCTCCTTGTAATTGTTAAATTTTGGTCACCTTCTCTCCGTTACATTCCTTCTAGGGTACAAAGGGTTCACTGATGGATGACAAAAACGATTAGAGTCATGAGAAGACTTCCCCCATATGAAATGAGCATGCTAAGATTGAGATGTTTATAGATGAGACAAATAAGAGAGGACATACTAGAACTTTACAGAGTAATGAATGTTATAAAAAAGACAAATGGAGTGGAGATGCTCCTATTTGTCATGTCTTATAATAGAGGAAGAATGGTTACCTCAACAGCACTGAAAGGCAACAAATTGAACAGATAAACAAATTGAAAACCTGGCTTCCATTTCCACTTTCATTTAGCAAAAAGAAAGTACAATTTTAAAACTTAACTTGTTCCAGAGTAAAAAGTGAAATGTTTAACTCAGAAGAAATTGAAGTATTTTCATGAAAGAACTTTTTACTTGGATTTTTCTGCTAAATAAAACTTAAACTATTACATTGTCAAATATATAAAATTTGACGCAATTGAGTTCTCCTAGGGAAAATAGTTGTGAATTGCTTTTAATTCTAGCTAGAAAAAACTACGTCCACTCTGTACTATTACAATCAAAAGAAGAAATGTAAATAAGAATAAGATAGTTTTTTGCATTAGTTATAAAAACAGTGGCTCTAGGTAAGAAAACAACGAGGCTTCTTAAATCTTTCTTGGCTATGTTTGGTAATAAGATTAATTAGAACAGTGAACTCATACTGCTAGCTGTTATTTTAGTTTATGCACACCTGAATTAACAGCTCCTATGTGTTGTGCTATTGTTGGTTTTTTCCCTGGAGAATTAGAATTCATTTTATAGTACAGAAAAAGGCACAAGACAGAGTACAAACTACTACCTGGTGAGAAGAAAGGTAAGATATCTTAAGGGTTATTAAAATTCAAACTATATAACTCATTCACTGAACCTAGTTTTCCATGCTTACATCAAGTTTCCTGTTAAAATAAGAAAGCAACCTTAAAGACAGAAAATGGAAAATGAGCTACGGCATTATGCAGCTTCACAGTTTTTGACTTCCTGAAAATTTTCTCTGTGAAAAATGCAGAATAATAAAAAAAACCCCAAATCTACACATTCACATCTATTTTTCTCTTTAGTGGAAAAAATAAATTTATTCAAAACTATCCCAGTGAAACGCCTTGTTTTTTCAGACTGAACAAGTTTACCAAGTTTTCACTAAAGATTATTTTTAAATGACCAAAATAGACCAGCATTGTTTTATTTTGTGTAAAAGGAAAAACATTCCCTTGGCCAATAAATGATTTTTAGCAACTGTTTCAACTGACAACCAAACACAGAAACACTGTGTACCCAAGGCTACAATCTTCTTCCATAACAAATTTCTAATGCACGCTAGCCCCTGTTTAATGCCGCCATTAACAGCATGTTATGCCTTTAACTAAGTGTGGTTCCACTTTGTTTTGACTATCCTGTCATTATTAATTCATTTGGAATCTGCTGTAACACTACTGATCATAATGAATTCATTTTATATTAATGTGCATGTCATACTCATTATCATGGGGATTTCCACTATAATTTTGCCTCAATGAAAACAAAACTAATTGCAAAAACAATTTGTTTAGTGTGATAATGTATTAGAAGGGAATAACCTGCCTCCATTTTTCTACAGCACTAAGTGGCATAGGTATTGTGTCCCTCCACAGATTCCTTCTAAAGCATTATTCTTAATCACATTTGAACTACTCTGTTAATCTACACGTTAAGGCTTGCTTCTTCAGACAGACCTAGTACAAACATCCAGTCCCTTATGTAGTCCTCTTCACTTCAGTGGGCAACTCACTCACAAAAAATTCCAGTATACCATTTCTTTCCTTACCTAGCCCAGATGGATTTTTTTTCTACAGACAGAATCACGGGCTGCTAATGATTGCTGGTACGCAGAGAGTGTGGTCTTGCCTACAGCTTTTCCTTCTGCTTCCTAATTTGACATCACCGACATCACTGAAAGAAGAAACAAACATTACGGAAACCACGGCATGTATTACGGAGAAGTTAACCTGACGAACCCGTGCTGCCACAACTAAGCATGGGACACACCCCTACCCGATAACTTCTGTTGTCTTCGGACTCTCTCTCCTTCACACAAAAACCAAGAAAGTTTTTGTTTAGGAGGAATGTCTAGAGATCTCCAGCCCAACAACCTGCTCAAAGCAGGGCTAACTTCAAAGGCAGATCATACCGCTCAGCATCTTGCACAGTTACGTTCTGAAGTTCCCCAAGTATGGAGAATCCATATCCTCCCTGGGAATCTGCTCCAGGGGCTTAGCTATTTGCAGTCTTCCAGCAAAAATGTCCTATTCTTACAAACGGGTTGGTCATTAGACTTTCAGCTACTTTCATTCAATATCAAATTTCAACACAAAAATGCAGAAAGGTCCATCTTGCTTTGTTCTCCAACTGGCCTTTTGACTTCTGTTTTGCAAAAAGGTAAGCTCAGCAGAAAGTTCTCCTGCAGTTTGCATGTCAGGCCGTTGCCTAACCCCAGTGGTGTGGAGTTTCACATCGATGCTAAAAACCTTTTTTAACCTGTAATGGGCAAGCTTGATATGGTCTAGATTTTCCATTCAGATAAACGTACTTAAAAGTGCGAGTGCTTATCTTGACCTTGTCTGATCTGTGGAGGTGAGCTCAGAAATGTGCAAGAGCAGCATTTTGTAGAAAGGTTTTTGCACAGAGAAAGGAGAAATCTCCCACTGATCCTACCTTGCAAATAAATATACAACGAAGAAGTGAGAAAAAATAAATGCTGCAAAAAATAGTTGCAAAAATAAAGCTTTCTCTTTCCCACTAGTTTATTATCTTAATTTCAAAAAGTTTGATTTTTAGCAAAGCACAAGGTGTTTCACTAGCTGCTGAGCATTCCCCACTTCAAACACACCATTAGTACACAATTGAAATGCTGTTAAAATAAATCTGTGGCGTAACTAGAGCTCACACCAATACAGAACTCTCTGAATAACAAAATAAAACTAAACCAAATACCACTTAGTGAACTACTATACATGATTTATTTTTAAAAATCGAAATATATTTCTGCAGGTGCCTAACAATGTGTGGATCACAGAACACAGTATGTGCCATTTTAAGACTGTACAGATCTCTGTGATCTTGTCGTGTTAGACCACTTAATGCCTGTTCTTTCCTATCAACCTTTTACTCATAGACATCAACTGAACTGCTTTTATCTGCCTCTATCATCAATTTGCATTTTGCACTGCAGGGGACAAGTGGTTTTACCCTTTTCCCTGGGAAAATCTTGATTTTCATCATTGTCTTATGTTTTTCTATGCATGTGGTTTGTTTGGTTCAAACTGCCAGAGTTTCAGCTGTCAGTATATCTCCCTTGTGTCGTGGTCCTTCATGGGGTAACAGAGTATGCACCTGTCATGTTAAAAAGGTTTTCCAAAAACTGGGTGTCCTTCAGATGGTCACTGATTTCTCTGAAGTGACTAACCACGCTGTGAATATGTTTAAGGTCCCAGTACTACAAATTTATCTGCTTTTTAACTGAAGTAATCCCGCTGAAGCCACGGGTGACTTCTCTTGGAAGCTCACCTGGGGAGTCCCCACAAACTTGGGAATACACAAGATTAACACATTTTCCAATGAGAAGATAACAACTTGAGTCCTCGTGAAGATTTCGGATCTTAGGTTCATGAAAACGGACAGTTTTAAACAACAGAGACAAAAAAGTACTTAGACTTGTAAAAGAAAAGTAAAAGAGATGAAGTACACATTTCAGCCCCATTTTATTTTATTTATAAAATGACTGAATTAAAGCGACAGCTGTCCTTTGTAGCAAATTCTTTTGTGCCAGCTATTTTTGCCATCATTTCAAAATGATTTGGATTGCTGCAGTTATTGATCCCCTACAGAGCTACCATTAGGATGTGACCTCTTCTATATGGAGTTGTTACAACACATAAGCACCGGGAGGATGAATTTACAGATTAACATTGAAAATCTTCCTACAAGATAAAAGGCTCACACATTGTAATGCAAATTTTAACCGTTAACCAGTAGAGAATTAAAGTGCATTTTAGAATCAAATCCCTGTTCAAAATCACTGGAGAAGTTGTAGAAGTTTCTGATCACAAGCAATGTAAAAACGACAGCAGCAGTGGCCTAATGCCTATGAAAACCTAGGTCCTGTTGTCCTGAACATGTACAAGTGGAAAAGTACACACTCTCTGAATTCAAGAGTTTTGAAGATCAATCAACCCTAATTTACAACAAAAATATATCACCAGGAAATCTGAATTGAACTTTAGCAGAGAAAAGACAAGTCCATTTATAATTAAAATATAAAAGAAAAAATCAAGGGCTTTATGATACAAATCTGAAGTTTATCTTGGCTTTATACTCTATGTTAGTTTGGGCACATTTCTACATAGTAATTTCACTGAGAATGAGAAACACCTCTGTCTTTTACTGCAAGCTGATACTTTTACTTAAGACTGATTCTGGCTAACAAGCCTATTTACTATCAATGTAATCTCAAAAAATAAAATGAAAATAATCAAGAGATGAACAAGTCAGTTCCCACTCCCAGCCATATCCAATGATGCATTTCACACACAGCCTAATATATCGTTGACATGCTCTCAGCCTCCTTGGTTCTACGGCAAAGTCATTTTTAATCCCAGCATAAACCAGACCATACTGCATACAAGCAATTACTCACATTCAAGGGCCTGACCTCTACTGTGTCAGAGCATGCATCTTTGACTGCAATTTTCTTAACTGGCTTAGAGGAACCTTAGTATTCAGAGAGCACAAACTATGGTTGTGTGGAGAAAGACAATTCCACGTCACAGAAGACTTTGGTCATTTTTTTTAGGTAAAAAGCTGGGCCCAAGCTTGGGCATGGGGCTGCCCTCACTCAGCCTCCTTGTTTCCAGCAGACAGAGTAGACAGTCATGCAACTCAAGGAAAGGCCAAAGATTATAAATAGTAAACACTTCCATTAAAAAAAAAATAAAAAATAAATCTTAGCTCTTCCACAGAACAGATTGCAAGAAGTTGCAGTCCCCCAGTAAAGGATTGTGTTTGGGCTATTCTTTGATCTCTGGTGTTACTCAAAATCCTTCCGCTGAGTCTGTGCAAGCTGATCTATTTCCCAGCACAATTCGAGAGCTGCCCTACAGTGAGTTACGGCAACAGGTCTGTTTCTTTGACACAGCTCCTTGATATTCTTTGCTAATTTAATTAGACCCTTCCAGCTTTCAGTTTTTGCATAGCTTAGCGATGCTCCATCTGCCATCCACATTAGAAAGGGCAGCTCCCACTCACGGTGGATGGCAGGTGTCCCCCAGCCTTGGGTTGTCAATACGTCTCAAAAGAAGTCAAGAGCGTGAATAGGATACAAGACTACAAGGTCCAGGTTCTGGACTGGGCACTCTCTCAAATACGTAATACTTCAAAACAATAAGACATCATATTGAAAATATTTACTATTCCAAAATAAGGTTTCCTTCAATTTCAGAACAAAATCTGAATATTTTGGAATACCACAGTAAAAGAAAAGCTTTGCGGTTTCAGTTCAGGTGGCCCACACAGGATGCTCCTCCAGAGCTATGGCCGCTGCAGCTCTGAGGTCGTTTGCTGACACATCTGTCTTTTGGAGCTGAGGACTTAAAAAGAGGACCAGAGGGAAATCAGTCAAGTTTATGATGGCAGCTCACACTACTGGCATGCTTCCTCCAAATCCGTGTGTGTTCTCTCCAGGTTGTGATAAACCAAAAGCCTCTCTAAGACTGACATTTCAGTGTATAGACAAACTCAGGTGAAACAACAGTTTCTTCATGCTTTTTCTAGCAAGTACTAAAGAGACCACTGGTGTGTTAGAACCAGAAGAGACCCTTCCAAGGCAGGACCCTAAAAATGCACAGCTAATTGCAGAAAGCTTCACAATAGGGTTTTATATGCAACTTTTCAAATATTAACCACAATTAAGTAATTAGAGCAGTTTATCAAAGGAACTAGTATGTTAATCAGTACCCAGATACTTTTCTGTTTTGCTTTTCAAATGGATGTGTTTCTAAAGAATAAATTGAAGTTTCACCACAAGTAACTGGGTCCAACAGAAAGGATGATTGGTCAGTTCACAGAGTGAAATTATATGACTTACATTATGCAGGTCAGACTAAATCTTCAAAGAGGTTTCGTTTTCTCTAAAAAAAAATAAATCAATAATTCTATTGGCCTCTGAGGCAAACAATAAAAGTGAGTGAGAAAGGCAAACACCTCTTTAACTTTTGAATGATTTATTTAAAAACTATTATATCTTCAGGTGACTGCCTTTGAGAAGCTTTTAATGTGCAGTTTCTGCAGATGTATATTAGAAGGCGGGAAAGAATGAAAAGGAAGTTGGGGAAAGAGGTACTTTTGAGATCTTTGACAAGAAAATCCCTAAAATAATAATAAAAAAAAAGGGGTGAAAATGCTTGCATAGCTCTTTTCAAGGAGCTAGGAAACTCAGTTAGTCCCCCAAACAATTGTCAAATTTTAATTTAATTCTCAGAGTTGATACCATACAATGCTATAATAGCAGTGCAAAAGTCTGTGTTGTATTAATACCAATAAGCATAGGTAAGAGTAAGAAATATGTTGGATTAAGCATCAAAATCAACAGAGGGCTATTTCTATTTCATGTTTAAAGTATTTTTGTTTAGATAGGGTATTCAACCTCTTCCTTTTTTCCTAACAGAAAGAATTACAGAATTTCCTTCAGTGCTATAGAACTTGCAATTCGATTTAGGTCCAGCTTGTTAAGGAAGGCATAGAGGCACAATTACACTGTACTATTCACTATTGCCTTTTGTGTTGTAACTGATGTTTCCTGGATAAATTTGTGTCATACAATCTGTAGCAACCCAATTAACATTCAAAAGACAGAAAAAGAATGTTTAGTCATCAAATGCATTCAAAAACAGTCCAGTGCACTAGCTATGTATTTTTAATATTAAAATTCCTTTGTTGCATTCTCTTGTTCTCCTTTCTTATCACTGCATGTACCAAGCCTGTAAGGAAAATGTGGCATAGTCTGATAAATTCTAAAGAGTAAAACATTAAAAATTACTTTTGTCAGCTATATTATATTTCTCAAGTCTTACATGGCAAAGAATGAACAAGGCACCACAGGAATCCTTTCTGGTGACTGAGGCTGTGGAGATGAGCGCACAGCACGTCTCATACTCAACCATTCTTTCAGCAGTGGTAAGTGATACAACCGCGATCTGTTTTTCTGTGATGTTTTGAAGCCAAAGTCCTAAAGAAAGCTTCTCATAGATAGCACTCACAAAGTCCAGCAGAATCCCGGGCTGATATCAGCCTGACCTCACTCTCATATCAAGACCTCAAATTCTAAACTTCTGGCCCTTTACAAATGCCCTTCGGCTTCTCTCGAGATAGAATTCAGTGGAATTGATTTAAAATGTTGGGATTTCATTTATTTGTTAATGAGTTCAAGACTCATTAAGAATGCCAATTCTAGTTCAGTAAAAATACCACTTAAACTTACACAATAATGGTGGTGGTGTTTTGGTTTTTTTTTAAAACACACATGATAATGCAATAGAACTGAAGTTGAACCTTACTCCAGTCAGAGACTTGTGTTTTGACTTTTATCTTTTCCAGCAAATCTGTTTTTCTATCTGCAGGCAGCCTTCCCTTAATTCCATGTCCTCCATGGTGATTTACGATGCCTGCTAACAAGATCAGGAAAATAAACGCTGTAGAGCTTGAATCCAGATGATATCTCAGCTCAACCTCATAATGCTCTGCTGTCTTCAGGGTACTACTCTATTACTCTTTAATTTTTCTGGTGTAACTGTACGTTCTGATTCACACTTCGTGCTTGGCTGTGCTCTTTCTTTCCTCATATTGACGAAAGGAAAAAGGAGAGAAAAACAAAACAAGGCCTTCACCCCGCTAAAAAACACACTGGTGGACATCTCTAATAAATACATGCAATGTCCTCTCATCACTGGGTTAGGGAATTCTTGCATTCAGCAGAACAAAACTACAGAAGGAGCTTAGCAATAGGTGCTGATAGTGCTAGGTATTGTACAAACCAGTTTGTAAAAGCAACTGGAAGCAGATTAACATTTGTGGTGCTGTGCCAAAAGAAGAATCTGATTCCCTCTCTTGGTGCTGCATAATACTTTTGTAAACAATAATTTCAATAGAAGCTATTCACCTGAAACTGAAAAAAAAACAACCAACAAACACAAAACATTTCAAAACAGGTTACAGGTGATTTCTACAATGCAGCCAAAATAAAACCTTTATGTATTTGGTCCAAACTCAAGACCAATCAATAAAATCGTTATTCACTAATGCTGGCCTAATCACTGCGGCCTGTACTCAAGTAAATTCCATCTTGAATCATCTTGATCATCCGAATGGGCAGACAAAGCCCAGCAAGGCAATGCAAATCTGTTTCCACGGTTCAAGAATAGGCTTCAGAACAAAACTAGAAATAGACATAAAACAGAGATAAGAAACAGCTGAAGAGAAACAGGGAGGTGAAGGTAAAAGATCAAGAATCGTGAAACAGAGGTTGTCAGAACAGCCTCGGCTCCAATGGGACAGCCAAAACATTCAGCAGAGTCCTTTTCACCTGAACAATGAACACTCATACAAGTCTGAAGTTCGTGGTAGTACACAACTCATTGTCAACAAGACATTGGTGATCAAATCCTCCTTCTTGGAAATTAAATAATATAAAGAATTTTCTGCCTCCCAGAGGCTGAGTTTTTAACCTACAGATTGTCAGAGACTCCTTGATTTTGCACATCTCACATCTAGTAAATTTTTAAGGTTAATATGTATATATCACTATGTTAATGTATGTCAGGGATGTTCATGTAAAACAAACTCACAGATGCTGAGAGGCTCGGTTTATGGAGAAGCTGGATTGTACAGGCATTACTATAAGAGCCTTCCAAATCCAGGCTGAATTATTTATTCTATCACATGCATTCTCATGTTCTTTCCAAGGATGTTGTAAAGATGTATTCATTAACAATTTTGAGTATCCCATATTATGGCAAAGAAAGCTACAGAAGCACTAAAAACAGATGGGCATTTGAGACTTCAAGTCCAAAGATGCTGAGCGTGTTCACATCTCTTGAAGCATCCAGTGTTTGAAGTGTTCAAGAACTGACCAGCTTCTGTGCCAAATTATTGAAACACGGAGAATAAGAGCACATTTTAGAGGAAAGAGGCTCCTGGTCTAAAATGACCCATGACAAATCAATCACACTTAACTCATACTTGATGATGGCATTTTATGGTTCAAAATTTCAGCCTGTATTTTTAATTTTTTTTTAAAAAGAGTTATTAGAGCTGTGGAAAAATTACTCCCAAACCACATGAAGTTGTATAAGCAGTGTCTACACAGGGCTGCAGAAAGCTTTTGCAGCCAATTTGAGAAAGCTGGGATAAACCCCAGTACTTCAGGCACTATTTTATTTCAGACCATTTCTTGTTTGTTATGCATTACAGCTAGACTGCATCAAAAGGATGAACATCTGTCCTTCTAACACAGGCTTTTCTTCTTTTCAGTTAAATGAACTGTTGTTCTATATTCCCCCAAAAATCTCATCGTGAGTGTGCTACACTGCAAACCGCCCCTTTCCTACCATCCTTGAAGATGACAACATTACTTGTCACTCCAGGTCAAAGGAAGATAACGGTCTTAACTCAACCTCAACTCAACAGAGAATGCTGTATCCTTTGACGCCATTCATGATTCCTGTTTGGGAAAGGACTACTGCTTTTTCCACCTTCTGACTGCAGCTGCCATTACAATGTGAGCTAGGCCAAAAAGATGGAATATCAGCACATCACAAGTTGAATTGCAGACGGTCTTAACACCCCACCAAGAGCCAAGTTCACTGCAGCAGAGAGGCTGTGAGGCTCATTTTGTGGATTAGACAGATGGTACTACAGTGACTGGAGTCAGAGTGTAACTTCTGTTCCCAGTGAAGGGAATTACGATTTTTATTTTCAGGACTACAAAAAAGAGCATTTTGATGTGACTGTATGTCTCAGGGATCTATGGCCCTAAATACGTACACACTGAGCTCCTGTTTTAATGCAATCCTGGGAGTTCAGCTGAATCCAGCTGCCTCAAAACTAAGCCTCAAGAACTGGGATGAGCTTGTATGGTAGTACTATACATGTCCTCAAAAACTTCAGTAAGTAGCTACTCCTTTTAGGATTTGAAGTTCATACAGTCTGTCTTCTGCATGGAATTTGAGTGAGAATCATCACATATTTTTTCCTATTTCAACTTCTTATTTTCTATAAATGGAAAATTTGTCCTAAAACTATTATCCAGTGGCTAAGGAACTGAAGTCACATACAAAGTGACTCCTATTGTAATTTTTTCCCTCAACAAATAATTTTTCACTATCTTCTATTTCAGTCCACAAAAAAAATGGTTCATTCTTTCACTTTGTACTACTTTGATTTTTTGTGGTTTAAGAACATAGTTAACAGGAAAGTAAATGGAAAGGAGCATCTTTTATACAGTATTGACTGAGATATTCTAATATGACGATGTGAATCCAGCTAAAAATAATAAGATTAAGCTCAAGTGACTGACTAGGTCAAATAGTACACTTTATTTTCTATTTCTGCCATAACAATGGGATGGGCTAAGGAAAGCTTAAAGGAAAAAAAAAGAAAAAAACCCAAAACACCATGTTAATCACCAAAGCCTTACAGTAATCCCCAGGGCTGATTAGCTCTCAGTCCCTTTCTGAATCATTTGACTTCTTCTAATAAGATTAAGCCAGGCTTTTTTTCTTCTCATCATCATTCAAAAGGTCATATTGACTATTCACCTCTCTAACACTGTAATTCACAGTGACTTTAAATGAGTTGTGGAACCAGCTTTAGATAAATCTCACCAACAACATTTGAACCACATACCGGCAGTGAACTATTGCAAACTATGTGAGTGGTCATATTAGTGTCACTTGTTAGGACTCAATTCTAATCTCTTACCCACATGAAATCACTACTTGTCTAACTGATGACTGAACACAGTTATCCTTACTAATGAGAACTGGTGTTTTAAATATGCAAAAGCCAAAGATTACCGTTTCCTCTCCCTTACCCCCTTACACCAAAATTACCATTGCTTATTTCCAAGTGACTCAAATACAGCACCTTAGATGTCAGTGACTAAAACGGAGATAGTTTGCCCAGCTGAAAATTGTCCAAGCTCTGTGGCCTGGTCCCTATGACAAAGGCGACTTTGTCAAATGTGAGCTTTCACAACTCAGTGACTGGCATTTCTATAAATGTCGCTCTAAATATTCTCAGGAGTCACCTCATTGATGTTCATGCCCTTTTTGTTGTGTGACCTTTTGGGTGCAAAATGTACCTTTTTTCTTTTCTTGAAGCAGGTATGCACCTCAGTGGGAGACTACTGAAATAATTTGAAATTCACTCTTTGTTTTCTATTTCTCCTTTTTCTTAATAGCAATAGACTGCAATTAACTAATCCTACCCAGCCAGGGTCTTGGAAAGTGAGCTATGACTCCCAAAACCAAAATTATAAGATTCACCGAATAAAGCTTAAGAATGAGGCTGTCCCACAACCTTTGCAAAGGTGAACCTAAAAGGGAGCAATGGTGTGTTGTCAAGGTCTCTAACATGGCAAACATTACAGTCTTCAGCTACTATGGGAAACTATGTGAGAGAAGAAGGTGCACATAGGACACCATCTGTGGCCTGTTTAAATCAATAGAAAAGCTGTTATTTTTTTCAGTAGCCATTGGCTCCAGGCCACTGAGGAAAGGCCACCTTCATTGCACAATCTCCTGCTCACACGCACTAGGTACTCGTGCACCAACATCTTTATGGGATGAAGCCCGGCTCTGCTGTACGTTACCAAACCAAGCTTAAAACAGCACTTGCGGAAACACTTGAAAGGTATGCAAAAGAATCCCAAAAATACACTTTTCAAACCAGTCCCAGCGGCAGTCATGTAAGCAAAAAGCAACTATGGCTGCACTACTACTGCAGAGTTTTACCAAGAAGTATGCACTATTGTTTTTAAACATTATAATGTATTGACAATTGACCTTTTCCATGTTAGTTTAACTGCGTTTATAGAAAAAAACACAACAGCAATAACAACGAAAATGAAGATTCTTTTAGGGTTTTGATCACAATCAAAACCTTTACCCCTGTGTTTGCCTAAAACAACTGAGCAGCAATTGAACAACCTCAGCAAAAAAAAACCAAACCCAAAACAACAACCCCAAACCAGTACCTCCGCAGGATGTCAGACTCATTAATCCTTGAAACATAACTAAAGCTTTCAGGGCAGGTGATGAACAGCTGTATCAAGCAAACAGTTAGACCCCTGTATATCAGCTAAGAAGAATTTCATGTCTTCTCTTAATCTTGCCAAGCTATTGCTAGATAAGCAGAGGGTGTTAGAGTCACCCGTTACTGTTTCTGTAATTCATGATGTTATCAGAATTGTTTTCTCCTAGGAAAGCAGCTACATGAGGCAGTTTTATATCTCATTTCTGTGAGATTTTGTTGTTTTATTTTATTTTTTGTCTTGAACATCTGCTTAGGATATTCATTCACTTTCACAACGTAACTCCTCTATTATTGCTTGGTGTTTCAACACCATTCTTAAGAACAGAACAAGCAATTTATAGTCTCATTATATCTGATATTACTATTCCAACTGTATGTCATACTGGGCACAAATGAGAAAGGAATATATTTAGTTTAACACAAACCTGTCTTTGAGAATGATGATTTGACCTGATGATGGCCGTTTCTATTCGATAAGCTGAAAAAGCAAAAGTAACACAGAATACATATACAGGCAGCATTACTATCACCCACTACTTTGTCGTGGTGGGCATCAACTGCCACCTATTTTGACAGCACCAATGACCAACCCCACCCCCACAAAAAAAACCCAAACAAAACAAACAAGTATGTTGCTACAACGTGAAAAATGTGTCCAAAGATTCATTATAATGAGATTATAACAGGTCAACAGGTCATATATTAAATTAGCTTAATTCCCAGGTTTGTTAAGTGGCTGCAGGCATAACACACATACTGGAGGTCAGATGGCAGCAGTGCCTTCTGTGGAAACTCATTCATGGCTCATTCTCAGGTTTCTATAACTGACAGCTTTCCCCTGAAAGGTGCTCCTTTCCGCTTGGAAAGTGGTTTGGTGCTGCCACTTACAGAAGTTTAGGTAAAGGATAGAACAGCAGAGGGTGAGTAAAAAGAATCTGCTCTTCTTCCTTTAATCTGTCCACCTTTTCTGTGTGACTTTCTGTCTCAGTCCAATGCACAGAACTGGTCCATTTCTGCCCTGGTTTATGAACAGTGCACTCAGTGGAGCTAAGACATTCATGGCAACCAGGTCCCTTGGGTTAAAACCGCAGTGAAGATACACACGTTTCTGAACAAGTGCAATAAATATAACTTCATTTATTCAACTACAGATCTCAGCTACTGCCTGTCTGAAAAAAAAGTATCATGGTCCTGTTGGGCAACAGCACTATTTTAAATATATTGAAGTTTTTAAACACGCGCAAATTTGATAAATAGTTTGGTTCCGTGTTAAGAAGGGCTGTATTTAAACAAGGCATTTAAAAAAAAAATCCCAACATTTAAGAATGTCAACAAATGCAAAGCAATCTCAGCTTTTGCTTCTTTTCCGTCCCTGTAAGAGGTGATCTAGAGCTGCACACCCTGACTGACAGCGTGCTGTCCAGACGGCAACTTTCATCATCCCTCAGGCACAGTACATCACACAATTAAAAAACTGCTCAACTTCTAGCCATACGTGCTGCTTGTTCGTACATACACAGCCTGTGAACAGCCCTGTCTGCATAAGCATTCCCCCACCGCCAGATCACGTGGAACTCTGCCAGCTTCACAGATTTAGACAGAAACGACCCCGAAGCAGGAAGGACAAACAGCTCCCAGCTCTGGTAGCAACGTGCTACGTGAGCAACTCCAAGATGCCTCTGTCTGCAGGCAATCAGCATGACAGTGGGCAAGGTAGCATCACTCCCAGCATGACAGAGAACAACAGCTTCACCTGATGATTTTATTATACGAATAACAAATACTTTTAATAGAAGGCCATAAAGAGCCTGGCATCCACAGCAGATAATATATATGCATTTTCAGGTATATATAACATCACCCCACATCCCTGTGGTCATTCTTTAGATGAGAATCTAATTGTGGATTTTCTATTTTAAGCCAGGAGCAGAAAATCTGTACTCAATCTGTAGACTGCATTCTTTTGCTTCACTTTGCAATAAAAATGCTCTTTCTTATTTCATATTCTAATACTGTTCTGCAGTAGTTATACTCCCAGTCCCAATGGGGATGTATTCAGCAATTACACTATGTATTTGAAAGTGCATCCATTTGTGTGCCTAAGAGTATCACTACAGTATTATTAACCACAGCCATGTAAAAATCTTGAGCCTTTTTTGTTAGTCAAAAGCATTTACGTTACAGGATGTTGGGAATTAGACTGGGTGACTTTCTCATTGCTCTTTTTTCACTATCTCTATGAGCGAAATTTCTGAAGTCTGTAGGCTTTATATCCTGTGTGGAAACTACAAAATTATAGAGAGGCATGGCAAACTATCAGCTAACTAAAAATAAAAATACAAAACCATATTTAACAAAAACACGGCAGCTTCTTCCTTTACCAGTTCCCCCTCTTTTCTCCCCCCTCCTTCCTAACCAAGCAGCAGTTCAGCTGCCAGCTTACGCCAGTCCTTCATCACCACAATGGGATGAAGCAGAGAACAGACTTGTGATGAACCTCATAGAAGGATGATGACAGAAATGGTGATTACTCCTACTGATGTCAGTACCGCCCAAGGATCATTTAGCTCTGGGATGACCACTCCCAATGTCGATACTGTGACAAGCTACTGGCGGTTTGGCACACCTAAGTTGCCGTGGGGGTGCCTGACACACAAGGATGTAAGTTAATCATTTGATATTATTACTGGCTGGGGTGTGTACGTAAGTAGAACTCAGCAATTGGAAATGCAGCACAATTGCTGCAGTGTTTACTTTCATGGATGCCACACAGCGCTCCCCTTGCTTTACAGGAAAATATAAGATGCAACCATAATAAAATGCTACTGCAACAGGAGAGCTTTCCAAATAAGGTCAAGCACAAATGCCTTCTACCCAAAACAGTTGGTTTTAATTATTAATCCATCTTCTGTGTTAAATATTTTAAAAACTATAAAGCCTGTGAAAAGTGTTACCTTACTGGTATGGGTTCTGTTTTATTTTTACTTTTTTAATATCAGAAAGGTAGTACAGCTTTAAAGTAGCAAAAAATGCTAACACATACATTGCTGCTTCTGGCAGAACCTATTTTTTTTGCCTTTGAGACAAAGCTGTTGAAGTTTACAAAATTATGTTTCTTCAGCTGCAGTCTCTGCCATTCCTGCTTGTTCTGGCGATGGTTTCCCATCTTGAGTGCTCAGCAGAGCATTCCCTTACCCAGGGCAAGACTTGTCACACAAGGAGTTAAGTAAAAGTATGCATCTCTCCTTGGACAAAAATAGTGCATAGATTTCGTTGAACTAGGAATGCAAAATCAAGGTGTGATCAGTGCCCTGCCAAATAGGAAAGGGTGTGTTCTGCTGCATCTCAAGGTGCTGTTAGATAAGTAGTCATTATCTTTGACGGAGGGCTTTTTGTAAGCCACACTTCTGCAACAGCGGACTCTGCCAAAAGCTCCCCACATCCAACCAAGGCAACCTGGAAGGCAGCACACATGCAGTTCTCCCCTTGGGATTGGAAATGAAACAACCCGTACCAGCTGTTAGCTACATCATGTATAATGCATCTCATATTTGTGGCATCACCAATGGGGGTAAGAGTTTTAGAGCACAGCCTTAGACGCAAAGCTTTCCTTCCCTGGGAGGTGTCACACCTAAGGAACATAGTTTAATACACCTGCATGTCCCAAGGCATTACAGTCTCTTGCCATTTATAAAACAGAAATGTTTTTATTAACCTGCCCTGCCTATTTTGACTGTTGTAACAGAATTACAGAGACCTAAAAAATTATTCTCCTCTCTCTGTTACCTCCTCTGCCTCCAAAGTGAAGAGAGAAACAGTGGCTTTTTTCTGCAAGCATGAGGACTGTCCCCATACCTGCTGCGCCCTCCTCTCATCAGGATGCAATAAAAATTATGGCAACAGCCTTGTTCTAAGCATGTGCTACCTTATTAGGGGAATACGAATGCCTAAGTATTGTTATAACTTGTAAATGAGATAATATAAAATTCTGCAAAATTAATCAGTGAAGATGGAGAAGGCAGAAAAGTCACTATGAAACTCAGTGTTATGCACAAAAATACAGACAGCTGAAAAACAGTGGAAACTATTACAAGTTTTTTACTACCTGCGGTGGTAATTTTTTATGGCAAAGAAAGTGCCCTCTCTGGTAAGGGTTTTTAAGCACAGAATCTTTATCAGTTAAATATGGGGAACAGAAAAAATATCGCACAAAGAGGAAACAGTGAAAAAAAAAAATTGTTTTTAGCGAGACTCCATTTAAAACAGAACCTTCATTACCCGAAAAAAATCAGGACTCATTAGTTATGTTCTGCCAACTTTGATGAAAATACTGTCTAATCATTTATTTGGGAAATGAACTGTAATCTACCAGGCACCACCGTATCTTGGAGAGAAAGTCTGAGTGTGTCAGGAAGAAAAAAGTTCCTAAAAACCACAACTCCAGGCAGCAGAGTTATCACAAAGGCTCAATCTTGTCGGCAGCTAAGGAGACTCTGTAATTACCACAAAGCAAACAAAGACAACTTTTAAGCCATAAAAGTTAACATGGCTATAAAAGTCAATATATTTACAAAGGGGAGACGCAGAGAGAGATATAAAGGAAAGCCAAAGGGAGTATCTAACAAATTACACTTCAATTTTTATCCTGATGGTAATCAGTTACAATAACACTGGGGTTATTTAAGCCCCTAAATATTGCTGTCATTTCAAATTGCCCTGACACATTCAGACTATATTCAATAAAGTATTTTCAATGTCTAACTATTTCAGTTTAAGTGTGCTGCAACTATTGCAAGGTTATAAAAAGATGTTCTTTGCCTCTGTATGCTTTACCTCATTACTGATTTCTACTATAGCTCTGCATAACACTTTCCCAAATACACTGGCATTATATATTCCAAAAAGAGATGGAATTAATAAAAAAAAAAATAATTCCTTTCTTTCTGCTGTGTTGGGGGGGGGGTGGGGGAATTTATGAAAGACTTGTTTATCTAACCCAGCATGACCAAAATAATTCAACATACGTAAGCCACCAGAAATGAGAAGAAAAGATTAGGTTGAATGTGAGCCAGCTACGCTTATTTTAAGAGGATCTTTAAATGTATCCAGATGTTTGAAAAGTTGTGGATATACATTGGTTTAATTATTGGTTTTAATTTTATTTGAGCAGTAAAGTATGAGGAGCTATTTATTTTGAATAGGCTAAAACAGAATAACAGACGTTTTAATTCATTTTTCAAGAAGCTCTGAAACTTAGTGGCTCAGTCAACACGGCACTGTGATGGGAAAGGGATACGGTCTGACATATGGAAAGATACCCTGAGTGGCAGGGCAAAGTTTCTAATGAGCTGGTGAATTTCAGTGACGTGAAGGAGGCTCAATGCCATCAGCAGACAAAATTTCACTTTGTTATTTATCAAGGTGTTTTCCCACTTTAGCTTTATTAGCAAGATCTGTGTTTATTTTATGCTTTACCTGCTTTCTTTTTTAAAATCATGCAAAACTAAATTATTTGTGGATGACTATTTTTTTCTATTAATTGTGAGACCAGAACAGAAGTTCCTAATCGTATTGGTTTAATTTCATACTTGTTCTGGTTGCACAGAAAACTTATCATATTGTCTGGGTATGGAGAAAAACGAGATTCTTCATCCTCTGTATTTGCTCATGCTTATTTTGCTGCCTTTCCCCTGACTCATAGGTAGGCAGGTTGATGTTCTCCTTTTCTTTTTTTGGGGTGTGTGTATGTGGCTTAATAAAACCCCTATTGGCCTCAACAATCCCCAGTCTTCAGCATGTTTTGATCCAGCCAAATACAAAACTAAACATTGTAACTATTTTGTTATGTTTTGTAAACACCTTAAAAGTCTGAAACACCTTTTCTACTAATAATTTATTTTTAACGTGGACTGATGTGCACATTAACGTGCACATGTGTACTAGCCAGTTGACTGCAA
>NW_009647033.1:250507-272307 GCF_000708025.1 Charadrius vociferus
CTGAAGCATGTCCCTTCTCATCAGACACCGCAGTATCCTCGGACGAGTGAGACACAGCACACCACAGCTGCAGAAATTCCTCAGGCAGCACTGAAACACCACAGTCCACCAGCTGTGAGACAGGAGACAATTTGATTTCTCTTATTCCAGTATGTGCAAAAGTCACTAGTCTATCATTCCCATCCGTTATCTTTTATATCCATATAGCTAGATATACACTAAATAACATTGCTTGCATGAATTTTATGTATATTCTATACTTTTCAAAGATTGAGACACTCCTCTCTCATTAGCTGCTAGATCAGAACATGCTTATAGAAAACTGGGTGCCATAAGATTCTTTAGATCTGTGATCTTAAGACACACGTGATTTAGGGTGTACTTGTGATTATTTTGTTGAAAAGAATAACTGAGGAACTCCAGATATGTACATTCACTATGTACATTCACTTTAGGGAAGACTGGGAATGTCTTTTTGCTAGCTTTTCTAACAAAGCCATAAACAGAAACAGTCCTAAACTATGTATTTGATGGTATTAAGTGAGAGTTTAGACTCCACAGGCAATACCAGAAACATGATAATTACTGTCTGCTACACATATCTTTTTGGTTAGATTAATTTTCTGGGACTGTTTTGTTTAGAAATACAGAAAAACATTTAAACTTCTCTGAGCTTCTAGCAGAGGAATTCATGCTATCTTACAACTGTTGCCAGGGACTAAAACTTCTTGGCAAAAAGCTGTCTGTAAGACATATAATTTAGACAGTCATTGCTCTGATAATTATGATTCTAAATCTTCGTTTTGCACAGCAATGTTTTATCCATTTTGCTGAAGCTGTAGACTCAAGGCAGCCCGATCTCATGCAGTAAAGGCATTTATTTTGAAGTGCAGTCCAAAAGGTTGGACTTGAGAACTGATGTTCATACAAGACAGATGCTTACACCGTATTACTTTAAATATTTTCAAAAGGAGGACTATACGGGTCTGTCATAGTAAACACTGTATGTACTATCATGTTGCTTTAGCTACTCTAATTAAGCAAGCTTTGGTGTATATTGATCTATATATTTCCAAATTAGCTTCCTACTTACTTTACGGCTGTAGAATTAAAATGACATTCCAGCTTATTGCAAGTGACAGCATTTACTTTTAAAATAAAGATTTCATGCTAAATGAGGAGATATGCAAATTGCCATCCACATTTTCAGTTGATTTTTTTGTTGTTGTTGTTAATCTAGCTTGTCCCTTAACCACACCAACTTCTTCCCTGCGGATTTTAATTGATGGTTCTATCATCTAATTATCTTCCTTCAATAGAGTCCAGGCTGGACTCTTAATATCATTTCAGTATTTGTTTTTAATTAGGACAACTATTGGCAATTGACCTCCACTTAACAGGCTTTCAAATTAAATATAGTCGTCGCCAGCTTACTAGGCAAGAAGCGGCGAGCCATTTGTTGCCCCCCTTCCCGCTCGGCCCAGGCGCCCGGGCAGGGCGGCATCCCCTGTGCTCGCCTCGTCCTCCCCGCCAAGCCGCGGCTGCGAGCTCCCCGGGAAAGGGCTTTAGCCCTTGTTAGGGGGATCGTTTCCCCATTAAACTCTCCCTCGCAGCCAATCGATTTGTCAGATCAGAGGTCTCTCTTTTGTGAGAGCCCCGCTGAACTGCCGCTGACAGGGTTGGGCTGAGGTCAGCTGCCTTATAAATCAAAGGCAAAGACAACTTAAAGGAGAGGGCTAAGGATTAGTGCAGGAGGCATTATCTGCTAGTTGAGGGTGAATAGAAATGTGTTTGACACAACCTTCTTCCAGATTCCCCCCCCCAACTACTCTCCCCATGACATTTAGATGAATTAGAAAAGTTTAAAAATAAAAGACAGACAAAAAATGGGCTTATAAACCATTTATATCTAGATGGCTGTAAGACTGGCAAGTGGAAACACAGTGGTCTTCAACCAGCAAAAGCTTAGCAAAGATTAAAGGCTATCAATCTCTGCTGTAAGATATCAACACTGATCGACCTTAAATTGTATTAAGGATAGAAAGACAACCTGAACTGTACTGACACAGGGTTTGAATGCCCCATTTTCAACAAGCCAAATAACCCACACACGGATAATAAGACACAATTTAGGGGATACTAAACTATTCTACAATCGTAAAGCCAAGTCTTATTGTGTTTAAACCCTGTACTCTATACACCTGAAATTTCAGACTCACCCTTATAAAACTCTTGAAAAGATTCAATGTATTTGTTCACACTGCCAGCACTGTCTTAAAGTAGTTGCTAATGTGAATCTGTGAATTCAACAGACGTACAGGAAAAAAAATACTTTATTGACTGGCTAAAAGCACAGGACCACAGGCGTCAATTAAGGCTTGACCTAAGGCTTATTCATATCGATAAAGTCACTCTATTAAATTTGCTGGATTCTGACTAAAGTCACATAAGAGCACAGAAGTCAGAGCGCTGTGTTTTCCTGCAGGGCAGCTGACGTGGTGGTGCCCTGTTAGTTTATGAGAAGTACAGCAGCTGTAGCAACTTGTCTCTGGAAGACAAGAAATTGCCCAGGTATTTTTCTCAAACTTCCCTTTAAAGGAAGTTTTCTACAGCAAGGTGAGTTCTGGAAACATTCGACCCACTGTGTTGTATTGCTGAGAGTCCTGCCACACCATTCACGATGAGCCTTCCATGAAACAACAGGCTTCGTTGGTTCCCCAACCTCACGTTATATTCTATTTTCTAATATAGAAAAAGCTGGCAAAAAGGCCAGCCCCTGTGCATCAGAGGAAAGCAAATGTCAGGTCACCGAGAAGCAAGGTACTCCAAGAAGCTGCTGGCCGATGGGCTTGCATGATTTGGGAAGCATGAAAGGGCAACGTCTTTAAGAACTATTCGGAGCGAAGATTTAGACGGAGGCAACTGCAAAGCCATTTCCACATGGTTCACTGTCTACTGAGACAACATCATTTGTTCTGCTGAGCTGAGTGTCTTCTCATGGTCAGCTGGCATTTTCCTGTAGCTAACTGGGAAACCCAGCCCACTGGCCTGGAACTAAAATCAGTTAAAAGCAGCATGACAGGCTGCATCCGTAGCAGGAAAAGCAACTTTTCACAACCAATTCAGTGACAGAAAGCAAAGGCAGCAGTAATCCGAGGACAGTAAGAAAAAGGACATCTTAACTTCTCAGGATGCAACATTATGCCAAATAATGTTGCTTGTTTGTAATACAGATACCCCAACACACTTCAAACTCCACTGTGGTGTAAACTGCAAAATGCAGAAGAAATACATCTCCACATATGTGGAGATTTAATAATTCAAACAAACAAACAGAAAGACAAAATGCAAAGGAAAAATCTCAGACTGTGAAATTCTGTTACTCTGCCATGCACACTATAAATATAACATACATATTGACACACACATAAAAATAAATATAAGCATATTTTTAGCTAGCTACCTACCCACACCTAAAGTAGACTTCCTAGTATTCTGGTAGATAAAAAAATATGTATTTGATCAATCCTGATGCTGTTTATCATTTCTCCCCAATAATTACCACTAGAACACAATACTATCAATGGGCAGCCATTCATAAAGTTCATCTCCATCGTAACATAATCATGGCCACTTACTACAATTTCTTTACAATAGAAAACTGTTAATCACAGTAGCACAAGTTATGTGGTACACAGCTGAGAACCAGAAAAAACATGTTTTATTTCACCGATGGAAGTGTTGGTTAGTAAAGCACACACCTTTCAGAATCAAGATGGACAGATATACATACATATATGAAAGATGTGTGATATCTTTGCAAAATTAACAAATTACCTGAACTCTGGCACAATCAACTTGAGTCCAAAGTCTTTCTTTTGTAAGTGCTCAGCTCTACTACAGCTAGAAACAATGGGAGATATGCAAGTCCAGCGCAAGTACACAGATGTAGACTACATTGCTGCAGTCAAGTTTTCCAATTACATGACTGCAAGTTTTCTCTCTTTATACCAAGTGAAACAAAAAAAGGAAGCACAGGAACTCAGTCTCTCTGGCTGGAGCAGAATATAGCAGCTCTTTTCTAAAGAGGGGCAGGAGACTGTTTTCATACATTTGATATTCCAAGAACTAGTGGTACGGTACGCTATCACATACCACCTCATTTTGATCACTGAGTATTTCTGAGTAAACAGAAATACTTGGAAGGCCATCATGCTCAGTTTCTTACTGATCAATGGTAACAACATTTTCAATGCTGCACATACTTCTGCAATAAGGTGCTTTTGCAGAGAGGTCACAAGGAGGAAAGAGGGGGATAAATTCTAAAATTTCATTGTCTATTATTAATTTCTTGCAAAGATTTTTTTTAATAAAAAATCCAGTATTCTAAACTGAGGCATTGTTTTGAATGAGTTTTTACAGGGGGAAAAAGAAGGGGGAAAAAGAAGGGGGAAAAAGAAGGGGGAAAAAGAAGGGGGAAAAAGAAGGGGGAAAAAGAAGGGGGAAAAAGAAGGGGGAAAAAGAAGGGGGAAAAAGAAGGGGGAAAAAGAAGGGGGAAAAAGAAGGGGGAAAAAGAAGGGGGAAAAAGAAGGGGGAAAAAGAAGGGGGAAAAAGAAGGGGGAAAAAGAAGGGGGAAAAAGAAGGGGGAAAAAGAAGGGGGAAAAAGAAGGGGGAAAAAGAAGGGGGAAAAAGAAGGGGGAAAAAGAAGGGGGAAAAAGAAGGGGGAAAAAGAAGGGGGAAAAAGAAGGGGGAAAAAGAAGGGGGAAAAAGAAGGGGGAAAAAGAAGGGGGAAAAAGAAGGGGGAAAAAGAAGGGGGAAAAAGAAGGGGGAAAAAGAAGGGGGAAAAAGAAGGGGGAAAAAGAAGGGGGAAAAAGAAGGGGGAAAAAGAAGGGGGAAAAAGAAGGGGGAAAAAGAAGGGGGGGAAAAAAAGGGGGGAAAAGAAGGGGGGAAAAAGAAGGGGGGAAAAAGAAGGGGGGAAAAAGAAGGGGGGAAAAAGAAGGGGGAGGGAAGGGTCATCTGATTCTTAAAATTATGAGAAAGCCTTTTTGACCTAGTTTCAATAGCTAAAGATCGAAAAGAACATTTAATAGCCTTTATGCAGATTAATACTTTTAAAAAGCTCATCCTCTATTGCTCCTTCGTGTCTCACAATTGAAAAGATTTTACTGAACATATCCACCATGTACTACATTACAACCACCCTATGCAATAGGATATAGGTGTACTTCAATCTACTGCAGATATAGCTATATATTGCAAGGTACTGTTTTAACTATAAAAATGCCCCATGAATGAATGAAAAGCAGCGAAAGCGACTGCTGTTATTCAGAGTTGAATGAAAATGCATTACTAAGACGTTCTATCAGTAAATGCTTTTGCATCTGTGGACTTGGTGTTTTTACAATGCTTCTTCCTCTCCAGCTTAAGCAGGGAAACCATGCATTTGCTCAGCACTGGATAAGATTGGAAAAAAATAATCAGAGAATTGAAGGGGGGCAGGGGGGCTGCTGTTGTTTTTTGTTCTTTTTGTAAAGGAAGTATTTTTTGGTTGGTTTATCTGCTTCTTCTTAAAAACGGGTTCCCAACCAGGTCTGATACTGATTTTTTTTTTTTTTTTTGTAGTGTTATAACTCACAAAGAAGAAGAAATACTGGCCAGAAACTATAAATTATATGGTTTGTTTAAAAATCATAGGACCTGAAGGAAACAACTAACACACCAAACTACTTTTAACAGCTGGTAAATTCGTGCTATTACACAGCAACATTCTCATTGACAAAGTACTTAATATCCCTATTGAAACAGAATAGTTAAAGCATGTATTTACAGGCAAGCATATGATCAGTTTGTTTCTTTTTAACTCAAATGTCATGAAAATAGAACAATTAAATGCTTAAAATCTAGTGCATGCAAAATCAGAGCACTTTTGAAAATGTATCCATGACAGGAGTAAAAAACCTTTTATTACTTGAGTTACTCATCTGTAAAACAAAGGATTTTATAACAACAGGATTTCTGACCCTACCAAATTAATAACAAGCCAAAATACTAATGTAAATGAAAAGAACAAATAAAACTTATCTCACCCATGCAAAGAACTAGAAAGGCCTGCTGAGATACAGCTTTGATTTTTCTTATAAATGGGAACTGAAAGGAATCCATCTCAAAACATTTCTGGGATTGCACTGCCACTCGTTAGTCAATTCAATGTAATGGCAATGCAACATAAAATCACAGTAGTCTTTTCTCCTTACAATGAAATATATAGCATTTTTGTAGCTCCTGGAAGGAAAAACAAACAAACAAAAGCCCTCCTAAATCACCTCCTCCCCTTTTTCTTCCCTGAAAAACAGAGAAAGAATCTCCCAAAAAACTCATCAGGAAGCAACTTCCCTTCCAAGCCCTCCTGAACCTCTGAAGGAAACCTCCACTTTGAGATGTGATAACATTTTTCCTGGAAATAATGAGTGATAAAGACAGATTTCAATATTTGGTAACTGGCAGCTGCTCAGCACAAAGGAGAGACCCCTCCCCCCAACGCATACACACAAAATATATGCTCGGTGCAACAGAAAACAGCATGTGACAGTGCATTCATTTTTCTATACAAAATACTTAAGATATGGGTGCTACAGCGTGTAACTGATGCCAAAAGGAATTTGCTAACTGTAAAAATCGTTAGTTCAAGACTTGATTCAAGAATTAACATAAGCACATGCTTAGGACCCACCAGCAAAGGGCATCTGAGAAAGCACTAGGGATAAGCTTACTGAAGAAGGATGTAGATGTGTCTCTAGGACACTTACCATTGCATGATCTTGTCCTGGGCCGATTTTATAACACCATCACGACCACTGTACCTGTGTCCTTTTCCAGCATATAGTAAACAATGATTAAATTTGCCACAAGTAGTTTCATCTCTCCATCTCCACAATAAGTGGAGTTCATCTTTTCAGAGGGATGACCTTGGATCAACATCAGTCGAGAAGCAAATAATAATTAGACTCATTCTCAGCATACATTTCTCATATAATCATGACAAAGAACAAGAAGTTGTTATCCAACAATTTAGTTCACTGGCTGTGAACAGGGCAAAAGGCAGAGAAATAAGTACCCAATTCCTGTTGACTTTTAATGGAGGTTTAGTACCTATTCCTACACATGCCTTTGAAAAATGTTTCCTCTAGATAATTTACCAGACGGTACTAAATCAATTCTGAAATTGGAAATAAATGGCAACAATAACTTCTCAAACATTTAATAATATATTTGATCAATGATAATACAGCCATCTCTACAGACATCGTAAAATATAAAAATGGTCACTCAATACCATTATTTTCAGGTCTGGATTCCAAAAATATTTGTATGCTTGTTTTTAAAAAGCTGGTTCCTTTCCAATGCACAGTTCAGATTAAATGCCAGGGAAAATTAAAGACCTCAAAGACCTCGTGAACATACGAACAGTTGCACCGCCAGGCATAATTGTTTTCTGATGCATAGCTGGCTGCCATTTAGCACTGGTGGAAAAGGTCACTATTTAAGAAAAAAATAAAAAATTCCTCACATCTTCTGTTAAAGCAAGCAGCTGGTATGCTGGTCATAACAGCACAGCAACACAGTAAACTATTAATGCATTATTTTCTGAAGCAAGTTGCCTTCAGTTTCACCGTGCATAGTTATTCTTAAAATGTGAAGATATTAATTAACCAGATCATGTGTGACAAGAAAACCACTACCAGAATGAACAGTTGTAAGTCATTCCCGACCATTAATCAACCACGTCCTTACTGAATTTTAATAATAGCTCATCTAGTAAAAACATCGATTTACACATCATCACCCCATCACTTAACTTCATCTCATTTTAAAGCACAAAAGAATAGGTAAGAACTTGTTTCATTGGATAACCTTGAAAACTGGTGAGTTTAAATTGAGCATGATTTAGTAATACAAAGTGCAACATACATTTCTCAAAATTTCGGGAACGGGTTATAGGCTGCCTATAAAGGAAGAGGTCGTTGTCTCTTCAAACCTGTTGTCACCCAACTGTTTTGTCCAAGTCGAGACTCAGCAATAAGCTACATACAACCATAGTACTTAGACACTCGTATCACAAAGGCTTTTAATGTAGAGACTGATATAAAATGTAACAATTTTAGGAAAAAATAAATCTTTACGGAGGGAAGAAAGGAAGGTTTTGACCTCAATGAAGCAAGAAGTTATTTACTAACCAGTTAAGTGGAAGAGATGCCTCCTAGTAAAATAAAGCAGCATATACACATTTGCAGAATGGAAACAACCTGTCCAGAGAAAGTCATACTGTCTCATCTCTATAACAAGGAAATTTGAAGGACCCTGGAACGAAAAATTTGCATCACTTGTGTCCAAGTCTGCCTCTAATTTTGTCAAGTACTCTGTTTTGTCTCAGTTAAGTTCTGGCCCTTGTTTATTTGAAAAACTTGGGATGCTGGAGCCATCATTTAACAGGATTGGGTTACTGCATCTTTGCTGTTACAATGAAAGAATGCTCAAGCCACACACATGTACCCCTGTCCCAAAACTATTTTCCTGATCTTCCAGTAACCCTCCTGCTGGTGCCAAGGCAACACAGCTTAGGAAGACATCTAATGCAAATGTAGAGATAATAAAGCCTCTGACGTACTTAGAAGTAGAGGAGACCATTTATGACACCAAGTGGAAAAAGGGGCAACATGACTGGGACTGAAAACTGATAGGAACTAGAAAGGGGAAACTGGAAGGGAGTGTTATGCTTAGCAGAAGACAGTAATTATGTGGGCAAAGTGACCAGGACTGGGAACTGGCAGGACAGGGAGAAGGTGGGAGGACAGACAAAAAGCCAGTACTAGAAGACACCACTGAAACCATCTTGCCAAAAAGCCTGGGTTAAGAAGTCCAGATGGGGAAGAGTTAAAGAAGAGAGCATGAAAAACTAGAAAAATAGGGGTAAAAGATGTACAAAGTGAAGAGCTGGGACAGAAAAGATGACTAAGAAGGCTCAGACAGGAGACTGAATTTTGTACTTGAGAAGCATAACAACCTACTTTGTACTACTATTTGTCTACCAGAGCATATCATTTGCTACAGCTCAGAGTTTAGCCCGTATGACATGACTGACACCTATCACTCCTTCTGTCAACACGTAACTGAATGACAATATGTTGATATGTTTAATGTGTTTCTTAAATAATCCCAAATTCCAGTACAATCTCAGGGTCAAGGGCATATATTCACTTTCTTGGTACACCAGATACACAATAACCTTTGAGACTCTTCTAAAAAGTGAACATAAGAAATCTACCTATAAAACCTGTGTAAGAAAACTCTGACCTGCTATAATTCCTCTTCTGTTTTTCTTTCCCTTCCCTTTATTTTCAGCGACCTTTTCTGAAGTCTTCCTAAATTCATTCTCACTCCACACTTCTGATACCACGTGATGTTCTTCAGTTTCCTTAATGACCAAACAGAGATGAGAAGAATAGCAATGTGCTTAATGTTTAGCAGGAATTTATAACTACACCATCAAGTCAGTCATGACCTTACAAATTTCCATCAGTAGCTCTCTAGGGCTAGCTCCAAAGTGTAATAGCAAAAGAATTCATTCAAATACATTGTCTATTAAATCGTCTCCAAATATTATTGCTACACTTGCTTGGCTATTAGTTTACTGTTATTTAAGTAGTAAGTAAAAGACTATGAAGTTCAATAGTGACTCAAAAAAGCAGACGGCAAAGTAGTAAAATTGTCATTTTGTGTGAATATAACTTAGTAACACCACAACCTTCAAACTCTACATCACATTTGTGTTATTTGGATATGGCATTTCTGTACAATGGAGACTCTCAGTTACTCCACACCAGTCAAAGCAGAGCAGAGGTCTAGAGGACAAAGACCTTCTCCCTTCTTTTAAGTCTGAGCAGAAGACCCTGGGACAAAGCAGAGCAGCCCTGGGTAGAGCAGAATCAGGAGACAGCCAAAGAACAGCTCATTTTAGCTGCAGTCACAGCACAGGGGTCCTTCGTATCCCTCTTCCTGTTTCATCCAGGCAGTTGCTGTAAATAAAGGACTCAGAAGTCAATTCCCAAACAGCAGCAATGCATTCATGGGTCCCATTCCCTTTCCCTTCACAAATCCTATAAATATACCACTCTAAACATCAGCAACCACATGTATGATGCCTGACAGTTTCACTAGATTTATGAATTAAATCTAGCTACAAAACAGGAAAGTTATGATTTAGGGATAGACAAATGTATTCTCAATAGCCTATTGCTGTAATGAAAATTGAGTGAGTCACTCTGCTTTAAAAACAAACAAACAAACAAAAGCAGGTACAGCTATACCAGGTCTCAGTTCAGCCTCCTCCTCCTTTAAATCCCTAAATCATTTCACGTCACCAAAAGCAGAGCAGGCTGATCAGCAGTCCACCACTGTCACATTGCCTAATTGGTTTGTTTCCAACATTCCTCCTCCAGAGGAAGATGCCAGCTTAGTTCAACCAATTGAACTGTCATGTAATGGAGGGACTGAACCTTTTTTGTCCTTTGCCCTGGGTGACCCTGGGTTTATGGTTCAACTTGAAACCTTTTTCCTTTTAAAGCTTTCAGGACATTTCTCTTCATTCATTAAAATACATTAAGGCCTCTGCCCACCAAGGGAGCAGCTGCCTTTGCTTTGCTTCCCCTAATTCGCAGTCTCATCATTAGCAAAACCTCTGCTTTCTCTGCAGCAGCTGTGAGTGTCTCCTCTCTGTGAGAAGTCCATCAGCCCCTCTCCCTTCCTGAACTGTGCATCAGTCTGGTGGGACACGCAGGTGCTGCCAAAAGCTGCGAGGTAACAGCAAAGGAATGTCACGTAATGTCCCCGTACAACAACAGGGCAGCTGTGTAGGTCTCGGACGTTTCTACCCCTACACCTTGTACTTGTATTTTCAAAGTGCTTTATGGCATCTGCTCCTGAAGGAGTCCTGCAGTGAGTGATCTGCAATTAGGCATGGATAGTTAAACAAAGCTCATTTCATATCAGATCAACTCCCCTGAGTCTGTCCCGGCTGACTAGAGATTATGAAATTAAAGACATGCTCCGACAATAGTAGGCACATAGCCTCATTTAAGGGCAGCACAAGACATGCAGCCACTGTGATGAAAATACGTCACTGAGGGAACTGGCAGGCTCATTACGGGAGTACCACTCACCTACCAGAGGAGCCAACCATCTGTAGGTACTGGTGACATCCTCTGCCAGGTCTGACCTGGCCTCCACATGACAAGTATTTCTTCCAGCTCTCCAGAGCCTCCTGAGTTAGGGCTGGTGAAAGGCACCCCAGGAGCTCGCTGGGATTCCTTGTGACTGTCACTACACATGCTTATTAACTAATAGTTATTAACAACTTCCCTTTATTCCACTGAGAAGAAAAGTACATATTTTTGGCAACTGATACTGTTTTAAAACAATAAAGCGTAATCCAAACACCATACTGAATGATCCCCCCGAGTAGCTGCAGTGTTTTTCTGCAGCCAAGGAGGCCCAGGTAACCCCACTGCCTCACGTGGCCAGAGAAACCTGAAGGCACACCTCCTTCTTGCTCCTCCTGTTCACAAGTGTACTCCAGTAAGACAAGAGCGACCACCTCTCTGCTACCAGGGAAGCTGCTGCAGACCAGCCCTGGCTGCCTCTCACAGAGCACGCAGGTCGGCATTCGATTTATCTGTTCTCAGTTCGGATGTCACCTTTCCCTAGGAAGGACAGGACATGGAGAAAGGAGACTGCTCCTTCCCTCGAGGGCAGCAAACCCCCTTGGGGACGAGAAGCTACCTGATGACAGGACATGGCGGGACGAGGAAGAGAAAGAATTTGTTGCAATCCAGAAAACAGCAAACTGTTTTTCACTGACCTGGAACCAAGGATGCAAGAATATGGCTACAAGGACACTGCAGGTAAGGCAGAAGCTCTTCAGAGAAATGATCTGTTTTACCTCAAAACTGCTTTCTTTTTTTTTTTTTCCAACCTCCCTTCCCACCCACCTCCCCATCGCCAATCAATTTTTTATTTTAAACTTAGCTTTTTGAATTTAAATCTTTCTGATCTTTTAAGGAAATGGTTTTTTTTCCCCAAAAACCTCTTTTTTTTTTTTTTTTCCAACCTCCCTTCCCACCCACCTCCCCATCGCCAATCAATTTTTTATTTTAAACTTAGCTTTTTGAATTTAAATCTTTCTGATCTTTTGGGGGAGCTCATTATTGAAAGTTTAGGCCTTGTCATTTCAAACATCTGTCCAGTTCAAAGTCACGTCTCCTGCTCCTCCTTAGATGGTTTTTAACAGGAGACATTTTCCCTTCATACTATTATTCAACTACAAAATAATCTGGAATATCTGTTCCTGGTATTCTGCAATAACTTTAGGTGCATATACCTTGCTGACTCCCGATAACTTATATCAAGGTTTTTTTAAGACTATTAAGAAAATGTCGATTCCCTGTTATTAGGCAAAAGTACCCCCACGTTCCCCACTCACTGTGTTCTTTGGATGCACTGTTTGTCATGCTAAGGTTCTCCTGCCTTGTGCGTTTTTTCCCTCCTGTTCCAAGTCAGCCTGACAATAATATAAAGTCTGCACATCCCTTCTATCATAATAACCCATGGTTACACATTCATTTTAGTAACAGGACAGAAAAAAACCCCAAACAACGCAACATTTTTCTTACCGATCTACAGAGTCTAAAAAGTTGCAACAAACAAATTACAAGTTTCTGGAAGGGCTGTCTTTGCTAGGTGACAGTACCTTCATCTAGTGCTAGGGAACATCTTTGGGGCATCCCATCAATTTTCTGTCACTATACCATTATTCCACTCTAATAGAACACCCTCATTCATATGGCCTTAGGAGAGAAAATGCACTATACTGTGCATACGGCTCATCACAAACATTCCTCCTCAAAATAAGACTGTTTTGAATCCTAAGAATTCAAAATGGAAGTAAAAAGACAATTCTAATAAATGTCCTTTTTCATGACAGACATAATTTGGAATTGTTATCAATAATAAGAGACTTGGTATTTCATTGATGGTCTTTAATTAGGGTTTTTAAACTGCAGTAGCATTATATAAAAACATTTTATGGAAGATAATCAAATAACAAATATGTTATCCCTTCCATTATTTCATCTTTACAGAAATGTAACTTGAGGATTTTAGCAAATGGGTTTTGTTGAGAAAACTCTTGTGCCCAAAAATTTGTTGATGAAGAAAACCCAAGCAGAGAAATTGATTTCTACATTCCATAGAACAAGAAAGAAGCTTTCTAGAACAACTGTCCTATTGCTCTTCTAAGTTATTCTCTTGCAGACATCACTTTTAACCGTGTGTCAACAATTTAAAGATGGAGTTTGCCACTCACACTGTGTAACTTCCTTCCACTGAGGATTCATGAGAAGAGAGACGGGAGATCACAGAAGAGCAGTCACACAATGCCTAGAAGACAGGTAACAGTTTTCTCATCAGTAAGGTAGTGCATGGATTTTTTTCCCTACCATTACAGCTATCTAGTCATAAAGTAGCACTGAAGAAACTAAAAAGGCCACGCTTGTTCAAAAGTTTCCTAGCAATGCAAGTGCAGTGCCATTTTGGAATAGCAGCAGAGCAGGTGTAAGTCGTGAGGTGGTTCAGTGTGGTGCAGGGGGAAGGCTAAAGGGGAAAGGATGGGAGTGATGTTGAGAACAGGGGTTTCACTATTCCCTCATTATCCAAAATCTTCCTCACTCCCATGGACTACAACAGCCATCCCCAGTCCAAATCTCCCCCTCTGAGATCCAGTGCAGCTATCTGTACATCCCCCTCACCTTCCAAATTCCCCTTGCCTGGTTTTAGGAAAATATAGTGATAAACCTGGCAAAAGTCATTGTCTAATCAAGTTTCAACGTTTTGGATGATGCTGTCTTAATAGTATCAGAGATGTCCTGCTGGGTAATCTTGATCAAGAAACTGAAGAGAAAAAAGTTTCTATGACATTTTAGCATCAAATAACTCAGAATAAAGTTTGGTGTTTAGCCAAAATCAAAAAATTACAAAGAGGTATGTGGAACCGTGGCTTTAAATTTTTCCAGAAAGTTTTCATTTGAAGCATCACATTTGGCCTATTTCTAATATAAGTGACCAGGTTTATATCAAGCCATTACATTTTCACTGTGGTGTTCAAATGGTCTAATCTCAGATCTCATTACACGTCAACCAGGCTGCGGATTCATTGGTGAAAAGATAACAGCAGACTGCGATTAGAAAAACCTAGGTCATTTTGGTCCTTCCTTAGGTCCTGAAAAATATTAGCGAATATTCTCTGATTCAAGCTCAGAAAGGCATCTTTTTTAAACACTCAAGACTTTTTAAGCGCCACTGTCCCACCTTAAAACCTAGCTTTCTCACCAGGTTTTGTTGTATTTCTCGTGTTATTAGCAGTTTCCATTACTGAGTATCATCTACCTTGCACATTTTAATTTAGATTTAACACAGCTTTCAGGGGAATAAGCTTTATTAGTCTCACAACCAAACATTTGGCCGTTTCTTCCACAGTACTCAAATCCTTGAGCTGTGCCAATTCGATTGGCACACTGACCACCAGGAGTGTAGCTGGATTCGCTACCTGCTGGCACTGGGAACTGCGTATCGTTTTCAGAGAGCATAAAAGGCGTGTTTCCATTCCCATCATTCTTCTAAAAGTTTTTCTAACTCTTCCAAACCAGATGCCAGAACAGCATTTAGGTACAAAACACCTTAAGGGGAGGGAGAAAAAGAAAGCCCAGGAAGTAGCATATTAATTTTTGTGTTTACTTAGAAGAAATTTGAATATAGGCAAGCGTGACTGAAGCAGCCGTGCACATGTCACATTATCCCCCAACTTCTTCCACAAAGTCTGTTTTTACAGTTATTTTTTTATACCACTGAGCTGCACAGTTTTACAGTGTACTTGACTTCATGGCACGACAAACAAATTGAGTTTCAGCACCTTGAAAGTGAAGTGGTGTTGATCCAATGATGTATTACTCAAAACATGTAGCCTGCTGAGGGAATCAACAAGGAACCTGTACTTTTTAAATTAGGGTTTTTTTTCAGCTTATATAGATTGACAGTAGCAAAGTTCATTGGCCTTATCATTGGTGGTAGGCTTGGTGTACTTTACGAACAAATTGAATGTTATTTTCAGAATCAGTGCTACAGTGGCAGGCTGAGCCTGAGGCATCCAGTCACCTTCTCCTCTGCCCTACATTCATTCCCTCCTTTAATTAAGTACAAAGATTTGGTAACAGTATAGATTTGGTATTTCTGTTTTATGCATTTCCATCAACGATATGCATTAACAAAATGACCCCTTAGGCAATAAACAGAAAGGAACTGATAAACAAACACAATGCAAAACCAAATATATTAAAATAGTCTGAACTCTTTATAATTAAGGAAGCATCCAAGCCATTCCATTCAGTCCCTTCATAATGCTGAATGACAATTACTGACCCTGACTTAGATTTTGAATTATTAATGCCAAAACATCCCAAGTGCTGGATGCACATAAGCTGACAGTCATTCAATATCCAAATCCATTAGGAAGATTTGGAAGCCATCAACTGCTCAAGAAATGCACTCAGCAAAAAGAACCACCACATCCCTCCCATCTGGAAAGTAGTGGACTCTTGTGCCTTTGAAAAACATGCATCAAAGCCCAAGAGAGAGATGGAAGTTAGGCACTTGCCACCTTTTTGCCAAGTAAGTGCTGAAGCATTTCCAGTCTTTCCAGTTGTTACAAAGGTTGAGTTTCACAATAAACTCAAAAACTTGTAGAAAATTTCTTCCTTGACTCCCCCCACCCCCTTTGGAGGAAAGTTTTTTGGTTGGTGTTTTGGATTTAAAGATTGGGGATGTTTTTGTGACGTAGATGGTTTATCTAGCTCTCATGCGTAGATCAAATGGGTCACCACATTAGAAAGTCATACCATAATTTGTTCCTAGAATGGAATGTGTATAGGTAGAAAGTTTTTTGGTTTGTTTGTTTGTTTGTTTTCTTGCTTTCCTCAGTAACGCAAGGCACAGCTAGCTTACAAGGTTTATCTGGGTTTCTCTTACTCATTAGAGCCCTAGCGGTACATTGGTAGGTCTGTCTTTTTATCTTAGATGCCCAGGAGATTAATCTTCCGAATTCCAAAATACATTTTTTTGATTTGTACAATTTATCTGTTACAAATTTAATAAACTAGAGTTTGGAAGAAATAAGATTAAAAGACCTAATGTATTTTTGGATCTCAAATGTAATCAAAATTTACTGAAATGCCTCTCCTATCCCTTTCACTGGATGTGAATCAGAGTTTTGTCCAGCCTTCTGCTGTAAGACATTCCTTGGTGAAATACAGTCTCCTCCTGCTGAAATACAGCTCTTCATTTTAAAAAGGTGCAATGCCACTGGGGGCAGAGGGGGGAAACCAAGAAAGATGGATCTTAATTTAAATGTAAATAATGGAAGTACATATATTATTAGTATGCCTACTTAGAGCAAGAATGAAATCCTATTTGTCAAACCCAAATCCAGCTTGTCAGATCAAGATGGAGCAGCTCTTTGGACCACTCTGCCTCCCAGACAGAATCACGGGGTGGTGGAAGGAAACATTTCTCCCAGTGTGACTATAGAACTAATGAATTATCTGTTCCAAGGCCTTGTTTTTTTACATTATTTATCCTCAATACACGATATTTGTAAGGATGATTAGTGCACCATCTGCCTGGGCCACAAACAGGCATAAAGGAGACAACCTCCTGATTAAAATCTCATTTATTTTAAGTAGAGAGTAGGAAACTGCTATTCTTTCTGGACATGCAGACTTCCAATCTCCCAATTAATCTACATCAGTCATTAGATATAGATCGCCTGGCCAGACCTAAAATTATTTAAATGCCTCACTAAGATAAACTACAATACAGCCAAGCCGCAAACACTCAGTCCTGTATCCTCTACAACACTGTACTGGAAATACATTCTCTAGTTAGGGCACAGTGTCAGAATTAATCATGAGCTCTGAAACAAGTTTCTAATTTTTATCATCACAAGACTATGACTAATACTGAAATTCAACCACATAAATGTGGATGTCTGCATTGGAGCTAGCCACCCCAGCTTCTTCCGCAGTTCAGCAAGGATCTTGTCAAGAGAGAGTCAGCAGCACCTCAGGTGCAATTTGTCAAATCTTAACATCTAAAAAGGACACAAAGGAGTTGCAGCCTAAACAGGACTACTTGTTTCCAGAGAATACAAAGGAACTAAGAGCGATCAGTCCTGAATTAAACATACGCACTTTTGATACCTAAGGTAGATGAGATTAATTTAATGATCCCTGCTTACATTACAGTTGCGAAGGACAGATGTAACAGGGAATCCACAATTTCTATTAAATCTATAATGAACAACATTGCTAATAAACATCAAAGTCCAGCAAATTTATTTTAATTCAGTTTTCTATCATAATTATTAACCACGTGTGCTTATATTTACCTGTTCTACTACTTTGTATCTTCATTTTTGCACTGCTCCAACATTTACAAGTAATTTTGTTTTCTCCTTCCCTTAACCATGCACTGTTGTGCCCTTTGTGACATTTGTGAACACTTTATGTGACGTAGTGCCATTTAATTCAGCTGAGGCCACTGCCATCATTTAGCCAAACAACCACTACCCAGTTGTTTTAATCTGTTGTCACAAATCAGTCCCTGCTGGTCTCTTCTCAGAATTTCTTCCAACATGTCAATGTTCTCACCACTACAGTAGTGAGGAGATGTCTGCAGCATCCAAACTCAGCTTGCACCAGGTGGTTTTTATAGCTCTCTCAAGAAATCATCTGCTATATACAACTTTTTTTTTCCCCCGTGTGAAATGTGGCTGATGTGTGTAAGACTGAGCAGACTATTTGCTGCTTTTGTAATAATGGACTGTGTTGTAGCAATTATACCTACACTTATGTGCCATCTGGACAAGTGCTGTCAGTGAAAAATAAATTGCAGATGAGATGCCATTACTTTTTAAATAACTATTTTCAGTTCACATTAAGGGCAAGTGTCTTACTAAACTCCAAATGCACACTCAGTCCTGCAGTTGTTAAACAAACTGGTATTTAAATGAAACAATACCAAGACTTAAACTTGAAGAATATCAGAAAAATGTTCTTGAGGTAGAACTCGGATAAAATAAATAATGACAACATCACTCCAAAGTTTGCTCAAGCTGGAACTCACAGCTGCTCCTTCTGTTTTTCATATGCCTGAATTAGAATCACCATGCCAAAACGTCTGTCTACCCCAGTATCAGAGTACATGATGCAACAGCCCTTAAAACACACATGTACTCATCAACATCTTTACTTTTGTCATACAAACCAAGGGCAATCTTTGTCAATAACTCACATGTGACCCACTTTGGGATTTTCTATCCTGAAAAAAAGACCCATCTGTTGTTACTGTATTCATAAACTAGTAAAAATGGAAAAAACACTGTCTATCTCCACATAATAAATGACAACAATCTTTAGGGAAAATGTGGAAATAACATATTTCCTTAGAGGATTCCAAAGCATTTGACAAACGTTGATTAAATCTCAGTCTCCCTGCGGGTAAGCTTTATTTGCAGAATATTTTACAAACTGATAATCTAAGGCGTAAACTACGGTATATCACTCAGTGGCAAATCCAGAGAATTTAGGAATTCAGGTGCTGAGGTTTATCTACTACTGTAAACCTCCTTCAGCTGTCAACAAGAGAAAGCCTACCAAATTTATAGACTCACAGGCTAATTTATGTTGGAAGGGACCTTCTGAATTTTAGCTGTGTGTCTTTTAGCATCAGAAATACAGTGTTGATTTTTTTTTTTTTTTTTTTTTTTTTTTTTTTTTTAGAAACACCAGCTTCATTCTAATTCTTAAATTATTTGGTGAGAGAAATAGCTACCCAGAGGTTTCTCAGCCTGTCCTGGTCAGATTGTCTCAAGGATGTTGTAGTCAAAAGTTTTACTGACATTTGACGAAAGCACATAGTGCATTATTACTGTGCCTACCTTAGTTATACTAAGCTACATTCAGTCTCTTTTTTCTGTTTCTGTCCATATCTTTTTCACCCATGTAAAGAGTTCTTGACTAATGTACAGAGGACAGACAAGGCAACACATCACTGAGGTGAAAACTGAGTATAAGCACGGCAACACTCATCAGTACAGAGCTCTAGACACCAACAACCTATAATAATTGCACAATTGACAAAGAATTCAATGGATGTTACCAAATTGTTTTCTGAGGGACGTTCTTTTCCAAGAGTCTTCTTACCTAGAGTTCAAGAGTGGTGGAAGAGTTAGCCATATTTGCTAAGTCTAACTAAGCAGATTCAAATCCTCTGGTTCCCTCGGGATATCACTAAATTTCAAGCACCCAAAACGTGAAGAGGTTTTCATATCAAATTTAGTAAAATGACTTATTTTAACTGCTATTGATATTTTCCTCATCTCTTATTCTTTCTGTTAGCTGTAATATCTACTTAATGTTTGTTCAAGTCTCATTCCAGTGAAAGTCTAGAGGTCCTCACCTACCAAGGGCACATTTACGTATTTCCTCCTACAGCGAACCTTGTTCTTCTCTCAGAGATAATTTTGCTATAACGAAACCACTGTCTGGCACTGTTTTTAAATTATACATTTTATTGCTACTCAGTCATTGAGTTCCGATCAAAAGAATTTTAAACATTATTTTTTTCTAGAAAAATACACCATTGACTATTGCAAATTATAACAGCTTTTAATGTTGGCACTCAGGAGAATATCTGAAACCGTCAGGTTAAATTACAAGACAACATAACAGTTATAAAACAATAACATAAAAGCTTTCCTTTCCTCCCCCTCCTCTCAGGTATTAGGACATAGAGCTCTGGTTAACACGCACACTGGCACTCAGCAAAATCAAGGTAATGCAGGAGGAAGTGGAAGCATGAATAAATAAAAAAAAAAAAAAAAAGAAAATGCCTGTTTGGTGGGGGAAGAATGAAATTCTGCTCTTGGTTTCATTTTAACTCAACACAATAACCACTCTGATGAAAGAACCACACTTTGAATTTACAGTAGAACAAAACACGAAATGGGTTGAAGTGCTGTGTTGATTTTCTTTCTCTCTCCTGGAAATTCAGTGTTTTATTATTTTCAAAGCTGTGCAGCAGAATAGCAATGTGCAGCACAGGGTATAACAACGGCTGCTTAGTACATTATTAACTACAGAAAGAATTGCCCACGGAATTGTGCCTCATTTGGAATAACGATTTAAAAAGAAATCATGACTACATGAACTGAAAGATTTAGTGCATTAACTATCTATCTGGTAGGCTTGCAGGCACATGTGGCAGAGATTTGTGGTCTGATGTAGACAGAAATCTGTATCATCATTCAGAATATGTTTTATTTAATTGCTGATCTGCTGTAAAACCTTTGACGTGTCAATTAATGCCCATGTCCTCTTTCCATCCTTCGCTAGTTAAGAACATAAAGGAAGAAATGCTTTCTACAGAGGAAGGACCTAAACCAACAAGGTGGACCTCTATCTTAATTGAAATCTGTATGCTCTATTGTAATAAAAATCAGCAATATAGCTATCATCATTATCATTGGATAGTTATCATTAGAGCTAATCGGAGAAACTTTAATAGAACTGGTCTAGAAGAAAAACAAGGTCTATTTCCACCTCTGCTTTGTTTTCTAATAAAACTGAAAACTGTACTCACAGTGTCAAACTCCCAAGTTTGATGTTTCAGAACAAACACTTTTTTCTTATTTATAAATTTCCCTTTATAAAAGTGAAATACTGTAAAAATAATTCTGATCAGTCCTTAAGAAAACCATTGTAGAATTTGCCCTTATAAAGAATATTTTTCAACTTTTGGTTTCCTAGTTGGAAGAAGTCAAGTTCTCAAAATCTTGAAAACTTACATAAAAGGTTCCATCCTTTATGCATCTCTGGCTACACCATCAGCCAGATCAACATTTTCCACCATTGTTTACACCCTTGCTTCTGCAAAGCAGTCATTTCTCATTCCACTTTTAAGAAATACCATAGCACTTAACGCAGTAAGAGATCTCTTGGAGCTCAGTGCTGGCCACATTATATAAACATACAACATTATGCAGCAATTGTGTGACAGAGAAAACTGCAGACCTTGCTTTTCTTATTTCTTTTGTATTTGTTATTCCGAGTTGTGTCTTGCAGAAGTCTCATCCCTACAGCGCTCCGTCAAAAGCATCTTGGTTACACAAAAGCTCAGCAGAGTCTCAGCAGTCAAGTCAAAGGAAAAAAGAGGGAAAAAAACACAGAAATGGATGGCTGATACTTTCCTGGGCTGTTGCTACAGCGTGCTGCTGGGGAATTGTCCAGTCAAAACCCACCTCCCAGAGGCACCCCACAAGAGCCCCGGCAAAGCAGCAGCACCATTCATGTCCCAGTGGCCAAAACATTTATTCTTCTTTCTCTAATGAGTGTGCTCTACAAAGGCAGGGGAAATAGAAACCTGCTCCTGCAACCCAGGTAACGATAATCAAGGAATCTTGAGGGCCTTTTCAGACACGGGCAACAGAGCAGGGACCACCTGCTCGGCTGCATGACACAGTCACTGCTCCCTGAGCAGTACAAAAGGAGAGGGAGGTTACATGACAGCTTACCTCTTCCTGGCCTCTGGCTGGGACTGTAACGCACACACGTACCCAGATGAAGCAGAGAAAGTGGTGG
>NW_009647033.1:272344-356004 GCF_000708025.1 Charadrius vociferus
TAACCTTTAGATATCACTTTTCTAATCTTCCAAGGGCTTTAACAACATTAACTACTCAAATATAATAACCTTTATATTTGGCTACTTGTAGCTAGCTGCTATGGTAAGCGTGAGGAAATAGCTCTGCACCAGTAGCCTCAGCTGTGCTCCATACAGGAACTGTTACCACCAAAACAATTCTGAGTGCAGTGCCTTCCTCCTGGGGCCGATTCACATTTGCTCTAAGTAAGTGAAAAAAAAGGTAACCAACTTCAATGAGTAGAACAGAAAACACAACAGCAGAGTTTCACTAAAGAAATGTGATGGCATGGGTTTTTCTTCTTTCCTTGTACATCTTGTGATGCTACAATGACCATTGCCTTTTAAACATTCCATTTGTCGGCATGAAAAATTGCTTACTACTTGTGGTATGTGCACTTCCAAAGGGAAAGCATAATTCATCAAATACTAAAGTATCTGAATGGACCCAACTAATGCATGAAATACTCAATGCTCAACAGAAGACAGGAAGTGCAAGTCTTGCACACTTCTCTCAACTGATATTGCAACATTTGCTGGTCTCCATATATCCTTCTAACAAACAATTATAGCTTTCCTTACAAGTTTAACTCCAAAGTTGTGACACACACATGTATACCCATCTATCTATATGTATTTTTACATATGCATTTTATGTATATATAGTCCCTCTTAGGAAGGAAGAAGTGAAATATTTTAGCAAATCAGTAAGCTACAGTATAAATTCCATGCTTCATATAAGCATACGTAAACAAGATGAAGAAACTTAACCCTGAAGTTAAGAATACTTCTATTACACAATCTAGATTTATCTAGATTTTTTTTGAATATACACAAAAAATACCAGACTTGTAACTTGTTTTTCCTGTTCACAAAGCCACTTGCATTAGGCTCCTTTCTAGAAACTAGGGTGTTCAAAAAAAATTTGCTCCTCCTGTCTCTGAATTATGAGGATGTTGTGGAGACATATTTTCTGTTTAGAAAAAACAATTTCTTCCAAATATCACCAATATATTTATGATTGCTGTAACAGAAAGACTGAAAATAATAGTTTCATAAGAAGATCTAAAGAAATTTGAGCCTTAATTTGATTTACAGTAATGAGAATTTAAGCAAAATTTAAGAAAAAAGCAGACAACACACAAATCAGACAACCATAATTTGTATAATTGAGAAACAGCATCAAAGATCTTCTGTTTAAAAGAGAATTACACATTCACTCAGCATTGCACTTAAAATCTCTGCTAGAACTGGAAATAAAAATCGAGATACATGACTCCTTAACTACTCCTTTAGTTGTAAGGCTAAACTCTCTTACAAAACAGGACTGGGGGAGAACAGAAGAGAAGAAAGGGAGGGAAGTTAACTGTTCCCTGCTGAAGACTGATGACTGTCTAATTTCAGACTGTGCATCTAATATACAGAAAACATTTTTACCTGAATATCAGCTTCTACATTAATCTGGATGGCCTTGGACTCATAATACTTAAACAAATGGGGTATTGTTTAAATGTTCACTTACCCTTCCAAATCCATTAGATTTTCTCACACTAATTATTGCTTAATATTTTGTCTTCTACTACATCTGAAGTTTTTATTTTTACTATATGAGCTATTAAACCTCAAGTATTAGATGTATTTCAATGATTCCAATATACCAGTGAGAACTTGTTTTCATAGCTGGGGGCTTCAAAGTTTAATAAGTATTTCTAAAGCACTTCGAGTTTTTTTATGAAGTACTACTGAAGTCAAATAAACTACCATCTTATTAATAAACTGCCTCTCCTGGAGATGAAGGTATCAGCTCCCGGAAGAAAGAAAAAAAGCAGTCACTAAGTAATAATAATGGAGGTAAAGTTAAACTCAAGCAGATGCTTGCAGTTTGGGCAGCACCAAACATAACATTTTGTTTCGCTTATCTGTTTCCATTGCCATTTCCAACTTGAATCTCTGCTCACACTGAGATGGTGCAACAAAACATTTGAGATGCTGGACAGCTTGTCCCTATTATTCTTAGATTTTAGCAGACAAGATTTATTTGCTGCAGGAGGGCAAACCATTCCTCTGCTACATCTTTCAAAAAATGACAATGATTTGACCTGCTAGGACATTTCTCACATGCTAGTATTCTGTGGAAAAGAACCTTTGAACCATCTTTCCATTTCATGTACAGACTGCCTAGCACCATGACATATCAATTTTGATTAGGACATCCCATCATTATGATGAACAAACAAGATTTAACACAAGCATTGTCCCAATACTTTTTTAAAAAAAGTCTTCAAACAGAGCATTAGAAGTGTTGATGACGGAGGTTACAAAGTATAAGAGCAGTAAGCAGAAAATAATTTCTTACACCATTGTTAGCTAAAAATTCCATCACCCTTTGTGAATATAAGATATTACTAAATGCAGCATACAGGTGATGCTTTAATTAGTTTACGGACATGTAAATCTGGAAAGAAAATTAAAAACCCTCAATACACTTCAATTACCCAGAGAAGTCGAAGGAAGGAGGGAAAAGAACACTAAGCTGAAACAATTCCCCCCAACCGCCCTTAATGAGAGAAATTTGTTCTTCAACTGCTTTAGTCAAAATGTCCTATCATTTCCCTGAAGAATTCTCTCTTGCTGCTTCAGCAGAATTTCCATTCTCCCTTTGCCCTTCAACATGATGCTGTCTCTCTAGAGACCACGGCCACTTCTATACTTTATCACCATCAAAATCCTTGGAAGGTCTGTTTCTCGGACATTTGAAGGTTTTCCTGTCTACTAAATTAGAAAATGATTCAGCACTATAATTCTCAAATATACTTTAAGCTCACCGACAGCACAGACCCCAAATGAGTGGCTCCTTCTCCAGAGAGTAAGGCCCTATTGAATTAAATAAAACTTACCAGGTAAGTAAGGATTTGCAGGATTGAGCCCTTAATCTTTTCAAAAAACTTCTAGAGTTTTAACATATATAACAAAACAGACATTAAAGTCAACCTACTACATTTAGAAAAAAAATCAAGAGTATAACCATCAAGACAACATACAATGGCAGCGAATAGTTTCCATCTGAGCAGAGCTACTACAATAAAGTGTAAGATGAAAGAAGTTTACATAAGCTGTGAACGGGTGCTTTAGCTTTTGATCCAACATTACTATGTATTGATGAATATCTGTCATAAATACCAGATTTGCAACTCATTTTCCCAATTATCCATGTGAAATCTTGTATAAACTTGCAGTACAGCTAATACTTTACCTATTTCATCTAAGCAACACCTACAGAATCCAGATTTAATTCGTGTATTACAGGTTATATTGAAAAAAAGTTCAAAAAGAATTCAGTAACTTGGTATTTATCTGCAAGGAGAAAAAACTTCTAACAGGAGACAGTTTTGAATGCTGGAGGGGCAAAGATGACAGAAGGGGACAAGAAAGAGGTTACCAGCTGCTCAGTTGGCAACCATTTAACACCCAACCCAGACAGATATGTTTCCGTGCCAACCCACTCGTCATTTCAGCCTCCTGTGAAGAGGAAATACAACTGTCTACACTCTAAGCAAGAGTCCACATCCACACTTGCCCCTCTCCCCCTCCCACCCAAATTAATCCACCCGGGAGGCACTGAAGGGGTGACAGAGAGTGAAAGGCAGAGACTTCAGTGAGCTCCTCCCAAACTACCATTCATCAGACATCCTGTGGTAACAAATGCAATCCAATTACATTTCCCAGGCCAGTTTAGAGAACTATCCTATGTAAACTTTCCCTTGCCTTTTCCGTTTTCCTTTGTTTCCCCTCTAACCAAGACCGCTACTGGTTCTTTTCCAACAAACTTTTCTGACAGAAAACATGGTTTCAAATTAAAGAAAAATAAAGACTTTTGAAATAATGATGAGGTTGTATATACTTCATTGTAAAAACCCAAAGTAAATATTTCAAAAGAAAAACATAGGAAGTGTTAACGCCTTTTATCAAGGAGACTTAAATCTCACTTTCACTGTTCTTTCTGAACTTTTATTTAATTCCCTGTGAATAGCAACAAAAAAAAAATACTTCCATCAGCTATGGATCACAGACTTTTTTTTTTTTTTTTTCAGATGGGGAAGCACTGGAAATGCCAAAGCTCTCTGGATGAGTTCAGTTAAAACAAATTACAAGAGTTCAGCTATTCCTATCAAGAACAGCACTTTGGAAAGGATGCCTTTAAATTCTGCCTGCTCCCAAAGAACTGCACTAGGGCTACGAGAGGGCAAAGAGACTGGTTCTGCTTGAAGAACAACAGTCTTCAGTCTGAAAGAAAGTTGAACCTCTTTTACTCACGTTGAATAAATTAAAAGGATTTTTTTCCCCCCTTGTAAATCAAACATTTCCCTCTTCAGGTCCTTCCACTACCAAATCAAAACCACTGGTTTCTTAAATGAAACCTACCGATCATATATTACAGAGATAAAGTTTGTGAAAAGAAATGACAGTGTTTTTCCTGCTATTATATTTTTGTCAAAAATATTCCAATCATTATAACTGTTTTATTAGCACCTCTGAGAATACCCATTTTTCGTATTGCTAATGGTCTAAAATAGAGCAGGTACTTGAGGCTGCAGACGTTCTGCTCTAAAATGCAAAAGGTGCACAAAATCTGTTTGTAAATAACAAGGAAGAAATGGACCATTACGAAACGCATCAGTGTGGAAGGACCACAGCGCTGCGCAGAGCCCCCACTCTGGCAGGGCTCTCCCTTTCCCTTCCAGCACCTTTTTCCCCAGGCACCTTGGGGTTCCGGGCACCACTGGGACATGTGGATCAGGAACCATCGGGAGCAGGCTTGTGCCCCAAGCCTCTCCTGACATAAAGGCAAGACCCCGCATAGAGGTCGGGCAGGAAAGATTAGCAAAGTCCTGGCACCTTGACTCCTTAAGCAACACGTGCTGCTGATCGGATCACAGTGCCTCGCCTCTTACTGTCAAGCAGAATTAATACTGATTCTTAACATAGATTTAAGTGCAGATAGTCTGGTCCATAATTACTGTACCTTTTGGACATGGCTCTCAACTAATTCAGAGCGTAAACCTATAATTCCATATTCCTCACACTAAAATGTTATGCCCTGAATTTGAGAGAGATAAGGAACTCATTGTAATTCATTTTAACTGTATGAATATCTTTAAACAGAAAGTACAGTGGAAAAACTCCTGTGTAGTATAGTTTCACATCAGTATCTGACAATTCTACATTAAAGAATATCGCAATATTTAGATGTTCAGTCTTTGAAGCTATTCAATAAAGGTAATGGTAGGCCTGCCAATTTTATCGTTTTTACAGCAGTTTTATTATTTACTGCCCTATCTCTAGTATCTTACATGAATATGTTGTGTAAGAGAAAAAAAAATAACTGTAGCAGGATATTAGAGCAGGATGTAGGGTCTTTTTTCCCCCCTTCCCTGTGCAGACTATAAGATCACTGTGGCACTATAGCAGTAAGAAAAAGGCTCTTACTGGTGTGTTTGTTTATTTAAATATCAGACAAATTCCACAGGATTAATAGGCAACTCGCAGTGGATTATATACCTCATTTTGGATTCTGCACAGGAATTGTATATTCAAAGTATCTTAGAACTTTTATTCCTTGTTCTTTTAGCTCCTTAGTTTATGATATTCCAACATTCCATAAAACTCTGAAAAATGGTACAATTATATCCCTTCTGCAGCTATATCAAGATGTGGAAAAGAAACACAGAAGAGGATTACAGTTATAACATAGTGATGCAGAGTTAATCACAGAAGGTTCCTACACTTTCCGATGTCCAACTAGAAATTAAACATTAACAGGCCAATACGTAACATTAGAATCTGTGCATCTGGACAATTAACCACAAAAAGAGAATGGTGGAGAAACTTAAAATGCTTATGAATTTTATAAATGTTATATTATATTGTTATATAATTATGTATTATTTTTAATCAAAGTAAATGTTATATTGTCCTCAAAAATTAAGGGTCCTGCCAGGACGTGGATTTTGTAAGTACTACATCGATTAGCAAATATAATCTACCTTAGTAAAATGGAAGTGTGTCTTTATGTTGTTATTGACAATAGTGCAAGCAAACATGTTCTCCTGTATTTCAAGCATTTTTTGTTTTGACAGGGATCATCTGCCTCTGACCACCTGACCTGCTGCAAGATGACCGACCCACAGCAAACCAAGCTGCACTGATTCTGCTGCCCACAGACCCTCCGGAGTTATTGGAGAAACAGAAACCAAAACTTTGTCTTGCACTTGCAAGATCAAACACGCACATGGTTTTCAAAGCATGAAAAGAGCCTCTTTTCAGCATTTGCCACAGGCTAAAAAGCAAAAGCTAGGGTACCCAGCACGGCCTCCCCCGCACACACAGTACCCAGCTGTCCCTCCAACCCACAGGCAGCCAAGGGCAGACACAGACAGCTCTGCTGAGGCAGCACAGCCACTCCGGCAGCCTCTCCCAAGCATCACACATAACATGCCTTGCACAAAAGCAGGTCTAAGGGAATGATCGTCCCCTCGTGCTCGGCACTGGTGAGGCCCCACCTTGAATACCGTGTTCAGTTTTGGGCCCCTCACTACAAGAAAGACATTGAGGTGCTGGAGTGTGTCCAGAGATGGGCAGTGAAGCTGGTGAGGGGTCTGGATAACATGTCTTATGAGGAGCAGCTGAGGGAACTGTGGTTGTTTAGCCTGGAGAAAAGGAGGCTGAGGGGAGACCTTATTACTCTCTACAACTACCTGGAAGGAGGTTGTAGCCAGGTGAAGGTCGACCTCTTGTCCCAGGTAACAAGAGACAGGACAAGAGGAAATGGCCTCAAGTTGCACCAGGGTTGGTTTAAGATTGGATATTGGGAAAAATTGCCTCACCAAAAGGTTTGTCAAGCATTGGAACAGGCTGCCCAGGGAAGTGGTTGAGTCACCATCCCTGGAGGTAGATGTGGTGCTTAGGGACATGGTTTAGTGGTGGACTTAGCAGTGCTAGGTCAACGGTTGGACTTGCTGATCTTAAAGGTCTTTTCCAACCTAAACAATTCTATGACTGAATTCTATGAGAATAAGTTATGGTGAAAGGCCTTTAGCTTTCTCTGCCACCTCAATAAGTGGTTTTGGTCGCTTCTTGTTTTTTTTTTATTATTATTATTATTTTTAAGGGATGTAATGACCCTCATGTAAAATCTTGTCAGAGTATTCTTACTTCAGTACCTAATGCCGTTGCTTAGTAACACCCTCTCCTCCAGCTTGCCAGAAAAAAGGATAAGAGAGTCTTACTCCTGCAATGCATAGAGTTTAACTTTTTTCTTCCTATCCCACAGACTAACAAGTTGGAGAAGTAGCATTAGCCAGTACTAGAGAGCTGCACTACCTGCACAGCTGAATGAGACCTTCATATTAAGGCTGGCTAATCCCCTACCAATCTGCCTGCAAAACCACCTGGCATATAGCTGGTCAAGTAAAGTTTTCAGAAGTTTTCTTTTCTATGAAAAAGAGACTTTCAACCTTATGGTGGCACTTGTAACTTCTCAGTCCCAACAGTACATACACACAGCAAAACTAGAAGAAACATGGAGAAAGACACTGTAGACTGTCCCCCCAGCTCTTTGAATACTTATTTCAGAGATTGGGGCGGGGAGGGAATCATGTCAAATACATTAGAGTATTAAAGGAATACTTTACTGTATCCCTGAATTGTACACTTGAGACATTCCTATTCCAGGTAAGCAGCAATTTTACTTGCTGCCAAAGTACATTTTTCCGTAAATGATTCTTGTAAATGTGCAGAGCTCTTTCAAATTGATTGTACTTATCTAAATTGTCTTCACATAAGTCATAAGAAGGAAGGAGTAGCCTTGAGAACTACAACCAGTAAACTTCTAATGGTAAAATTTCTGAAGGCAGCTGTTGATCAGAGGAAAAGGAAATAAGAAATCACATTAGCGGATGCCACTATTTTATCCTTTTTTAAATTATTATTAACACCTGGAGAAGCTTTCACTGTTTCCTCAGATGAGATCACTCCGATAGCAGGTAAGACAAGATGCCACAGAGTACAACTCTTCCTCAGTTTCTCTTGATCTCAGTTCTTCATTTCTAACACCAGAACGTGTACGAGGCTGGCATTTGTAGGGATAATATTACCTTTAAGGGTTGCTATTCCTGCTTTCTAAAGAACCTCCATTTTTGAAGGTATAATTTAGTTCATTTACCACTAGCAATAACAGAACCCGATCACACTCACAAACATTGGTGACATTTATTCCTGTAATTAACAGTGGACAGAGAACAGTAGATGTAAGCATCTGCAGAAGCAAAATCATGTTCAAATAAATGGTCAGATGATAGGCTATAAAAATTAAAAAAAAAAAGGATTACTCTAAATATAAGCAAATATAGAAGTATTTGTACTGAGTTAGCACTTCTGAGTTACAGGCACACCCACGATCCCCGATTCCCTTGCCCTTGTCCCACCTATACTTGTGGTACTTCTGCACCTTGGCTAAATTACGCAACTATTTCTCCCTTCATTCTGTATCTTTCCTGATGCTTCATCACTAGTTTTAATTTCACAAGGCCAAAAATGAATTAATTTTCCCTGGTAAACCAGAATATTTTCATTGCTGCCACAGCCACTAACAAATTTTATTTTTTTTTTTTGGAAAGAAACATCACTTGGCTTGATAACACTGCTGTCACCTTAGACGCTTCCCTCTTCTTCGCCCCTCTCATCCAGTATTCCTCAAATCCTGATGATGATTTTTTGCACCGTCTCAGAGGGTACATTTCTATTGCAAATATGAATCTCACTTGTAGTTGCAACAAAGCCCATCTAGCTTTAAATTAGCCAGGACTGGTAACCGACCTCCAATATCCTCAGTATCTTCTCTGTGTAAGTAAAAATGCATACACAGAACCTACCCTCGTACTGTAACTACTCACACCAGGACACTACGCATTCAAAATTTCTCACTGGTCATACCATGTTGTCTTTGGAAAGAACCTTCTAAGCCATGTAAAAGTGCAGGTTGTAGTAAATCCCTTACTCTTTTTTTTTTTTTTGTTAACTATTTGCAAGTCCCAGGAAAGCAGGTGACAATGCAAAATATGCAATAAGCTTTTTTGCCTTTTTTTTTTTTTTTAAATGTGAATAGGCAGTGAGGGAATTACATTTTTATTGTAGTCATCCTTGCCAAAAATGAGCAAGTGTTATCTAATGCAGATGGAAAAGCATTTTCTTCTATGTAAAGTGCTGGGTTACTATCCACTTCAGACAATAGGAGACTGCGTGGAAGGGGGGGAGGCATATTCCCAGAACTCAAGCGGTCTTCACTGCTTTAGTTCTAGTCTCTGACAGTATTAATTACTGAGTAACCTCATCTCAAATCTGTGACATCAATGACAAAGGTCTCACAAGCTCAACAGACCATGTGCCAAACAGATAGGGAAATAGAGCCCCGCTCTTTGTAACTTAATGCATCTTTCCTATGCTTGATGTCCCTGGGCGTATTTGAAAACAAAACCCCTTGTTTTTCAGCAGATGAGATTGTGTACATAAACATGTGTTTTACAAGAACTACTGACTGTAATACTCTGAGTTTTCTCCTTTTGTCTTATAAACAGTTGCAAACAGAGGGAAATAAATTCTCTTTCTTTCTTCTAAGAGCTTTTTTCGCCTGTGTACAACAGATGTTGTTTCCACAAATTAGTTTATAATTTCTTTCATAACTCAGTCAGAACAACCCTTCAATTCACAGTCAGGGAATGGATTTAGTGCTGCACATAATTCTTCTAATTATGTAACAAAACTGCACTTTGCTAGGTGAAAACCTTGGCTATCAATCATTTGGTTTAGTGTATGGGCAACTTAATCTTCTGTTACACCAGCTGTGCACGGCCCAGCCACACACACTAAGGATTCGTTAGATTCCCACAGTATGAAGCTTAAATGATTACTGTGATAGGTAACAGGAAGGCAGACAGCAAGCGGACCAGCTCCAGAGAGTTGAACTGCAATATACCAAGGAATTAGGAATGCCACGCACAGCAACTCCTCCCCTCCCATACCAATTTGCAAACTGAGCAGTATTTAAATGTTTTTCAGTCATCAAAATGCAGTTAGAAACAATAAAGCAAAAAAGTTCCACCACCACCACCACCACCCCCCAAAAAAAAAAAAAAAATCTTTTTTTTTGCTAGTCCAAAATAGGTCAATAATAAAAATGTTTGCGTGGCTCAGGTGAGCAGACTGGAGACCTGGTGGATCCTGAGCTTTGAAGTTCAGCACAAAAACTGCAAATGTCACATGAGAAAATAAAAATTGGCAGACAGCGGGCAGGCATATGGCCAGCTGCACTGTTCAAGACACTGTTCATGCAGCTGTAGCACTAGGAACAAAATTATTTTAAAGAGCTTTATTTTTTTTAAAGAATATTTACTTGTTAAATGAAAATCAATTTTCCTTTTTATTTAAGAGTGATTACATTATCAGCCACTAAAGCTGAAGTTGCTGACATATGACCAGGTGCAGAACACACAACACGCTGAAGTTTCTCCAGGAGGTCACATATAGGTGCCCGAAGGCAAGTGACACTCCAGGGGTTACTGAATGGGTTTTAAAGAAACTGATTAGCCAGCCCTGCTTCCCCCATGAAACAGGCTTACTGCATGTCTTTAGTAATCCATCTGGAATCATTATGCAGTCTCAGGATATACTTAATGTGCCTTTCATACAAACAAATGCTGCAGTGATAAATGGATTAGAAATTCTAAGAGAGCAGGTATTTCGGAGGAAGTAGTACCATAAAGTCAAATCATAAAATGTTAGGATTGTCGCTCCTTTTTTTTTTTTTTTTTTTTTTTAAATGGGGAATAGGCTGACAAAGTGGTTTGTCCAAGTTCTGAAACAGCTGGATTCTCACACACATCTGAGTGTGTGGTTTTTTTTTTTTTTTTTTTTTTTTTTTTTTTTTTTAAATATGCTTCCCCACATTCTTGCTCTCTCCGCTCCAGGCAGAGATGATCCTTCTCCTCTACCCAGTACTGCTGAGACACACCTGGAATGCTGTGTCCAGTCCTGCGCTCTGCAGTACAAGAGAGAGATGGGCACACCAGAGCAAGTCCAGTGTAGGGCCACAGAGATGACGCAGGGTCTGGAGCATCTGTTGTATGAGGAGAGGCCGAGAGAGCTGGGACTGCCCAGACTGGAGAAGAGCAGGCTCAGGGGATCTTATCCATGTGTACCAACACTGGAGAGGGAATGAAAGAGGAGCCAGATTCACCTCAGTGGTGCCCAGTGACAGGAGAAACGGCAACGGGCACAAGTTAAAAACTAGGAAATTCCCTCTGAATGCAAGAAAACATATTTTTACTGTGAGAGCGGCCAAACACTGAAACAGGATGCCCAGAGCGGTTGCAGAGTCTCCATCCTTGGAGGCTGAACACAGTCCTGGGAAACTTGCTTGAGCAGCAGGGGTGGATCAGACAATTCCGAGATTCTTCGTTTCTTTGAGAAAAAAGAAACAAGGAAAGATGATGATCTATTCCCACAGGTTATATCCTCCGTTGTCCAAGAAACAACAGCTACAAAAAAGTCCTTTGGCTCATCTCAAGTCTCAAATATGATACTGAAATAACACAACTGAATAAAGCTCTTCCCTTCAAACTCCCCTTGATACAACAGGAGGCAAGAAATTCAGGAAAAAGCTGTGTATTTTTGGTAACAATAAACCCCACATATAACCCAATTCTAAAGCGCATCTAGACAAACTGGATATAACTTCCTCCAAGTTACTGAACCAACTGGTGAGCACTGAAACAAAGTCTCCAAGTAGAATCCAAAAGAATTAAACCTAATTAATGGTTACCAGAGCAAAACAGACACATGAATTAAACTCAGTAATTTAAATGATAGAAAGCCTGAATGCTTGGTAAACATCCTCATATTTTCAGTTTTGCAAGAAACAGGTTAGCTTGGACTAAGATTAAGCTTGTAGAACCAGGTTCTGATCCACACCCTTGACCTTCCCCATGTTAGAAAATTTGAGCGTTGTCAGCTCTTACACAGCAGAAGACAACATTTCTAAAAATTCCTACATAGTCTGTACATTAACAGATTATTATTCTGTGGGTTTTGGCCATTTCATTTTTCTACTGATGAACTATCTTCTTTTTTACAACTCTGTCTATTACACATACAAAAAATATCAAAAAAGCAAATTACATTAAACCCGCACTTCATGCTATTGCCCTGAAGTCATCAAGGGTGAACTGACAGTGACTTTACCAAAACTGCTGTCAGTATTTTTGCCATCACAATGATTCACGAAATATTATGCTAATATTATGTCAAAGACCCCACAAGATTAAAAGGAAAAAAGCCCTGCCCACTGTCATATTGCAGTTCTTCCACACACTCAGCATGTATGACTCATTCTTTACACATCAGTACACTTACACATCAGTACACAGCAAAAAAATTGCATGCTCTCTGGTGTGAGAGAAGGGGTACCTCAATGAACTCCAATTGTCACCAGTGTAAGACAGATGATGCTCCCCTGGTCTTCCAAAACACAGGAGAAGGATCTGCGTCTAACTAGGCAGGGAAGCTCATTGAAGAATCCAGATGACAGGTGAGCACTATACGCCTGGAAGGCATCAGAAATGGCAAGACGTCCTCATATCTTCACTAACCCTCACAGCTACAACTTATGGTCACAACTAGGTTTTTGTTACACTGACCTGAAAAGGCAAGACTATCTCACAAACATCAGAAAGTTAGAATGAAAAAACAGAGAAGCTTCAAGCTGTGTAAGGAAAGTAAAAAGCCTGTTCCTGTGAACATCATTGAAAACCAGGCATAATTTGAATGCAGTGTGTGGCTTCACAACACCAGATTCAAAAAGCAATCTCGGAAGTACCACGAGAAACTGCAATTTATTGACAAGATAATGAATCATCAAGGAGAGATCAGAGGTGACAACCCATTCTTACAAAGTTTAGCATAGTTGTCCAGATATCACTACTTCAAATGCAAAAGGCAAGATTTCAGTTGTGGTAGTTAGACTTACTTCTTTTGCCATTAAAAAACAAAAGCATGAAACTTGAATTCACCAGGGAAATTCCCTGCTGCTGTTGCTTAAGCCCTTCAGGATTTTTCAACTCCCACACACATGGAAGGCAATGTTGCCCTTCGCTCTCCTCACATACTACACAGCCTTCTGTTATTCCTTTTTCTTTTACATAAAAGTCAGTCATAAGGAGGAAGGTCAGGAATTAAGGAAAAAAAAAAAACATGAAAACAAGTGGTACAAGAAAACCACACTGTGCTGATGTACGCACTTTGATCATAAAGGTTTGGCTTCTCTATTTTGAAAGCTGAAAGAACAAGAGGATTTGACTCAAAGTCCGGGAGCAAGAGAAGACTTTGCACAGCAAAAGGCATTTCATTCCAGCCACTGAACGAGGTGCTAAGTGGCAGTCATTCATGTCTCCTCCATCCAGGCCCTCCATGACTTGCTACTTAGAAAAAGAATGCTCCATGAAACAGTTTTATACTGAAGTCAGCCTGACCCCATTTCAGTGGTTACAGTCAGAATGAAATTTAGTCTACTGTTGCACTGGTACAGGTTAGGGTTTGACCTGTTGGAAAGCAGCCTTGCAGAGAGGGACCTGGGAGTCCTGGTGGACAACAAGTTGACCACGAGCCAGCAATGTGCCCTCGTGGCCAAGAAGGCCAATGGCATCCTGGGGTGCATTACAAAAAGCATGGCCAGCAGGTCAAGGGAGGTTATCGTCCCCCTCTACTCTGCCCTGGTGAGGCCACATCTAGAGCACTGTGTCCAGTACTGGGCTCCCCAGTTCAAGAAAGACAGGGAACTGCTCGAGAGCAGAGGGCTACAAAGATGATCAAGGGACTGGAGCATCTCTCTTATGAGGAAAGGCTGAGAGACCTGGGTCTCTTCACCCTGGAGAAGAGAAGACTGAGAGGGGATCTTATCTATGTTTATAGATATCTAGAGGGCAGGTGACAAGAGGATGGGGCCAGACTCTTTTCAGTGGTACCCAGCAACAGGACAAGGGGCAACAGGCACAAACTGGAACACAGGAAATTCCATCTGAACATGAGACAAAACTTCTTTACTTTGAGGGTGGCAGAGCACTGGACCAGGCTGCCCAGAGAGGCTGTGGAGTCTCCTTCTCTGGAGATACTGAAAACCTGCCTGGATGCGTTCCTGTGCAACCTGCTCTAGGTGAATCTGCTTTGGCAGGGGGGTTGCACTAGGTGATCTCCAAAGGCCCCTTCCAGCGCCTACCATTCTGTGATTTGTTTCTTCATGAACATTTAAAAAAAAAAAATTAATTACTGACTATCTATATCTATGGATTTCCAGAAGTCTAATTACATATGACTGTTTAAAAAAAAAATATTTAAGAAATAGGGAATAATCTGAAAAAAATCTTTTTGTTTTCAAAATAGCTCTCATAACACCCAAAACATTCAGTATCTGATAGCAACGTAATGAATAAAATCAATCTTTTGAATTATTGTTGACATAAGATGCTTTTAAGAAAAGGTTTCTTGAAAAGTAGTGTTTTGAACTGATAATTTTATTGCCTTTATTCTTTATGCCCTCATTACTCACCAAATTTAAAAACCAACACACATTGTACAGAATAACTACAGCTGGAATGATTACAATCTGATTCATTCAACTTCAACAGAAGCATAAAAAAAGGCTGCATCAAGAACCACTGTTTCAAAAGGGGAAACTTGGACAGAGGTATAGAAACTGTACTAAGCGGACTAAGAACTTCAGAGAGCGGAGGAAAATCTGAATTTCATTGAGATAAAAAGGTGCAAGTACTGCCTGGAATGGGTGTTCCAAACAAATACTCCTCCACTCGTGAAATGGAATACTAATGGAATACTTGGATATGCAGAGGCCTTACAAAGCAACAGAGAAGAGGACTTACCAAAGAATATTACGTCTTAAGGATGAAGAAAAGTACAAATAGAGCAAGAATTACACATAGTCAGACTGAGTTAGACTCTGCATTAAAAATGAAGCCAAAAAATTATTCGGCCACAAAAAATGGTATGTAAACATGCACAATGATGAAACAGAATTAAAGATAACATATGAAAGCTATGCAATAAAGTGCTCTGTAACACATGCAATACAGCAGATGATGTTAAACAAGGAGGAAAAAGTGGAACGGAGGCAGGGAGAAGCATAGAAATAAGTAATTCCAGAACTGATGTGCCAGCAAAACTTTAAAACACAACATACTGACCAAACAGCTCCAAACCCACAAATTTGGACACAACAGCACATAAAATTGTTGACCCAAGAGTAGTTTTTAATAAATTTAGCGAAACAAGGCATCATCCTAAAATAACAACAACAATGCAAGAAAGCAGGTGGGAACAGGTAAAGGAGTTTGAGTCAGGCTGGCAGTCTGATTTTAAGTAGCCCAAAAAGCTTTAAAAACAAGTTTTGAAGGAGAAAAACTGAGGGGGAGGAAGAGGTAAATATAGGACAACACATAAATAGTTTTTCAGACAAAACCTCTGCAGTCCAGGCTATAACCCTACATTTTCATTCGTAAAAAATAATTTTCTGAGAAAAGGTTCACCGCTGAAATATAGATTATACACATTAGCACAAGATCCCTAAAGTGAATAGCAAATTAGTTAAAGGAGAAATAACAACATGCTCCTTTGAACATTCACAATGCTGGAAACCACCTAGTGAAGTTCCTAAAGTACTTGATGTTATTTAGTATACTCATGAATCACCTAGGCACACAGGGCAAGAGCTGCAATGAAATTTCTTGGGGAAAAAAAAAATGGGAGGAACACTCAAAGGGAAACACTAGAATTTTAAACATGAAAGAGATAAAGATTGGAATAATAAAGAATTAGATTTTAAAAGTACTAAATCATGCGAAGTTATTTGGTTAAGGTTACCTGGAGACTTGTATTTCTGTTATAAAATCAGAGTTGGAAAAAATAGCATAACACAGCATAAACACACCATGTCTGTGAAAAGGCTGATGGCATCATATGACACATTATTTTAAAAACTTCCAAAAGAGGTAATGAAATTATTCCCACTGTAGTATGTATTGATGTGAAAAGTTTTCATTCTCAATTCCAGTCACCTGTGTAGAAGGATTTATTTGAGTGGGAAGAGATAAAATAAGATCTACCAGAACTGCAAGAATACAAGCCCACTTCACAAGTCTGCACAAGGAGAATACTTGTTTTCAAAATGAAGGTTGAGATATTGTATTTAGATACCAATAATAAATGAATTAAAATGAATTAAACACCACTGGAGTCAGAGAAAAGGATTCCTGGATGTCAGGTTGTGTTGACATGAAAAGAAATGGGTATATATTCACCCTGGATCTTTAAGCTGGCAATTAGATGATTACTTCTAATCGTTATCATACTGAATTCCTGAGCAACAAAAAGGGCAAGACTCATTTTAAGCTAGAATATAGTAATGATTCTGTGATATAATAAAAAGTATTACAAAACAGAACAATGTCTAGATGTTATGCTTCAAGGTACTTCCATATTCCATTCTGACAAGCAGTAATGGCTATTTCAGTTCAGTATCAGAAGTACTCACTCTGCTCAGACCTCGGTATTCAACTATTACGTTTGAAAAACATGGTAAAGAGAACAACAAATTCTAAAACCAATAAATGAAAAAAAAATTATACCACAAGCCCCTAAGAATCCCAGAAATGAGTGGGGTGGGGTGTGTGTGCTGCTGTTTATAGATGCTATGCAGTCAGGTATTTAGAGGAAGCACGACATTATTTCTTAGCAAATCAGCATGAGCCTACCTTACTCAGAATGCTGCTCCTGGCTGTGGTCAGAACCAGGTGCATTGGAAGCAATAAAAAGCACCCACAGTAAAACAAAACAAACTTTGGTGCAGATGAAGTTGCCTAATGCCTAGCAGCAAGAAGTTTATTTTGAAGCATCTCAGTTTAAAATGTTTTAAAAAATTGTTTCACTCCCATATAAATGTTCATGGTTTAATTAGTAACATGGCAGAAGTGCTTTTGAATCACCTTACACTTTTACCCTTAACCGTATCAAGCAACACTAAGCTAATACAGTTGCTTGTCAAAATTAGCACTGACCCAATCTATATTTAAACGAAAAATACAGTTTCATATTTTTTATGTATTGTATAATGAAACCTAAAGATGTAACATTTATGATACCCACTGAAGTATGTGACACATTTCTCCCTCCTCTCTCCCCCCAATTTTCTTATTTTCTCCCATTTTGCACTGTATGTGTTTCAGCTTAACGTGTCTCCAGTCTTGGTCAAAACTAATGATCCAAGCAATTGCTATCAAAGTATGTCTTGAACTACGAGACCCCCAAATACCATAGCAGATATGGTACAAAACTGTTCTGACAATGTTTCAGTTGTTCACCTCTAAAGTAAATGTCTTAGGGAAAGTCTGCATAAAAAGATTACTTCCATTTGCCTCATCAGAATGACTTTTCTCGTACGAATTACAATCACATCTCATCCCAGCATTAATTTACTTTTCATGCCAGTGCTCCAGAGCAGCAGAATTTGATACCACAACTTGCCACTCTATACGGAGAGCTGATTGAAACTGATGAAAGGCAGCCCCAGCCTTACGAACAGGGGAGGAATGAACAGTCATTGCTTGACGATCAGCGTTGCAATCATACCATAGATAATATTAATATACTGACAAAGAGCGTTAGCTACACTGATATGGGTTTTTGTGTCAATCATTAGATTCCAAAAGAGCATACTACTAAAGAAACAAAACACATCCACAGCCTGGAGGGATATCCCAGCAGATGCTGCAGTTTGTTTGCAGCATTACCCAGTCTTCATTGAAAGGTGACTTCTGTCTTCTTCAGACTGATGGGAAGGCCCAAGTGCTTTGGCCCCACCTGAGAAGTGACAGCTGATCGAGCACTTACAAGCTGATCAGGTATCCATGAGCATTAAATGCAACTGATTATTGAGTGATAAGAGATAAGTAGGCCACCAGACAACATGTAAAGTATGAGTGGCTATCATATATGTCTGTAGAACGGGACAGTTAGGGTCCTCAGCATGCTGTTTAGTCAGCAGTACACCACATTAAACTAAGCTGAGTATGGCACGTGCTTCATGAAAGTGGCATTTGTGACCACACAGCAACTGGTATAGTAGTCAGAGAAGTAGGCTCTCGGAAAGTCCATGCTAAAATTAGCCAGTGCACCAACAGTCAAACCTCACAAAGAAGTTGTTCTTCTCAGGACCTCTTCAGAAGACCCTTCTCGTAAAGGGTCCTTCTCTCACGACACAGGTTTTGGGAGCAGAAGAGGAACTGGCAGGTGACCTAACATTCCCCTTTCCACTTTCAGTCATGGCAGCAAAAGCTGCAAATGAACACCACTGAGGAGGCAAACTTCCATTCTGACACCTAAGGGTTTTATAGTACAGGCACACCCATCAGGGCAGCGACACTTACATTAAACCATGAGGAAGTTAAGAATAGCAAGCACAAGCCACACAAAATAGCTCTCCCTTTTAACAAGTCACAAATCAGTTCCTTTCAACAGTATGCCATCCACTTACTGCGTGCTGAAAAGAAAGATGCTTGGTTTGCTTTGTCTGTCACAATAACACTTATATTTACCTATTACATTTTTCAAAACAGTAGTAATCTTTAGTACTGCATGACAGATACCCAAGCGAGCTTCAGTACCTGAATGAACTACTAACATAGATATGTGGAGCAGAACAGCAGATTATTACCCTTGGTTCTCAGGAATGAGATGTGTAATAGCATTATTTATTTTATTATTTTTTTAAAATTCATCCTCGTCATCTCTGTGCCAATATTTGTCTCATACTATTTTGGGGACAGGGTCACCAAAGCATAACAGATGGAAGCATAAGCATTTCTGTTAATAGCAACTTATAAGTTATGCTCCATCACAGTTCTTGTGCATCTCCAATTTGCCGTCTTGAAAATGTTAAAAAAATTTCCCCTTCTTCCCCATTGGAAAAAACTCCCTTAATTTTCAAACAAGATAATTGGTTCTTACTGTACCTCACAAAGTTTTGGTTTTGATTCCTCCCATCCACATTTTTGAATCTGTTTTTTTTGCACCACAGCAGAAAGCTAGCATCAAATTTGCAACCTGCCCAGGTACACTGCTTGTGTGCATGGAAAGGGGAGGGGGTGGGAAAGGACAGACAGAGCGAGCGTATTAATATATCAGGACTCGGACACAAAGCAGTAGCTACAATTCCCATTAGGCACCAACCTGGTATTTATGTTTAAATATTTCAATTTTTAGCAAAAAGTCTTTCCCCCATCCCCATGGCAAAATAACAATGAAAAAATGCCTTTGTAAGAGACCCAGAAAAGCACATTTACAGTGAGCAAAATACTCACTTAGGTTTTATTTATTTGTTTTCAGTACAAATGAGATTATTGAACAAACATTTTGGCTGTAATGTCAGCAGTGGTATGCAGGTCGTTTTCCTGCATGGTTGAAATCAGTTTAGAACTAGAAATGAGCATGAATACTCCATTCACTGTAGTAGCCATTAGTCTTGGATTTTAGTATCATGTTTCATACTCAATTACATTGTTTTTCCCAATAGCTTTTGCACGCATCTTTGAGATTCCATTGTTTCCCTATCTCAAAAAAAAAAAAAAAAAAAAGACACTCCCTACTCATCAAGAACAAAGATTAAACTGTCTTACTGTTCCCTCTTTTGTCCATGATAATCTTATCATGGAAATATCATAACATTCAGCATATAAAAAAAGTAATCTTTCAATAGAGCAACACAACTTCTCTTACTTTCTGAAATGCAGGAGTTAAGGAGACAAGCTGTCAGATGAGTATCTCAAGTTGGGCACTGTGAATATTCCCCAAAAGATGAAGCATTTCAGCCCACTACCTCTAAGCTCATGTGCTCTAAGTTTTACGAGTAGCCTGGGCAGAAATTCCAGTTCTTTGGTCATTTACAGAAAATTTTAATTAGTAGTTTACAATCTGGGAAATTATTTTAATTTAGGAAACAACTATGCCAGCTTCTGAATTTCAACAATTAATAGCAAAAACCACCCCATACAAACAATTTTCTTGCAAGTTTTATTCAACCTGCCTCAAATATGATGAGGCACATAGATAACCAAGCACTTCACAGAGTCAAGCAAATGGACTTGTCGACAAGAATTAATTTTACCCAAATCAAAAATGAAACCATTCATTCAGTGCAGCTGTAAGAATTATATGAAATTTTCCATTCAGCCTATTTTTATTTAACACTTTGAACAATATTAAAATATTACCACAGAGACAATGTCTTATCTGCCTGCTCAGATTACACTGTACTTACACTGAACCATACAGAATACTTGATTGGCCCTAAAAGGTCTCTTTGGTGATTTTCAGTTTTAATGAACTGGTTGGAATTCATTATACAATAATTGTAAGGCAGTTTCACAGATATGCCTCTGTCTTTGGGGGGCATGATACTGACAGACAGCATTTATTTTTTTTTTTTTAAGAAAGAAAATCCACACACCTTCCTTGCTAAATGAACCGTAGATATTAATCTGAAACCTTCTAAGAACAAGGAAAGAAACAAACAGCAGAAAAGAAACTACAGGACAAATGTGGTAACGGGCTTCACTCAACTACCAGTTTTGCCTGGGGGAAACTCCATCGATTTTTAGCATTGTCAAAAATCGCATTTGTCAAGACAAAACTTCTGCACTTTGATTTTTGCATTGCAACCTTTGCAAAGGTTAAAACCCAAGTGTTTACGTGCTGGACAACAGCTAGTTCTGTAGGCTGTCCTGCTGTCCGGGTGGGTAGAAGACTCGGCAAGCAATCACATACTTGAAGTTCAGCTTCGATGCAACTAGAGTCAAAACGCTACCGTAAAGAAAAAGTGCTGTTTTTTGCAAACAGGGTCTAATAATGCAGCTGTTGTGAAGGCTGTTCAACAGGCTGGTTTGTTAATAAACCTAGGAGTATTGTGCACTACTGAGTTATTTCATCTTGGGAATTAAAATTAGACAACCATCACTCATAGGTGGATCTTCCTCTTGTATCCTCTATCTAGAACTTGCCATTACTGGGGTGAAAGCGAAGGCCAGGGAAGTTCAAACACAGCTGTACTGGACCTATACATAAGAACAAAAGAATGGTTGCACCGGGTCAGAATACAGATAACCTAGCCCAATATCCTGTGTCTATTGGGAGCCAACAGCAAATGCTTAAAAAATAAGCATATGGACAGTAATATAATTTTATATTTCTCCTGAGCAAGTAGTCCATAGTTTCAGGACTTCCTCCATCAGACATTACATTTGCACTTCTGTGTTAACTAACCCTGAGTAGACTCTTCATTCATGAGTTTGTCTTACCACTTTTCCTACTTTGCTATGTTTAACATACTTAAAGCTACTAAAAGAATTTAAACTGTCCTACTGATATGTGAACCTACCAGACCACTTCTCTTACAGAGAAGAGAGTCATCTGAAAGCCACCAGGTAAATACTCAGGGGCAGCTGCAGATCAGATACCCATAGCCACTGCAGTTTGAAGAAACCCTTCTACCTGCTGTTTAGCTGGAAATGTTTGAAACCCCTTTCTGTTGCAGGGCAGGCCCTCTGTACCAGCCAAGTTTCTTAAGTGCTGCCTGTGCTTGTGAGCATGGCCCAGCTCTTCCTTCCCATTGCAGAACACTGGTTTTGGCTGTGAGCAAAATGAGCAAACTGGTAAGGCAAACAAATACCAAGGACTGAAGGTGCTCTAGGACTATGGAGGGTGAGGGGATGGCACCATGGGAACTAAAGTTCATGATATCCTGAAGGATTTAGGATGTCCAGGACTATGCTGGAATAGATTGCTCCCCCCTAATCATCATACCAGTAAAATGCTGCGGAACCGACAAACAGCCAGGACATCCCCAGGGAATATCACCCATGCTGAACAGCTAAGCATGTCCTGCTGCTACTGAAGGCCCTTCATGAGCCTTGCAGCTTGAAAGCTTACATCACTTTGGCTCCATCTTGTCACCCTCCACTCACCAGCCATGGGAGTGCTGCAAGGAGTCAAATCATGAAACTCATACACCCACAGCCTGAGGTCACACACAGGTGCAATGGCCTGCCAGGAGAATAAGGAAAAAACCCTGTCACACAAGCAAACACCTACAGCTAAACTGTCCTAAACACATAATACTCTGTTCATCACACATCCAGATTCAAGCCTCACACCCATGTTTCCAGTCCTATCTCAGAGGCAGATGCTTTTTCAGAGCCAGTAAGCTTGTGACACATCAAAGGCGCGAGAGAGCTAAACCTGCTCAACAAAGTTTCAGGACATGAGGGACACAATGGTGAATTGTTGTCCAGAAGTAGTAAACGCTTTACTTGTTTGTAAAATACTCAAAGGAAGACTTGTCTCGATCACTTAATAGAGCAAAGATCAACTCAGCAAACAGAAGTCACGAGGTTCAACATGGCCAGCCAAGAACGTACTGACTCCCTCCAACAACAGGCTCGTTTCACCAGAGGCAGGGCAGACGCTCCCACGCTCACAATGGGCCCTCCTAAAAGGCTGCGTACCAGCGGAAAGCCCACTGTCCCCCAGGCCTACTGCCCCTGCATGCTGATGGGGGACACGGTGGCTAGGGACCCCCTGGGTATGGTACCAGAGCTTTATCTGCTTCCTGCTCCTACTTGCATTTCTTTAGCAATAATGGAAGTATAAATCTGGCAAAAAAAAAAAAACAAAAAAACAACCCAGCTCTCAGGTAGCACGTTACATGCATTCTACTCCAGCAATTTTTGAAGCAAATATGATTAAAAATATTTTTGGCAATTTTTTTATTTTGAATACCGATGTATAGATAAAAGCATGTGGTAGCTTCTAGATGCTACTCCTGCTTTTGGCACATATATATTAGTCCCTTCAACCCCTTCTAGGGAAAAGAAGAGTTGATACACTTGATGTGAATCATACAGCAAACCATTTGACAGTTTCATTTGCACAATGTTTAATTTATTTTTTCCCTACCAAATAAGAAATTTAATTAAACTACTAGAAGGCCTGAACATCAACAAAATAAATAAATAAATAAAAAGACCACCACAAAACCCCCTTGCAACTGTCAGACTACCTACTTAACAAAAGAATAATCCATCATATGACACGTCTGACTAAGGGTTGGTTTGCTGGGTGGGTTGTTTCCACCCCCCCCAAGACTAGCTTTTGTACTTTTACACTATTTATTGTTGCTCTTTCATCATTCTTGAGATAACACCATCGAGAATGCTTAGTTCTATCCTCACTATTACCTATTAGTACTTTTTGAGGGTTTTATTTAATGTTTGAGTTCAGTTGCTGTGTATACATTTCAACTGATATTTTTCCTCTCAAAGTCAGACACGGTGTACCAGAAACACTATGGATTACAAGACCATGCCCAGAAAAGGGAATAATCCTACTATTTCCTCAATTCCACTATTCATACAGAAATTTGGGAGGAGGACAAAAAAAAAAAAGAAGAGACTACAATAACGGAAGATTTTGATCACAGGCAGAGCAAAAGGTACACTGGAGATTGAGAGAGAAATCAAAATTTGAGACACCATAAACAACTCCTTTTAAAAGTAATTTGGCAGAGAATTTAGAAGGGAAAAGAAAGGAACTCATGAGTTAGTCCAAAGTATCGCACAGAAATTACTGTAGCCACTCTGTAATGCTGGCAGCAATAATCACGTTATCTTTGCAGTAGGGGCAACAGTACTGCAAATAACTAGTGTAAGATTTTCAACTAGGCTATATAAACCATTTCTATAAGCTATATATAGTTTTTATATAAACAATGTAGTAAAAACAAAACAGACCACCTGAAAGAATAAATTTCTGTGAGGAAAATGGAAACAGTTTAAATATACTCTGTTAAAGGTTTACAATAAGTACTACCCAATGGCACAATCAAACAGTCATGTATAGGAGGCACTTAATACTTCACAGAACAAGCTTTTGTATGAGGAAAATAGAAAGAAAAAAAAAAAAGATTAAATTAAGAAAATAAAATGTTTAAGTCATAATAAACTATATGAGAAAGCTTTTCAGGTCCATCAAAAGCAAGAAGCTTATCAGACTCAGTGGGGCACAGGGATTACCAAAAATAAGTTGAAATTGTTGCTGAAAACCCAACCGAATTCACTGCATTTGTATTCCCTACCCAAAAAGATGGGAGGTCCACACTCTAAATCAATCATTGACAAACTTACTCAAACTGAAGTTCAAAAGAAGTGATTTTAAACAAACAAAAATATTAAGCTGCAACAGACTTTCTGAAGCAGATGATATCTCAATCAGGAATTGTAACAGAACTACAACATCAAGGTGCTCATAACAGTTACATCTCCTACCATTTGCATCCCGCAAAAAAAAAAGGAACAAAATATAACTAACACAATCCTAATCTTTATAAAAGTTAATACACAAGGTGATTCACAGAACTACAGAGTGGTCTACTTTGTTCCGGGAAAACAAAGAGCAATTACAATAAGAGAATTATTAAATATATTTGGAAAAACAGCCTTTTGTTTAAACAAACTACTTCACAAATTTACTTGAATTCTTTGAAAAAGTACACGAGTTTACATGAACAGGTGTTCAGTTAATGTAGTAGTGTATTTGCACTTTCAAAAACCAATAAATAAAAACGCCAAACAAATAAAAAAAAAAAAACAGAACACACACATTTTTGTTAGTGTCCCTTGAAAGACATCAAATTCTTCTAGGAAGGGTCAGTCCCTCTCTTGGTGCAGCACAGAGTAAGACACTACAGTCTGGGTTAATCCTTGCCTGTCTAAAACGATAGGGCTGTCATTGGCATACATCAGTATCAGTATTGGGGGTGCAAAAGAAAGTACTGGTGCCTAAGTTATCTTTTCTTCCATTTCACCAGTTGGATGAAAGGGTGCAGCCAGAAATAGATGTATAATGCAAATCATCCTCTGGCTTTGTGGCTGGCTCCATTGTGAGGGTTTTGGCTTTTATGACAGTGGGACATTCTTCGATGAATACAGTCTGCTAGGGTGGGATGGAATCCACCAGTCTAGAAGAGGCAAGGGAGTCTTTGGCAGCAGGCTGGCTTTCAACTGAAGGACTTGGGGGGCGAGATCCAAAGAGACAATGCTCACATCGCTGCAACCAACTGGGGAATAAGCCAGGCCAACCAGAGCAGCAACCAATGTCCCTTAGCTGCCTCTAAAGATGACAGCCAGAAGACCAACCACCTCAAGTGTATGTACACCAATGCACGCAGCCTAGGGAACAAACAGGAGGAACTGGAGCTCCGCATCAAGTCAGAAAGTTATGATATCATTGGAATAACTGAAACATGGTGGGATAACTCACATGACTGGAGGATCACAGTGGATGGCTACGGGCTGTCTCATAAAGATAGGCAGGGAAGACGAGAAGGAAGAGTCACACCAGGACAACACTCTATGTTAAGGAGAGTGTTGAATGTATAGAACTCAACTACGGTGATTGTGGAAGGCCAACAGAGCATTATTTGGGTCACCTAAGCAACCTCTGGGTCAACAGAACCTGGGTCTTAATGGCAACTTCAACTACCTAGACATTTGTTGAAAGCTCACAGGTCATCCATCAAGTTCCTGGAAGGCGCAGAGAACTGCTTCCTCATACAAATGTTAGATGTGCCTACCAGGAAAAAGGCACTGCTAGACTTGCTGCTCGCAAACCAAGAACAACTGCTCTGTAGTATCTTCATTAGTGATAGCTTTGGCTGCAGTGATCACAATATTGTGGAGTCTGGGATCCTTCTGAGCATGATAAAGGTTAGTACAAAGACAAAGTTTTTGGATTTTAAAAGAGCAAACTTCAGCTCACTCAGAGATCACCTGGTAGGGATTCTGTGGAAAGCTTCCATGGAGGACAAAGGAGCTAGCGAGTGCTGGGAGGTTTTCAAGAACGCTCTCCTGGAAGCACAAAAACAGTTCATCCCCTTTAAAGGTATGGGAAGTAGGCAGAGCAAAAGACCCCCCTGGCTTAACTGTGAGCTTCCGAGTCTGCTCAAAACTAAAAAAGAAGCATACCAGAGATGGAAAAGCAGACAAATACCTGTTGAGAACTATAAGGGCATTGCCAGAGCATGCAGAGATGCAGTTAGAAAAGCAAAAGCTCAGCTCAAATCAAAATTGGCCAGAGATGTCGAAAACGACAAGAAAGGGTTCTTCAGGTACATGAACAACAAGCAGAAAGAGAAGGAAAATATTGGGCTGCTGTTAAACACGAGAGGTGAATTAGTCACTGACAATGCTAAAAGGGCAGAGGTTCTCAACAATTTCTTCATCTCTGTCTTTACCACACGATTGGGCCCCAGGCCTTGGGAACAAAAATCTAGGTTGGTGCAAACACAGACCCACCATCAGCGAAGGAAGAGTTGGTATGAGAACTATTACAGGAGCTTGACCCCTACAAATTGATTCAGTTTTGGTCCCTGCTGTACAAAAAAGATATGGACAGGCTGGAGAGGGCCCAGAGAAGGGCCACCAAAATGATCACAGGACTGGAAAGCTTGCCATATGAGGAAAGGCTGAGAGAATTTGGTTTGCTCAGCCAAGCAAAAGCTCAGCTCAAATCAAAATTGGCCAGAGATGTCGAAAACGACAAGAAAGGGTTCTTCAGGTACATGAACAACAAGCAGAAAGAGAAGGAAAATATTGGGCTGCTGTTAAACACGAGAGGTGAATTAGTCATTGACAATGCTAAAAGGGCAGAGGTTCTCAACAATTTCTTCATCTCTGTCTTTACCACACGATTGGGCCCCAGGCCTTGGGAACAAAAATCTAGGTTGGTGCAAACACAGACCCACCATCAGCGAAGGAAGAGTTGGTATGAGAACTATTACAGGAGCTTGACCCCTACAAATTGATTCAGTTTTGGTCCCTGCTGTACAAAAAAGATATGGACAGGCTGGAGAGGGCCCAGAGAAGGGCCACCAAAATGATCACAGGACTGGAAAGCTTGCCATATGAGGAAAGGCTGAGAGAATTTGGTTTGCTCAGCCTTGAGAAAAGAAGGCTTAGGGGAGACCTTATCACCACATTCCAACATTTAAAGGGTGGCTACAAAGGAAATGGAGACTCCCTTTGTACAAGGAGTCACATGCAAAAGACAAGGAGTAATGGGTACAAGTTACTCCTGGGGAGATGCTGATTGGACACAAAAGGAAAATTTTTCACAATGAGAAAAATCAGCCATTGGAATAATCTCTCCAGGGAAGTGGTGGATTGCCCAGCATTGGACACTTTTAAGATGCAGCTGGACAGGGTGTGGGCCCATCTTGTCTAGACTGACAAAAGCCAGGAAAGCTTGGACTAAATGATGCTTGAGGTCCCTTCCAACCTGGTATCCTGTGATTCTATGATATTTCCCAACTTCCCTCAGCTGCTTTGGATTTATTTCTTCTTTCTCCCTGAGATATTAATTGAATACTCTTAGAAAGGCCTCATTTGGAAAAAGATAGACAAAAATTAAGTCTTTTCAATCAAAATACAGTTTTAATTAAATGAGTGTTTTGCAAGATATGTCAGCTTAGAGGGGAATACATCAGTGTTACATTTTAAAAACTGTGAAATATTTTGGGTTTTGTTATTCACTTGTAAAATTCAAAATACAAACTTTGAGCCATGTAACTATAACCTATTATAGATATACACACAGTGACCAACGTAGGTTAATGTAGAAGAGAATTATTATTTTTTTTTACCAGCACTTCAGAATTGTTTGCTGACAGTTCTGTGGCCAAGAACAGCAACACACCAGGTCTAGAGTCCCATTACAACTTATATGCATCTGTAATATGCATCCATAATCTGACAAAAAATAAGTTTTCTGGAACAATCAAATCTAAACTGCAGGCTTTTTCAAATTGTAAATTTCATGTTAAACCTTTTTCACTCTCAAAATGAAATTATCTTCTAAATTCAAGTAAATCCCAGATTTGTGAGTTTGGAGAGGGGTTGTTTTTTGGAACAGGAGGAAGAGACAGAACCAGAGATAATCACACGGTCCCTATCCTTGAGTGAGCTGCGAGATATGCGAAAAGATTTCAGTCGACTTCCTGGTGAGCACATTGTCACCTGGCTGCTCCGATGCTGGGATAATGGGGCCAGTAGCTTGGAATTAGAGGGCAGGGAAGCCAGGCAACTGGGATCCCTGTCTAGAGAAGCAGGCATTGACAAGGCGATTGGGAAAAAGACACAAGCCCTCAGCCTCTGGAGGAGACTCCTGTCAAGTGTGAGAGAAAGGTACCCTTTCAATGAAGATGTTGTATGTCGTCCAAGCAAGTGGACCACCATGGAAAAAGGTATCCAGTATCTGAGGGAATTAGCTGTACGGGAGATGATTTACTATGACCCAGATAACCCACAGTTACCCACGGATCCTGATGAAGTCCAGTGCACAAGGCCCATATGGCGGAAGTTTGTACGGAGTGCACCATCATCGTATGCCAACTCTTTGGCAGTGATGGAATGGAGAGGTGAAGAAGGACCAACAGTGGATGAGGTGGCTGGACGACTCCGTCAATATGAAGAAAGTCTCTCTTCCCCCCTCATCTCAGCTGTTGAGAAATTGTCCCAGAAGGTCCAGCAACTTGAAGAGAGTATGTCCTACTCCCCACCTGTACAGACCAGCATCTCAGCTGTTAAGAGCAGGCGTTTCCCTGCTCAAGAGGGAGAGTACAGGGCATACACACCACGAGGCACCCTGTGGTTTTACCTGCGTGACCACGGAGAGGACATGAGGAGGTGGGATGGACAACCGACCTCGGCCCTACGGGCACGGGTACATGAGCTGCAAGGGAGAACAATCACAAAAGGGGATGCCTCTAGGAAAAGTGCTGCTCCCGTGTCCAGCAGACAGCACCCCAGACAGAGTGGAAGGTTTGATCTCGCCTCTGACCCTCTTGAAGGGACTTCCAAATCATTTCTGCAACAAGTGAATAACGGATACTATGATCAGGATTAGAGGGGCCCTGCCCCCAGCCAGGTGGGGGAAAGGGACAACCGGGTTTATTGGACTGTGTGGATTCGATGGCCTGGCACATCTGAGCCACAGGAGTATAAGGCTCTAGTGGACACTGGTGCACAATGTACCTTAATACCATCAAATTACAGAGGGGCAGAACCCATTTGTATTTCTGGAGTAACAGGGGGATCCCAAGAGTTGACTGTACTGGAAGCTGAAGTAAGCTTAACTGGGAATGAGTGGCAAAAGCATCCCATTGTGACTGGCCCAGAGGCTCCATGCATCCTTGGTATAGACTATCTCAGGAGAGGATACTTCAAGGACCCAAAAGGATACCGGTGGGCTTTTGGCATAGCTGCCTTGGAGACAGAAGAAATTGAACAGTTATCCACCTTGCCTGGTCTCTCAGAGGACCCCTCTGTGGTAGGGTTGTTAAGGGTAAAAGAACAACAGGTGCCGATTGCTACCACAACAGTGCATCGACGGCAGTATCGCACTAACCGAGATTCTGTGATTCCTATCCATAAGTTGATTCGTCAATTAGAGACTCAAGGAGTGATCAGCAAGACTCGTTCACCCTTTAATAGTCCCATATGGCCAGTGCGAAAATCTAATGGAGAATGGAGACTAACAGTGGATTATCGTGGCCTGAATGAAGTCACGCCACCACTGAGCGCTGCTGTGCCGGACATGCTCGAGCTTCAATATGAATTGGAGTCGAAGGCAGCCAAGTGGTATGCAACAATTGATATCGCCAATGCATTCTTCTCAAGCCCTTTGGCAGCAGAGTGCAGGCCACAGTTTGCTTTCACTTGGAGGGCCGTCCAATACACCTGGAATCGACTGCCCCAGGGGGGGAAACACAGCCCCACCATTTGCCATGGACTGATCCAGACCACACTGGAACAGGGTGAAGCTCCGGAACATCTGCAGTATATCGACGACATCATTGTATGGGGTGACACAGCAGAAGAAGTTTTTGAGAAAGGCAATAAAATTGTTCAAATCCTTCTGAAAGCTGGCTTTGCCATAAAACGAAGTAAGGTCAAGGGACCTGCACAGGAGATCCAATTTTTAGGAATAAAATGGCAAGATGGACGGCGTCAGATCCCAATGGATGTGATCAACAAAATAGCAGCTATGTCTCCACCAACCAGTAAAAAGGAAACACAAGCTTTCTTAGGTGTTGTGGGTTTTTGGAGGATGCACATTCCAAATTACAGTCTGATTGTGAGCCCTCTATATCAAGTCACCCGGAAAAAGAATGATTTTAAGTGGGGTCCTGAGCAACGACAAGCTTTTGAACAAATTAAGCAGGAAATAGTTCATGCAGTAGCCCTGGGGCCAGTCCGGGCAGGACAAGATGTTAAAAATGTACTCTACACTGCAGCCGGGGAGAATGGCCCTACCTGGAGCCTCTGGCAGAAAGCACCAGGGGAAACTCGAGGTCGACCCCTGGGGTTCTGGAGTCGGGGATACAGGGTCCGGTCGGTGCACATCACGGCGGTACTGTAGTCGCGTTTTCATCTTTTCTTTTGCTGTTCTGTTAAATTGCATTCTTTTAAACCACGAGATTTGCCCTGACGATTTCTTTTTCCACGACTGTGGGAGTTGTGCGAGCGGCTGCGTGGTTCTTTGTTGCTGGCTGAGGCCAAACCAGGACAGCAAGGAAGAAGATATACCTGATCATAAAACCGCTGTCAATGTGGTTGCTAGTATCAGCCCTGCTGCTCTGAGCACCAGCCTCAGTTCTTTCACTCCTCACCACACAGTGACAGTTCCTAAAATATATTTGGCCTCTGTTTGTCATTCTGTGTAAAAACTGAAAGTTTTCATTAGCTTTTAAACTGCAAGAAAGTAATGCTACTGTATTAGGACTCCTAACTAATACATTCAATATATACAATACATTCAATACATAAGCCACCTCCAGGAGCTGAAATATTCCCCAGAAAAATAAAGTTAGACCAAGTCAAACCAGAGAGGAAGATAGTGATGTGTGATCTGGTAAGACATGATCGGACATTTACACCATACCATATTTATTAAACCTGGGATTCAAACCTACCCAGACAATTACTGATTTCACCTTTGAGGCTCTTCTGCAAGGACCCAACCCTGTTCTCAAGCAAGTCACAGGGAAAAAGTTTTCTCAATACTTTCAAGTACATGAAGATTTGTTTTGTGGAAGCCGAAATCTACATGCTTTTCTGGTAAATGTGAGGGTAAATAGAGTTCAAGTTAAATTTTAGACTGAAGATATAACATCTTCATTAAGAAGTTCTGGTAAAATAAGGTTTATTCATCTATTCAAAAAGGTCCTCAAACCCCCTGCAGTTTCTCCACATGCTAGTAATGTGGAAAAATTTTCACTTGTCACACATCTTTAAAATTTTCATCAAAGCATGTCAATGCTCATATAATGAGGAACTTTTTCCCTGTGGTGAAATTGTCATAATGAAGGTTGCGGAATTACCATATATTTTCAGATGAATTGAAAACTGCCTCTGTCTCTTAGCTGTTACATATTACAGTATTCTTTCCCTTAAGCCTAGATCCTTGACTAACTGCTTTCTAAAATATGCATATCAGTAACTTTCATCCTTGATAAACATTCTGTGGCCTGTGTTGAAAGTTTTCTATAACTATTGTGTTCAGATTTTCTGTCCTTTTGATCCCTACTCCAATTTGCCAAGCCAGACACGCAAATCTGAACAAGCAGTCCTGGAACCAAACCCCAGATGAGGCTAGATCCAGAGGCTTGGGCCTCCAGCTCTTACAAGTTTCTATCTTCTCTGAAGGGTGACCTTCAGTACAGGGAGCTCTGACGTTGCCACGATTCTCTAAGTGCCATGAATCTGAGGTTTATCACAACTGAGCTATTAAGGTAAATATTCATAAAGGTTACATAAACATATGCTTCACCCTTCCAAGTAGTGACCTACTCTAGGGCTAAAAAAAAAAAAAAAAAAAAGTTTTTCCACATTTACACTCTAAATTACTTTTTAGAAGAATGACATTTCACACAGATTTGGAGAAGGTAACTATGGTAGGAGAACATGCAAAGGGACAACATATGATGAAACATCTTGTATTATCAACACCCAGATGCAAAGCAGCATTTACCTGATAACACCCAGGTATCATGGATTAGCCCTACTGGTGGATAATTATACAAAGGAATAGTTCCAAAGGAAAGGAAACCCATCCTTGCTTTGCATAATCATGCACCCAACTGCCCAATTATTTGAGTTGTATGGTGAAAAATGATACAAGTACTCCACTGGCTTAAAGATAATGTCATTTCATCCTTTTTGCATTCTCTTTAAACTGGATTTTTTACAGATCTATATGTAAAGAAAAAAAAAAATAGACAAGTATTCTTAATATGTACCACATTTATGACTAAGAACTATACCCAAATTGTGAGAAAAATCTGAAACTTTCAAGACAAATCTTTCAGAAACCCCAATCAAATCACCAAAATACTTGGAAAGAAAGACAACTTCAAACAAATCTCATAAATTGGAATTGCTATCTATTCTCAACTGTTCCCCATGCAGAATGAGCAGTTAAACTGATTGCAATGCATTTGTTTATACTGAAAATACTTTTTTTGACCTAGCGTTCACCTACATGAAATAATGTTTACTTTCTAATCATGTAAACAACATGACTTTATGCACCAGAACGTGCTGCAGGAACAAGAAAGGAAATTACACTGTACAGCAGAGCCGAGAGATATACACCTACACACACAAGCAAGACAAGAAAAAGCATATGAAAGGTTTCCAAGAGGACTAACAACAGAGAGGCGGTCACCTCCTGCACAAAGATGAGCATAAAACTTGTGCACTTTGCTTGTATCTCCCACCCCCAGTACAACAGAATATGTCTTTGGACATGTTAATGAAAAACAGAAATGCACTAAGCAGAAGTGAAAGCCTGGTCTCAAAATTAACACACTTCCTGCAGTCATGACAAACCTAGTTAGGAATATTACACCATGCCCTACTTTATCCTACTGCTTTTAAGCAATCAGTAAGTTTTAAAAAAGGTTTATGGGAAACCAACATCACATTTTACTGACAGATGGTTTATAGTTTAAGTGCTCAAGCAAAACCTTCTATTATCATTCTTTGTATACACTTAAAAGCCACTTAGCTGAAATAAATCTGTGCAAAACAACATCAAATGACCAGTAAAAAGCTTAATTATTCTGCTTTATATCTAGGGTATGAAAGGGGTGTAGAAAAAACACATATCTACTTTTAAGGCTTGTTTTTAAAGACAGAAGACACAATAACTGGGCATATTTCCCAGGTTTAAACAGTACCTCAGGCTTTGTGTCCTTTCATGCACTTCAGTTTATCAAAAAGTCAAGCGTTGTGAACCAAAACGTCCATGGCTTTTTGTACATCACAAAAGACCCTCGTTATTACATAACTCTAGACAAGAAACACATCATTCCTGTGTTACACGAGACAATCTAGTATCAACACCATAAGAGACAGGTCTGAACTCTTGCCACCCACACCCCAGAACTGGAGGCATTGCCAGCAACCTGCCTCAGGCTTTACTGACCCCCCAGAACACCAGGCACACTCCCACTGCCTTGGGCTCACTTGATTTCACTCTGAAAAGTGTGGTATTACCTGAAGAAAGGCATGGTGTGAATTTACAGCTTACTGTTGTATTCATTACTCTTCACCTACTATAAGTACTTCTGTATGAAGTTAGGCATATCTCTTGCTAGGTGAATAAATATAATTGGGGGGCAGCAGGAAATCAGGATTCAGAGCTTTTTACTTCTGAAACAGAGCAGCATTAGCATTTTCCAATTGAGAACAGCTGCCATAAGCTCAGCTTGACTATACTAAGTAGCCTAAACTATTAGAGAGAAAAAGCAGGTGGTATAAAGAGCAAAACAATACTGGTAACAAGGTGAGAGAGGATAAGCAGTTTCCTGCATTTTCATTTTAAGGGGAACTTTCTCCCTGTAGGCCTAAATGTTGGTCTTGGGGACATAAACATCTGCTTTAGTGTTGGAATCTCTGACATTGAAAATTCTGAAAAAAATCATACATATGCAATATGCAAAAGAAACACAGGTGCTGATTTTGCCTGTTAAATTCATTACCCAACACTTCATGTTATATCTGGTGCCGTCTGAATTTTGTGATAAGGTTCCTATAGATAACGTGCAGTCCAATATTTAACACATTTACAAATAAGATTAATAGATTAGCAACCAGACAGCTAAACAAGATTAGTACACATCCTCAAGGATAATCAGGATTATAAGAGAAGAAGTCTAAATTAACATCTTTGGACCTGCCTGAACTGCAGGAAGAAGGAGCCTGCAAGAAAGAAACAAGGCAACCCGTATCACCCCGAAACAGTCCAACTTGCTTGAGGACAGTCCATAGCACCAGCTATGGACTTTCCCTTAAACAAGTCTCCAATTTTCTAGACCAGTGGTGCTCAAGCTCTCCTAAATCTGAAAAGATTGTACCTGCCCTATTACTTTGGGTAACTCTACCTTTGCTGTGCTCTAAAATAAATAATTATACAGGACAAATTCATGAGTGTGCTACAACTTCACCCTCCAGCCTCCTTTGCAGAAATGCTTCTGTACTGGTAAAGCTTAGCTTTCCAGTAATGCTGTTTATTTGGTGTTCAGATATTTAATGATCAGTATTTTAAAATGAAGACTGAAACTGGTCAGATAAGTACAAGGTATTAGCAAGTGCTACATTTTAAAGTATTAAAACAACTAATGACAGACTCGGTGACAATATTCACAAAATAACCTATTGGTACAGCAAGAGGTTAAAAAACACAAAACAAACAGAAAACTCACACTATGCACACACAACCAGGTTTACACTGTGGACTCCTTTTTTCCAGTGATCAAACTCTTGGGAGACATCTTCTTTCAGCAGCAGGGTACCTGAACAAGGGACAGCAGTATCTGAACCTTTTTATGTACCTATCCATAAACAGAGCTTTGTCATGGTCACCATCAATCTTGTCTGATCCCTCCTATGCAATTTACTGTGTGCATTTATTACAACAAAACCTCGTTATAACAAATTGAAACTATACAGCGCATCCCTGGAAGTATTCCTTACAGAATGTTATATAGTCCTAGCTCTGCCTTTTACCTCCCAACTCCCTTTCACAATAAACATGGACTACACGTAGGAAGTTTCATATTCAGAAATACAATTTCTAAGAGGTGTCATCTGTCAGTTTGCCTTCAGTAGCCAACATCTCACATACTCTATGTTAAATTATGTTCAGTCACGTTAGACAAGCGAACATATCTAACTCAAATACTTACACTTAACGGATAATTGAGAACTGATCCACTAAATGAGCACTTCTAATTACAGTTGCTAGGTGGGGGAGGGAAAGCTTCTTATCTCCACAGCTCTAATTTCATGTACACCACACATTGTCCTTCATGAATTGAACTGATGAATATACATAATTATAAAATTCTTTTTGCAAATTAATATAGTTAGGCCTGAAAATCCAGTAATCAAGCCATAATAATATCTGGCAATCTGGCATTATGAGAGCATTTATAGTAGCTAAAGAAGTAAAAGAAGAAATTAATGCAAGTTTGCAACTGTGTGGGTTTTTTTTTAAAAAAACATAATCAGCACTATTCTCCCATTCTAAGGGGTGCAGAATGCCATCTAAAATTTTACCAACATTAATACTACTGTTTCATTCTGTTGAACTACTAGGCTGGAAAACACAATCCAAAATTAAACCTTTTCACATTTTATTTAGGAACGTAGCTGCAACATCCCGAGAGGACAATAAAGGTAAACCAACTACCACCATAAAGGAGAACAGCCAGTACCTTACAGTCAGGAGCAGCACGGGCTGGTCACTCTGCAGAGGTCGGAGACCTGCAACCCCAGCATGACAGCAGGGTAGCAGCCATACTGGAGCAAAGTGGGCAGAGTAGGCCCAGCAATGGCAGCCAGGGCTGGCCGGCAGCCCAGGGATCACCAGGAAAGACCTTGATGACAAAGTGGGTCTGAGCCAGCAGGTCAAGGCAGCACATCTAGCTCAGGCAAGCATATGGTCCCAGGGGAGCTGGTGAGGCCAGAGGAGAAGGTCACCCTCATGGAGGGTCCTGCCACCTCGCTCTCCGCCACCTGGGTCTGACCCACAGCCACACACCTGCACAGCATTAGGGCTGCCCGCCAGCACTGGCAGCTGTGACACGATCTCCCATTACATTTTGGGCTAGCAGAAAGAGAATGAGGACTGCTTAGTTCACTTTGCCATCTGAGAACATGCAAAATTAAGAAAGGTTAAAATCCAGACATCGTGCATTGCACACAGAGGTTTTGGCAAAATAACCCTGAGTCAATACTAAGATGATAGTAAGAGGACAAGGAGAGGCAGCAGGGTTTGCCTTAGTTTTTTGCTACATTTTTTTCCTGGAAGTTAATGCAAATATATCTCCCCCACATTTAAGAGATATTCAATTGGAAATACATGTTTTATTTTGCATCACTGTGGCATCAGATATTTTAAAATTACTTGCTATCCTCAATTTTTCTCAGATAAACGTCACATCACATTGATTGGCAACGTGCAGAGATCATGCATATCAAAAAAAGTGGGAACTAGAAAACACTAAACACAAAACTGAATTTGAACAATATCAGTAACTTTGTCCTTTTTCCATTTTAAAGGGGTGAAAACTTTTTCCAGTGCCGGTGCCTGATGTTCATCCAAAATTCTGCTCTTTACTGGAAAGGAGGCAAGTCACTGTATCTCCTTTCCTCTGGCATTATCTGACTTCTAGAACTAATCCTCTTATTTGGCACACAATCACATTTTGAATCTAAAACCACCTTATCTAGGCCCCCAAGATTTTGGTTTGCATATATTTTTCAGGGGAAGCTGCTTTATTTCATTGAGATAATGCATCACTGAATTATAAGCTCTATGCAGCTGTCACTCTTTGCCAAACATTCAGAAACATAAATGAACTCTGACAAGTCATTTATCTGGTAATTCAGTGTCAAAGTGTAATAATATCACTGGGCTTTGCGCATTATCAGTGGTAAAGCAGAACTGGAGTTAAAATGCAAATTGAAAGCACCTTTTGTATATCAGAAAAAAAATTACTATAGTTGGTGCCCATTCTGTTAATCCTTTAGGATCTCAATTAGGTAAGAATAAAAATGTGTGGATAAAACAGAATATTACATTCATTAAACCAGGTATTAAATGCTTAGCTAATTTAGTGACACCTATAGTGATGCTGGCTTTAGGTCTCTAAAAAGCAGTACCTGAAGTCTTCCATACTGACTCAAATCCGCAGTGAGCATACATTTCCATCACAAGAGCAGAGAGTGCAACAGAAGAAAGTAGAGTATACAGCAGAATGGAATTTCCAAGCTCATCTACTAAATTTTCTAATTTTACTAAGCTAAGGTCAGCCTGTAAGAACGGCTACAATCTTTTCCTCGCTCAGTCCTTGTTCGAACACTTGGTCACAAAACACACTGGCAGATGTGTCATGTGTCCATGACCTGGGAAGATCACGAAACAGATTATCCTCAGTGCCATTACATGGCACATGCAGGAGAACAGGGTGATCAGGCCCAGTCAGCATGGGTTTATGAAAGGCGGGTCATGCCTGACAAACCTGATCTCCTTCTATGATAAGGTGACTCGCTTAGTGGATGAGGGAAAAGCTGTGGATGTTATCTACCTGGATTTTAGCAAAGCTTTAGACACTGTTTCCCACAGCATTCTCCTGGAGAAACTGGCTGCTCATGGCCTGGACAGCTGTTCTCTTCGATGGGTAAAAAACTGGCTGGATGGTCATGCCTAGAGAGTGGTGGTGAATGGAGTTAAATCCAGTTGGTGTCCAGTTACAAGTGGTGTCCCCCAGGGCTCGGTGCTGGGGTCAGTTCTGTTTAATATCTTTATCAATGATCTGGAGGAGGGGATCGAATGCACCCTCAGTAAGTTCGCAGATGACACTAAGCTAGGAGGGCATGTTGATCTGCTTGAGAGTAGGATGGCTCTACACAGGGATGTGGACAGGCTGGACTGATGCGCCGAGGCCAATGGTATGAGGTTCAACAAGGCCAAGTGCCAGGTCCTGCGCACAGGTCTCAACAACCCCATGCAGTGCTACAGGCTCGGGGTGGAGTGGTTGGAAAGCCGCCCAGCAGAAAAGGACCTGGGGGTGCTGGCGGACAGCCAACAGCTGAATATGAGCTGGCAGTGTGCCCACGTGGCCAAGAAGACCAATGGCATCCTAGCCTGTATCAGGAACAGTGTGGTGAGCAGGACTAGGGAAGTGATCATCCCCCTGTACTCAGCACTGGTGAGAACCCACCTCGAGTACTGTGTTCAGTTTTGGGCCCCTCACAAGGACATTGAGGTGTTGGAGCATGTCCAGAGAAGGGCTACAAAGCTGGTAAGGGGTCTGGAGGACAAGTCTTATGAGGAACGACTAAGGGAGCAGGGGCTGTTTAGCCCAGAGAAGAGGAGGCTGAGGGGAGACCTTATCGTTCTCTACACCTACCTGAAAGGAGGGTGTAGAGAGGTGGGGGCTGACCTCTTCTCCCTGGTGACAAGTGATAGGATGAGAGGAAATGAGTTCAAGTTATGTCAGACGAGGCTTAGATTGGATATTAGGAAAAATTTTTTTACTGAAAGGGTTATCAAGCATTGCAATAGGCTGCCCAGGGAGGGGGGGGATTTGCCATCCCTGGAGGTGTTTAAAAAAAGGGTAGATGTGGTGCTTAGGGACATGGTTTAGAGGTGGTTTTGTCAGGGTAGGTTAATGGTTGGAATTGATGATCTTAAAGGTCCCTTCCAACCTCAGCAATTCTCATCTTCTATGTGGGAAAGCAGCAGCTTCTTTTCTGAATGCCCACTCAGCCAAAGAGTTTGCATCCTAATTTACCTCTTGCCCTTATAAATAAACCCCAAAACTTCGGGTTTGGGTTGTTTTTTTTTTCTTTGGGATGCAAAGTGACTTGCAAGAATTTCCCTTCCTTTCTCTCCTACAGGGGTTATAAATTTGAAGAAAACAGCCAACTCTTCCTCATGTTCCTCTCCTGGGCTGGTCTGTTGATACTTGATCTACCTCAATTTGGTCCAAGAAGAGCAAGTGGAATCTTGTATTGATCACTGTGGCATAATTTAATACAATGGGGTAGTACCATTGCAACAGGTCATCTAATAACATTCCCTTCCAGGCTGAGTAAATTTCTCCTTTGCGAAATATCTCTGTTGTTTTGTCCAATCTCTCTCTTAAACAACTCACACTCCCAGTTTTACAACACAAGGTCAAGGTATTCTAAACTGTTGTTTGTTTCCCTGTATGTTTAAGTCAGGACAGAGACAAGCATCATCTGAAACTTAGATAGCTGGAAAAGAGCCAGCGCTGATTTTACTGGGGCTAAACCAGACAGGCTGAACCTTAAACAAAAGAAATAACCAGGACAGTAATATGATGTATTTTCTGTTATGAAGTTTTCCTGTTAAGTACAAAGTTGAATGAGAGGTCATGTAACAGAGCAAGAGTCTTACTCAGGAGAAGCATGAGATAGAAATGATTTTAAAAAGGAACTGTAAGCTATCAGATTTATATATTACAGGTAAGTCATTCAGCCTGCAGACAAAGCAAAGTCTCTCCTTGACCCGTCCCAACTCCTCTATTATGTATTAGACTTAATATAAATCTTGATTATTTTAATATCTACTTTTTTTTTTTTTTTTTAACCGGAATCCAGCACAGATATTTTGCTTTGACAATCACATAAAGAACTTCTGCATGTTAAATCTGGCAATCACTGCTAAAGTCAACAGCTGATAGATGGATTATCATGAGAAGGTGGAGAGAATCTCATAAAAGAGAGCATGAAAACAAATTTAAATGATTTATTTTAGAAGGGAGAGTTATCAGAATGGGATAGTATCTGAAATGACATGTGTAGAAGATGGAAATCAAAGGAATTTGTTTTTCTTCCTATCTTGACACCAAAAACATCTGGCCTGCTTCCTCATGGTACCCCAAAACTGATACAGCAAGAAGCTCGAGTCAAAAATGAAAAGCAGTGCCAGGGAGCAACAAGGGCAGGCTGGTCCAGCGATGGTAACTGGGTTCAGCCAACAGCCCAGTGACAAAGCAGGTCTGAAGTCAGCTGTGGAGTCAGATGTGCAGGTCGGGGTCCAGACCAACAGGGTGCCTGGCCAGGCACAGACACTAAAAGCAAGAGCCCAACCTTGAAATCATCCCCTCAGCAAGAGAGGGCAGGGCCCCGCCAGAGCCTCTCAAGGTCATCCAGCTGTGCTGTATCAAAACTGGCCTTGAGTCCCCAGTAGCCAAACCTCCATGAGGTGGCAGGGGACATGCACCAGGCCCTGACAAGGCAGCATTTCTAAAGGACCTTTTTGTGTAGGAGTATCTTATGTGGGAAAATTTAACTGGATGGGTGCGCCAGCACGCCCTAGGCATTGCTCCTCTGGGAAGAACTTGGCCACTCACATAAGATAAGGGACAGCAGTAAATGCAACAGGCACTGCAATATGGAAGAGCTCAAGGAAGACACCTTTTAAGACAGACTTGCAGCACTAGTCCCCTGGGTGCATTCCCTTGGCCCTCAGGACTCTGGCTGCCGGGGCTCAGGGCCAGCGTCGGTCGGCACACACTTGAAAAAAGAAAAGCTGTTGTGAAGAAGCCTCCCCGGGGGCTACCCTTCCCTTCAGAGCCACTTTTAAGCTGAGGCTCTCACCTGGGACCCCACCTGTACCACAGCCATGCCCCTGCCTGGCCGGGGGGCTTCGCTGAACCAGACCCTATGCTCCAGACTGACACCCCAGCCTCTCCTCAGACCTGCCCCGTCACCACCACAGGCCTGCTCAGCTGTGTCTGACCCTGGTTACCATCACTGGTACTGACCCTGACTTTCCAGGCTGGCCTCAGACCTGCCCAGCAATGGGGACTCTCGGCTGCACCTGGCTGCCCTCCCCGGGGGTGGCCCTGGCGCACAGTGTGGGCCTGAGCCCCTGCCGGTGGGGGCACTGGCTGTCTCATCTTGATGGGGTCCCAGCTTCAGGTCCTTAGCTGGCAGCTGGTTCCTTGCTGCGCCCCAACACAGGCATCTGTGTAGAGGAAAAGAAGGAAGAATGGTCTCCACAAGATTACTGTCCAACTTCAATAACAATCAATTAAAGCATTTCACCAGACAGTAATAGTTAATTATATTTTTGAATTATCAATGAAAACATTCTTCCTTTTCCCCAAGTTTCTTAGAAGCCCTGCTTTCACTTACTTCAGTTTGAGTTCATCCTTATGTGTAACCAGACCTCCACAAAGTTCCTCACTCCGACCATGACAGCTGCTCCCTTCCCTATCCAAAAGAAGCTCGTTCAACACCTCCTAGGACTGCATCTATCTCATCACATCAAGTCAGCAACTCAGTTACACGTAAACTAATATTTTCAAGCTTTGTGCTTCTGTTGCTTCCAGCTGAGGAATTTCCAGATTACTAATTGCCTGACCTTTAATATCACGCTGTTTAATTACACCTCATTTTTACTACTCTAGCCTTACTGTCAAGTTCTTCTTGTATTTTATTTTCACCCCTTCCCTTTTCAGAAATATCTTCTAACTGTATATGTCATCACACACCCATCTTTTGTCCCAAAGTCTATAATGGAAACACTAAACAAAATTTCCCTCTGATCCTACTTACTTTTATTTTAATACAGCCCAGTGACACCTTTCTTTTAGCCTATTCTTTACCATCCCCAATCAATATCAATCCACAATTTCTTCAACTCACCTAATTACCATCTATGCAGTACTTAGCTCCAGACAATTTAAGATCCCTGAGATTTCCCATGTCTCAAAAAAAGAGAGCTTATCAAAGCCAGTTTTCAGGTTCATCTATGAAGATTTACGTTTAATAAACTCAGGCAGCCTTTTATCACTTTTCTAGCCTCCTTTAAAAAAAAGACTCCTAAGTCTTTCTTGCTACAGTTGACTAATGGCTATAATCACCTGAGGCAATTTCCCAGATCCCTTTTATAAAAAAAAAAAAAAAATAATATAAAAATCACAGCCTCTACTTTTTCTACTCTTCAGTTAAAAGAAAAAAAAAGGGGGAGGGGGGTGTCTAACAGCAACTAAAAGTTCAAAGTACAGTGAATGTACAATTACTTATTTCATGACCCAGAACTGTCCACAACCACAATAAGAAAACCTTTCCCCACACAGGATTTCTAACCTGTTTCATCACGCCACCTGCCCTAGAGTAAGCTGAGCTTGCAGAGATGTTGTGTATATAGGAGGCATTGATGACTACATGTTATGTAGAGAGCATTAAGGCTGCATCATGTGTTGTTATTTAAGTTAGCTCAGAAGCAGAAGCGAGTCATAAGGATGAAGCAAAACAATGAAGCAACAACTGGTCCAGGCCATCACTTGGAAAGCATCCATTACCATTGCTGTTTCTCCTGCCCTGGGCTATCACACAGTGGCCAGCAACAATTTCAGCCTAAGGAAAACTGCAAGAAGCAAAGCAGAGCCTCAAATATGGTACTGACAAAGATACATACATAGGCTACATTTAATGTCACCTGGAATTGTGAACAGCCACATAAAAATCACCCTAAAAATAGGCTGCTGGTGGCTTTCATTCAAAAAAAGTCAGTGCTTTTCAAAAACTAATACTAAGTGCTGGCACTCACTCTTTGGGGAATCCATGGTGTCTTGATCCTGCCTTATGTTAGGCCAAGTATCTTCTAACCATTTGGTAGGATTTAGATTTTCACCAAATGTCTTTATCACGGATACACAGCCATATTGCACTGGGTGTGTTTGGTAAATATCCACATTTTTCTACTGACAAAAACCACGCCTAAAGCTACTGTTTTCACTTCTTCATCTAGAGAAAAAATGTCAAGATACCACTAAAATAGTCCACTAGAAGTTAAGGGTTGGAAACAGAGAAATGATACTGCTTTTCTTTCCTAGATATTTCCCAAAGAAGAAATGTTGAGACCACAAGTCTCAGAAAAATGATGCTGAGAGAAAAAAAAAAAGGCACTGCTAGCGAGAACAGAATCAGGTGCAGGCACAGGCCCCAGCAAAGAACATGAAAAGGAAGTACGGCTTTTGTCTAGAAAGAAGCAAGGGCATCTTCAATAATTGTATCCGGACAATTGCATCAGAAGTCTATACAGAACAAGCAAACATGATTCTCTTTCAGAAGTTAAAGGGATCTTAATCATTGCACCACTGAAACCCACAGGTGCTAAAAGAACACTTAACACAGAAGCGAGCTGCCGAATAAGGCTGTAGATTAGCTCTCAGCAGAGATGTTTAAGGCTTAACTCGACACCTGTCCATCAACAACAATTAAATGAGCTCTGGAATGCAGATGGCTAAATGACTCCAAAAAGACCAAATTTATATTCAAATAATTCTCTAATTATATCATTGAAGCACAGTCCTACATCACCTGAAGAGAGAGTTTGGGAACCTAAGTACATGTTCCCTTATTTAGGCACTACATCAAAGAATGTACAAACAGAATCCGCATTTAACTGGTAGTAAGGTGAACATAAGTACACTAAAGATGAGCTGGATTCCTCATTTATACTCTAACTGTTATGTTAAAAACTTTCAGTTGTTTATGAAGAGATGACTTACATGGGCACCTCTTTTCTTGCTGGCTCGTCATACCTTTTTAATTTCAGGCACCCAAACATTAAAACAAACCATTATATTCACAGAGTAACTATAGGAAAAACATATAATTATTTAGAAACTATTCAAAACAGCACTAATTCCATCACATGATTTATTTATTTATTTATGTGGATTTAGCCACTGTCCAATTTATCCTTGCTGAAAAAAAACAAAGTATATCCTTACATACCCAAAAATATATGGAATACTTATTCAATATTTTTCAGATCTGTTATATTGAGGTGAAAATACATAGTAAAAGAGGGACTTCATAGTGAAGAGCTGCAGGCATTATTTCATCTCTGCAGCGTCTGCCACAAGGACGTCACTTAGCAAATTGCACTGGAAGCCACATAGGCTGCATTTTCCATTGAAACAATTTTTTTTTTCACCTGTTTGATGCTGAACCTGACTAACACATACGGAAATTCACTGCAATATTTTCATTTGCTCTAATAAAATACTGCTGTTGTAGACTCACCTACTGCCCCTGTTCCTCCTTTTATCCATGGGAATGATGTCCAGTTATATTATCAAGGCTCAAGGGCCCATTATACTAGACATTGTACAAAGTCCCTGCCCCAAAGAACACACAATTTTTTTTAAAGCTGAAGAGCAGAACCAGCGAGGCAACACCTCTATTGCTGCTCATACTGCAACATTCAAATCCACATTAAGTCCTCCAGCGAGCGTGCTCACACACTGGGAACTCCTCCTAGGATCTATCATTAAAATACATGTTGCAGACTCTCAGCACTGAGATTTCTTTATTTCCTGGGCAGCATGAAGTAGAAAAATCAGCTGAAGATACAGGTTTTAATTTTCAAACGTATGGATTCTGTAAGGAATGAAAGCCCAGAGTATGATACTTAGAGAAAGTGTACCCAAAGGGGGCACTCCATTGTTATTTATGCCTTCATTTTTTAACTACAAAGCAGGAATACTGAAAATCCTCCAATTAAGAAAAGTTATTGTTTTCAGGGGATGAAATAGCACTATGTATTTTGTCCCAGTGTAGCATCATCTTCAGAGAAATCTCCCGAGTATAGTGTAAAGCTGTCCCTTTGGGTTTACATTAAAACTGATGGTGCAGAAGCAGCAGCTTCTATTGTTCCTTTTCATAAAATGTTTCAGGGGGGAACGAGCCTCAAGTGCTTTTAATCCACTGTCTAAATATTAAAAAAAATACACATGCACCCCCGCAATCAATCTGAATAAAGAGCTAACTTCTGTAGAAACAAAAGGGTCAGAGATCTAGTGAGAGGAAATAGCTTAAATTTGTAACAGTTAGACAATAAACCTTGTGATCCATAGCTTTTCCTCAATAGGCTACTGAACACTGTATTGAAATACTTACACTTGAACACTGCTCTTCATAAAGTCTCTCACTGACACTAAAAAGGGGCAAAAGTTGTTTTTCAGGATCTTTATTGCTTGCAGACAGAAAGAATTTAATACAGATCTTTAATTCTAGAAGCAAAGAACAGATTTAGGAGTAGCAGCAAAAACTTTGCATTTCCCAAAAATGTTTATTTTTATTTATCTTCATGTCAAAAACACATAGCACCTCTTACTATGACAGCTATTCCCATCCAGCAATCTCCTCCTTCAGCAACACCAAAATCCACCAAGCCAAGTGCAAAGCTTACACACCAGCCAGTCCTCCTGCCAGCACCTCACCTGTATAAGAGGTAGGTGGGCTTTATGCAACTGGTGAGGAAAGGCTGCAGAGCTGTGCAAAAAGGGGACATGAAGGAGAAGGTCAGATACTAAATGGATTCCTATGGCACAGCTACAGCTCCTGCATCTTGGAGCAATGCTGATGAACAAGCCACTGGGGCACACTGGCTTTGTTCAGTATTAAGATCATTTTAGGCTAAAAGTTGTGACTACATTCCCCCAAAATTCAGGCAATTCAGATGTTACCAGAAATCCAAGATTATGTCAAGTCTGTGTTTCGCCACCCTTCTGAATCTTCAACGCTTTTTCAGCTTCCTCTCAGAATGAACTAAGGAAATTAATGGGAAGAGGTTTGGGGCTAAAACCATCTATCTCCATCCAAAAAGCAGACTTAAAGAAATGGCAACCACTTCAAACAAAACTTCATAGACTATACAGCTATTTTCTCCTAAACATGTACCTCCTCCTAAGAGGACAGAGATATGTAATGTGCCTTTACCAACAACAATGATATTGTAATATTCCAGTACACACAGAACAAATAGTGTTGATGATCTTTCCATAGCAGACAAACAAGCTTCCTGGACACATGGATGGCACAGCTTTGTGGGGCTGGTTGTTTATAATACAAGAGACAAAGGTACTTTAATTCATTCCCTCCTGGAATTTCTCCTCTAGTTCTACGTCTGCCTATTTTAAAGGTCCATGATGAATTCCAGAGATCCTTTCCTCCACCTTATGTATTCCACAGCAGTATCCTCGAACTGATGATAAATTGTTCTTGAAATAAATGATTTCAAAACTTCTGGTGGATCCCACATCCTGTGAGATGCTGACATTTTTCTAGTTTATTATTATCTCAAGTAATTTTATTCCTTTCTCCCCAAGAGACAGCATCTTTCTGAACTTTCCTGAAAGGTATTTTCCTCATAGTTTGAAAATATTGCACTCTAAAGGAATAAAAATTATCCTCCAAGCGGTAGTTTTTCTACAGTTTTTCCAAACTTGCCCTTCTGAAATTCTGCACAGAGCCAGCAATTGAAGCATACACCGGGAGTTCTCAGTCCAAGATGCGAGCTGATACAGGTGAAGTGCCTGACTTGCTCCAGAAACAGAAAGCCAGTGGGTGGAAAACGACAAGGCATATTTATTTTTAACATGGTATTTTAAAAGACTTTATACTGTTGAAAAACAAATTTGAATTGTACAGTCATAATGGTTCCATTTCAGCAAAAGAACTCCCTTTCTTCTTTAGGTTTTCCTGTTGGAAAGACTCCCACATATACACTCCTGTATGGGAGGGCAGATTAACTAGAAAGTTACTACTTAACTGTATCTTCTAAAGCTATGCAAAATAACCAGAGTACGATCCAGTATCATTCGACAGCAAGCTGCTATGGTATGTCATGTTCATCTGGTTTTACTTCAAGATTAAAAATAGGAAGAATACTGAAAGAAAGACTAATTTAGTCTTATACAATATTGTGAAGTACCTGTGTGTGGTGAAAAATCAAAATGCAAGACATGTTCAGCAAAAGGCACACTGGTCAAAGACACATGAAAAAGTTTTGTTGCAACACTGTTGGTTGAACAGGTTGTGCAGGTGGATGTCATTAAATATTGGTTACCGATCAGAGCAGAATTATTTTCAAACTGAACATGCATATTTCCTGCCAAAATGTTAAATGAGGCTTTTGATTGAAAATTTGTATTTTCTTTTAAAATACAAGGCAGATAACTGTGTCACATTACTTTAACTTACAGCAGCTTACAGTCCTGAGGAACAAAACAAATGTGTTCAAATAATTCACAGCAGCCCCTAAAGAATGGGATGTGTTTCAAGACAAAGAAATCTGCATGGGTAGTGCCCTGTCAAAAGCAATGTAATCCCCCCCATCCCCGCAAAAGGGTTGGGGGTTTTACACAGCACGAGAAGTCTGGCTTGAGGTCCAGTCCACAGGTTACAGCCTCTGACAATAAGGTGTTGGCAAAGTGAGACACAGATGTATTAAAAGATGCAATGCATGAGGCACCTACAAGAGTTCCAAGATCTCCAGGTGGAGAGAAAGAAAAACCAGAGGAAAAGATGTCCAGGTGGCCAGAAAGAAAATCCTTCAAGTACACAGTACTGAGGCCTGTACAAGTTACCCCACAAAAGCACTGAGACTTGCAAAAGAAACTTGCCAGGGAGGAAGAACGGATATGTAAAAGATATCCTAGGCAGGGGCCACTTGCACATAGCACTCTGGAGGCACAATTGCACCTAAAAGGTAGGTAGAGACCTACCTCCCTACATTATCCTGGAAAACTTTAGTTCAATCAGTTTGTATGATTAATGTAATTTAAAAATCAGGGAGACAAGAAGAGAGCATTCTGACCCTGTAGACACATGGGTAAAGACATGACCTGTTTCCAGGTATGTCTACATTTTATTCTAAAGGTACACTTACAGCTTCAGCTTTAGTCAACTAACAAGCATATTCACAACTGTGCAGAGAGCCAAAGAATGATACTTAGTACAGTCCACAAAACCTTGAAGAAACCGTCTGATATAAATGCCACACTGCTGTGGCTGCACTGATACCAGCCTCTGAGGTAACAGTTTAAATGAAATACCAAGAAACCTCATTCACAATTTGCAATTTCAATGTTGGTTCACAATGCAAACACCCCTCAATGCTTTAGTTGTAGTCCCACAAGTAAATTTTGCCAATTCGCTCTCTTCCTGGATTAAAAGGACACTCCCACAATTAATTGTTGATTTTAAACTACCACTTTATAAAAGCTGCATAAAAGTATGGGGAAAAGGATGAAATTATCAAGTTTGGATCAAAACAAGCATTTACTGATTTCTCTAAGTGGTCTAGCATATGTACAGATCTTGTCCCCTGAATCACAGTGGATCTTGAGTGTAACTTCTTCCTCCTTCCTGCCATTACTAGCAGTTTATTCTAGAAAAATATTTTTAAACAAGCTTGTGGATTTAATTAATAAAAACAAAGTAAAGAAGATGCCATACCATTTTTTTCTGTCAAACACCCCTAATCTCTGTCAGCAGACTTATGACCTGAATAGATACAGTGAATTACTAAGTTTCCTGATCATATACATGCAATAATCTACAATACAATTTCATAAGACAGCTCAATAGAGGTTCAAATGACTGCTTTTTGGAAATGAACTCTCAAATTTCAGAACAACAACAAAAAAGATTTTTTGCTTTAAATATTAACTGTAACTGCAAGGTAATATATTAAGGCAATGTGTGACAAAACACAGTACTGCAAGTATTGCACAGTACAACACATGCCTACACAAATACTTGCAAGAAATGTGGAAGTAACTGTAGCTGAAATTTGAAAAACCGAACTCTATTTTGATGAAAGATGAGCCTTAGGTGATACAGGTAATATTTAGCATCCTAAAAATGTACCAAACTTTGTCATTAAAAAAAAAAAAAAGAATTGCTAATGATTAGCACCTAAAGGGACAGAGGAGCTAGGGCTATAAGACTGTACTGCCACAGTCCAGGTAGATCCCCCTGGATTTTGCATTCTCCATTTCTCTTCTGAAAAACGTAAGAAAGCCATTAACCTCCTGTTTGAAACGAGACTGCTGAAAAAGTAAAGCCCCTACCCCCTGCACTCAGCACTGATATGCACGACAGGTCCAAACAGAAAGTAGACGCAGAAGGCAGCTGGCAAAGAGCTTCTCTCGGTGCTGCTTGGTGGAACTGCCTATGTATCTGTATCAAAGAGAAACAAAGAGATTAAAGGCAAAATCCAAGGAAGCAGTCAGAACAAGGACTGAGAAATGTCTTTCTACCTCTCTCCCTCCTCCCATGACTTCCCTGAGGGAGAGCTTTGAAAAAAATACTGACGAGAAGAGAGTTTGGAGCTCCTGTTTGATGGTGGTGGTGCTCAGGGATACTGCGTGAATTCTTTGCACATTCTCCACTGGTAAGGCTTCGTACTTCCAAAGGCTTAGCACTTTGTATATTCATTACAGAAAATGCCATGACTGTAACATTATCTTCTCCTAGTAAACAACTATTTCTGACTGGTTATTTCAAAATACATGCATGTATAATGCTGCAAAACTTCACCGTCATTCAAAACAGTAAAGCCACTTCCATAAAGCAAGGCATTTAAAAGCTGTGGTCTCCAAAATGGCACGCCAGAGAACATTTTCTTCTTTCAACATATTTAATTCCTATTAATAGTAATAGGAGCTAAGCATGCATCAAAAGATAATATGCCTTCAAGATTTAATATATATTTGCCATTACGGATAAAGATACCCATAAGTACTATATGAAATAACTGTCAGTTCCTAGATTTGTACCAGAGCATAAATCTTTTCTATTAGTATGGATAAGACATAGCTAAATGGGAATCCTTAAACAGAAAGGAATATGCCTAATCAGAGAAAAGTAAGACAGTTTCTCATAAAATGCAGGGGACACCCTGTGTTTGGATTTTGCTTTCTATCTCAGACTCAAGATTTTCTAAAACAGGGAATATACAACTCTATTGTAGACATCACATGCAACTGTTATCTTTCTTTTCATTGATATAAAATTTAAGTAATAGGCTTTGTTTTTTATCTTCATAGTATTTCTAAAAATAACAACAGTCAATATAGGAAAACCAGACAACTTTATCTTCTAAATATTTTTGTTACACAGAAAAAGAGTATGAGGATATCCTCTCATGCATGAAAAAGGCTTAGGTAATATTAATAAGTTTTGAAAATTATTTTCAAAACATCACAGGGATTCTGAAACTCTCAGTGACCCAACAGCAGTTTACTTCCCACATTCTTAATCCTTTGCTTTGGAGAATGGCATCTAGGTATGAAGAAAGGAAACTAGAGCAGAGCTTTGGCCCTCACAGGTCACATACGTATTGCTGTTGCCCTCACTATTCCTGTGTTCATCTCCAGGGATGAGCATATCCCATGGCTCTTGCTGTCTGAGACATCCTGGGATTTTTACTCAGTAATTCTGGTTACACGAGAGAAAATGTGCCTTTCAAGGGAATTCACAGCAGCCCAGTGGTGTGCCTGCCAGGCTGAGGACAGAGCTCAGATTCAGGTAACTTCGTCTTGCAATTTCACCTTCTCAGTCTGGGCCATTTTATGATTCCTATGAGAAAGGAAAATAGGCTTATATCTGAATTACCTGTGCAGTAAATGTATGTTACACTGCTGTCCCATTCTGCTCGTCTGTATTTTTCTCAGGCAAATTCCTCATGGGAAGCCTGTTCTTAGCTCTGATCAGCCCGTTACCCTGTCTGCACTCTGCTAGTTAGTTCTGCTTTGTTATTTCTGACATGGATTTATGTCTTTATTCCTTAAAAATATTTGGTTTTAGTTTTCTTAAGTTTCTGTAACTTCTTCCTCAACCCTACCTATGGCTCTGTGAGCCTTTCAGATCCACTTAGGACATTTTTCACTTAATCAAGTGCTGAGATCGAAATTTCACAACATTTCTTTGAGAGCAACTTACTGTTGCTTTGTGTGTAATAACAGATTGTTAGATGCAGTAATTTTAACCATCTAAAGACTTAAGCCTAAGTCATCTTAGATTGCACCGTATGAACTGAGGAGATGGGCTAAAAATCTCCATAAGCAAGTTGGTGCCTAAATGCAGAAATAACTGGATTTTATTTTGAAGGAAATATTCCTGTCTGAGGAAGACTTTTAAAAATATGTAAATGTATTATAAAGGAAGTATAGAGATGGTGAACTGGGAGCCAGCGTATACCATTTCTCCCAACACAACAGTTAGGAAACATCTTATGAATGTCAAGAAGTTAAACCAGAGGCTTTTGCTTTCTCCTTTACCCCTACCTAATGTAACACAGGACTCCAACAGTCACTTGCTGATTATATTATAATTAGTCTATTGCCTTGAAAAACTTCCAGTAAAACACATGAAAAATAGACAAAGCTTCTTTAGGAAAAAAAAAAAGGAAAAGTTACAAACTTGAGTATATTAATCTATGCCACAAAAAAACCTCCAGAAAAACAGAAGCTAAAGTTATTAACATGATGGCTTTTTACGTGTGTCATGTTATCTCAGGGAACATGTTTGTACTATGCTTCAGGCCGATATGATCTGAAATTGCCGCGAAATATAACTAGGCTATATAAAGAAAACAGCACTTAACCTTGCTGTTGAATGACTTGGGAATTACATTTTGACCAAGAGACACACAGCAGTTCTCTGTTTCCAGTATCTTTTCTTCGTATCAAGGAGATGATGCAATAGTTCCTGAAATTTTTGATAACCTGGTTCTGTCTGTTTAGAAGTATTTGCCTACCTGCTACAGTCCTACAGGTTCAACGCGAGAATAAAACAGAGTGGATCTGGGCACTGAACGTAGTAGGTATATCAGTAAATGTTTTAAGGCCAATTAATTTTGCAAAAAATCCCACTCACACAGACCTGCATCATTTTTATTGATATCTTATTCACAGAAACCTGAGTATTTGCTACAGTTAGACAAGCACCATTTGTGAGAATATTCAGCAGATCACGAACAGTAACACATTCTGCATTCCTTATTCATAACTGGTTAAACAGTATCGGTCAGTCAATGACCGAGTAGACCCCTATGCTGAGATTTAACTGAATGCTCAGAAGAACCCAACCACATGCTTTAAATGAAAGAAAAAAAACCTAGTATGGCATTTATTGTCAAACCAATCCATAGATCTTTATAATGAATAAATAAAAACAGAAAGAACAAGTGATTGAACAAAAGAACTAACGAGAACTAACAAGAGCCTGGATCTCAAAACATTCTCTAAACAAATGAAGCTGCAAGATTGCAACAACTTTACCACATTGGGAGCAACTTTGGATTCCTATCCATATGGTGAATCATTACAAACTCAAAACATTATACAATAACATTAGGAGACAACATTAGTTGTCTTGATTTTATTCCAAACAGAAATAAAATCTCTAACATGAATGGTAAGGATCCATTTTGGGGGACAGGACTTAACCTCATAGCTAATGAAGGCAACTAAGCTACATGAAAGTTGTTATGCCATGTTACGAAGGTTTTCCCCATTTCAACTAAACTCCAAAACGGCCTTATTTTGCTATGCCATTTAACGATTGTAGTGATTGCCTGGAAACCACCTACAAATCAGAACTGTGGTCAGTAAAGAGGGCTCGAGGGAAAGAAAAGCCAACAGATTAGACATATCCACAGTAACAGTTCAAGCAACTCTTGGTCATCATCCTGTTTACAGAACTGCACCCACAATGGAGCTAATGAAGACAGTGAGCAGACAACATGTACCCAAACTACTTTTGCTATTTTTTCATCAACCTTCTATTTCACTGACATTTTCAGACAGAAACATGGAGTCCTCTCACTCTCATACCCTGCCTTCTCTTACACTATCTATGACAAAAGGTTTTTTTCCACCTAATCTAGAAAGATTGGCCACCTTAATACATGTACTAATAAAAATAATAAACCTTACAACAGCCTCTAGTCACTTGCAGGCTTAAAGTCTGCTCCACTAAACATGCGATTTACCTGCTGCGCTGTGGAAGAGTTCAATGGTCTGAGTCTCAACTTAGAAGGTGCATAGCGTGCCAGTAACCGAAGTTAAGAGCTGATGTAGGAGAAAGCTTGTTCCAGAGAACTCCTAAGAGTCTGAAAAGCCAAAGTGCAGCCTAAGGTTATCACAGAGGAGCAGTGTGTTGCAATGACTAGCATCTATAAATAACACACAAAGAAAACTGCTTTACATTTGTTTGGTTTTGAGCACACATACAAGAGATGGATTAGAGCTTTTTCTTGTGCAACACATCAGATTAATTCAACAACCTCTTTGCCAAAGAACGCTCTCATGGGACTACATGTTCCTCCTCTTCCCAAAACCCATTTTTTTTTTGTTCAAAATAAGACTATTTAAGAAAAGTTCAGCTTCTCAGATCACGCTTTTTTCTTTTGACCCTTCGTAGGGCTCAAGCTGCTCTCTGCAGCATTGTTCTCTCTCGAAATCAAACCAAACCTCTTTACTCCTTCCTACTCTCTACCCTGTACAAGCCACCACCTCTGGAGCCAGATACACAACAGATTCTGTTCCTTTTACCTTTCTATGCCTTTTTCTTCTCAGTTTCAGCAGCTCTCTCACCATGCTGTGCTTCCTAAAGAACAGGCAATCTTAAACCATCACCTGAATTTTAGCTTCACAGCATCCACCAGCAAGACACTGAGCAGAACAGTTTCAAGAGCAAAAGGAACACTGCCTCCCATGGGAAAGTGAGCCATTCAAAAGCAGCCCTGCCTGGCAGGCCAAGAAATGGGGACCAAATCAGTGCTGTTTTTCACAGCGAAGAAGAGAAGCAGCCTGCCTACTGGACCTACACCAGCCACCACTTCTGCAAAGTGTCTGACCCACCAGAAACCCAGGACACGGAAGCCCCGCGATTTGCTCTTGACAGAAGTCCATTTTACACAAACCAGCTATGTATGGCTCTCTACTGAAACACTGTTTGAAATAAGTAATATGCAAACAACTTTCTCCCTCCCTGCATAATATTAGTGTAACAGTTTAATAGCCTCTGGCCTGTAAGATCAGAAACTAATTGTATTTCACCACTTTCCTGGTAACCACTACCTATCTTACGTTAACATACCATTTTTAGTACATAGCTGGTGCTCTTACAATGCTGGTAATAAGAGCACATCCATGACAAAAGCTTCATTGAGGAAAGGAATATATATGACAAAAATCTAACGGTAGTGATGCAGAATCCTGGCAGCAGAATATCAATTTCACAAGAAGAAGCAGCAACTTTCTATTTTACTTACTTTTCTTTCTGGTATCTAGGAGTCAAATCAAATAAAAGAGGTTCCCTCTCCACCCCCCCTTTTTTAAAATAATCCTGTATTCATTACCATGAGACTGGTAGATTGTGTTTGAAACGGAAATAATTCTTTATCTAGATTACAGATAATTTCCCTGTAACTGTTATTACAACTATTCATTGTATTTTGAAATATCATCTGTGAAATACAATGAATAAGAAAAAATAATGAATTCATAAAGTGCTTTCATCTTGTTCATGCCACCTGTTCAGAGAGTGAGCCACTTACTCTCTTCAAGGTTATTAAGATGGCAGGAAAAGATATAAATGTGAATCTATCAGCTCTTGGGGTGGGATAGTCTTTGTGATTATCTAAGAATTTCATAACAAAGCCAAATGATAAGGTTTTCTTCTTTAAAGAACAATTTTTCCTTCACATACTATGAGAAGCTTCGAGAATCAGATTCATTTTGAAAAAGCGGTATTTTTAACTGCAAACAAATCAGTTATTTACAGTATTTGTACAGTAATGGCAAAGACTTTTTACCGACACCACTGCCAAAAAGAAAACAACAGCAGTCTACTCAAATGCAACTAAGATGTTTTCTACGATGCAGGAAATGACAAGTGTAATTGCTAAACCATGAACAAAACTATCACCACTATATCACCACAATATACAGTCTGCATACTGTTGGATATAGTAGCTATATTCAAAATTTGTCCATAAGGCAAATTGTCAGGGGGTTTAGAAACTTGTATTAAAAACACTATCAGGCTAAGTTCAAAACCATTTAAAAAATACCTAAAGTTTGTCCATGTTTTTAAGATAACAGCTATTATGTTTGCAAATGTTAAACTGTAATATGTTTCATCTCACAAACAAACAGCCTTATGACTTTGTGTCTTCTGTTAAAGGAAAAAAAACCAACATTTCCATATGCGTGTATGTTATCTGGATATCTTGTTATCCCAGCTGTCGATAAGAGGAGCGGGAATCCTGACCGACTCATCACTGGCACGTGTGGATATTAGACACTCCTGATCAGAAATCTGCTGAGGTGCCAGCGTTCGCAATAGCCGCGCGGCCTGCATGATCCGGCCATATGCTCTCTCTTAACACAACAGATTGATACCAAAGCAAAGCAGTTCAAATGTTTTCAGTGCTCATTCATCATGGCCTGCAATCTGCAAACAATTTGAAATCACTTTACTTGGCCATACACTAGAAGTGCAGGTTTTAGCTTGAAGCATAAGCTTCCCATTCAGAGATGAAGTTCCTCCCCAGACCTGAAACTCTTCATTGCTTTGAGGAAATCTGAATTTGAATCTGGGTCTGAATTTCTCAGCAATGTTTCAGGATTAAGGGTAAAAAAACCTACTAGTAACACAGTTGTCTAAAAACCAAGTAAAACTCTTGATTAGCCTTTATTTAGGGAAGATATTCAATAAATGCTATGTCTGGAATGATGGCAAGAAAGGATTGAACACATTGTTCTGAAGACCAAAAAGAGGTACTAGTAACTGTTTTTTAAACCTAGTGCAGTATGACCTCCTGAAAGTCCAATTGTTAGTGATTGTTAGTGTAAAGTCTGCAATCAAATGCCAGGCACTTAAAAAAAAAATAAAAATCAAAGCCCATTTATGAGTATAAAACTCTGTAGCAGAAATGTACGCAAGACCCAACTGCAGTAAAATAAAAAATGTGTAGTTGGAGAAGAAAAAGATCCCAACAACAAGAACTTCAAACTTAATAACCTGACCTAACTTTTCTTTGTCAGAGAACTACTAAAAGATTTCTCAGGCTAAGGAAGACTTCCTTAATTCAAGCTACAGTCTCCCTGGGTTCAGAGCACTTTATCACAAGTTTCATCACAGCAAATATATCCTAGTCTGTGCTTTACCTTGAACAGACTTGATCTCAAACTTGCTAATGTTTGTAAAACTAGGATCTCCTTCCAAACAGCAGGCAAGTAAGTGAATTCAGTTGAAGACTGCTTTGAAAATTGGAAAATCCACTTGCCAACAGTCATTCATTTATGCATTTTCCCCTAAGCATAACCCTACAAAATAATTACACAAATAGTATATATGCAAACCTGAAATAAGATGATTTATTGTAGCAATACAACTATACAAGGAATTTTTAAACTGCTGAAATATCCCAAAGAGAAAAAATATCACTGCCAGAAATAAGAGTGGTGGTAGAAAGAACAGACCATCTAATCAAAGTCAGTTATGAAGACCTTATATGCCCTTATGTCCTATTTTGGCAATTTTCTGCTCAGCTTGGAAGCAACCACTGATCTTAATCTCCTTTACTGTAGCTTGTCTGGGTTCACGGATACATGAGAAAGCACCAACATTAAATTTCTACTCCAACCACAAAGCCCAGATTCCTGTTAGAGACAGAAATCTCTCTTGCACAGTTAGCTTGGCATGGCTCCCAACTACCACAACCACGCTAGTGTGAAACTCAAACATGTAGTCTGAACTCAGAACAGATTCATAAAGAAAATGGCTTTACTCTTCTCTTCCCTGCATGTAGCAATATGTTTCTTTGCTGGAGAATACCTGAAATGCCTGTCCAGCTGATGGAGACCTTCCCAGCAAAAGCTACAGATGCAGTGTTTCTTCATTTCTCCCCAAGCACTCTAATCATGTCTCGGTCGGTTCTTCCTCTGAGCAACGAACAGAACTCAAAGCACACCACACTTACCAGCTCTCTTTGGAATAAAAAAAGAAGTTTAAAAATAAAGGAAGGTGTGTCTCATTCGTGTTTTCCGTGGTAACATTTTACTCTAGCTAAATTTTGGCAATGTCATTTAATGTGAGAAAGTTCTTTTTCTGCTTAAAAAAGTTGTTATTATTGATAATTTGACAAATGCTTCATAATTCTTTAGTGCTACACTATGTCACTTAGCAGCCCGTAACAGGTTGCTGCTTCATTTTAGAACGGATTTTCTCTTACTGAGATCAAAGCAAGAAAAATTCCACAGAAGACAAGTTTCCTGCTCACTTTAGAGTGGCTATTTCTGTGAGCAACACTGACTGAAAAGTCCTTTTGAATCTGAGAGGAAGCTGAGATAACATTACTTACATTTAAATGGGTTACAGTAAAAAAGAAAATGAATAAAACTTAATAAAACTGCAATGGTTTTATTTGTCCCCCAAATACAGTAAAGGACTATGTTACAGAACATTTTTCCATAGCTGTTCTGGCAACAACACCCAGAAACTGCAACCGGGAAATACAACTGATTGCAGAGATGTATGTATCAACTTTTACAGGATTTTTCCATACAAGTCTTTCTGAAAACTTTTTGCTCCTAGAGATGTGTTGTAATTAAGAATCAGCAATGAAATCCCAAACAACGTAAAGAATTATAGCAGCAATTAATTACATTGCTTTCAAGCTGAAAAAAGCAATTTGCTAATGAAAATCACTACTGCTTAACAGTAGCTGTTAACAGCAAAAAATTATTACAATAAATCACTCTTCTTAAACATGTATTTATATTTGAAGTCTTCCTAATCCACACGTGTTACACTTACTAAGTTAGCCAAGATGCTCAATCATCCAGTCCCTATTATTCCCATGCAAAAACCTTCATGTGACATGAGCACAAGCAACTGCTGTGTACCTAGGAGACTTGTGGGTAGGAGATGCTCTGGGACAAAACCACACCTGAGAGAGGAGAGCAGGTACCTAAGGGTTCCCAGTGCTCTGCTGCCAGAGATGAGAGGGCTGGGCACATTGGCTGGTCTCAGGATAATGCAGCATCACTTTGTCTTGCAACTGTGCATTAGAAGACACAGCATCACCACAGCACTAGGGTAAATAGCATGACAGACCCACGGAGCAGCTCACTCATAGCTTCCCAAGAATAGCACACGGCTCACACACCGCTGACTGGACAATCCCAAACCAAACCAGTGGCTGTCTCTCTCATACAGAGAGTACTCTTCAAACATGCCACAAAGCACCTCTCCACTGCTGCATGAGTCAGGCATGAAGCTGCGACAGTCGGCACAAAAACCTTTGAAGGAACAGTCACGCCACAGGCCTTTGAGAGCAGAAGGAAAGAACCATGCGGCAACTGGGTGAGAGACTCCAGCACAGGCTGGTGTTTCACTTTTTATGGCCCAGATACTGAATTAAAGAATTGTACAGTGGGGAAGGGAGGGTGGAGAAGGGCTAGGAATTACTTTATGCAGTAGGTAAGTTCAACTGCAAAAGTAACCACTGCAAGAAACAGAGCATCCAGAAACCAGTTTGCCAATGACACCAAGCTGTGTGGTGCGGTCGACACACTGGAAGGAAGGGATGCCATCCAGAGGGACCTGGACAGGCTGGAGAGGTGGGCCTGTGCAAATCCCATGAAGTTCAACAATGCCAAGTGCAAGGTCCTGCACCCAGGTTGGGGCAATCCCAAGCACAAATACAGGCTCAGCGGAGAATGGATCAAGAGCAGCCCTAAGGAGAAAGGCCTGGGGGTGTTAATTGATGAGAAGATCAACATGAGCTGGCAACGTGCACTTGCAGCCCAGAAAGCCAACTGCATCCTGGCCTGCATCAAAAGCAGCCTGGCCAGCAGGTTGGGGTAGGGGATTCTGCCCCTCTACTTCACTCTCATGAGACCCCACCTGGAGTACTGCATCCAGCTCTGGAACCCCCAACATAAAGAAGGACATCGACCTGTTGGAGCAAGTCCAGAGGAGGGCCAGGAAGGTCATCAGAGGACTGGAGTACCTTCCTATGAGGACAAGCTGAGACAGTTGGGGTTGTTTAGCCTGGAGAAGAGAAGGCTCCAGGGAGACCTTATAGTGGCCTTCCAGTACCTAAAAGGGGCCTGCAGGAAAGATGGGGAGGGACTCTATTAGGGAGTGTAGCGATAGGATTGGGAGTAATGGTTTTAAACTGGAAGAGGGTAGATTTAGATTAGATATTAGGAAGAAATTCTTTAGTGTGAGGGTGGTGGGGCACTGGAACAAGCTGCCCAGAGAAGTTGTGGATGCCCCACCCCTGGAAGTGTTCAAGGCCAGGTTGGATGGAGCTTTGAGCAACCTGGTCTACTGGGAGGTGTCCCTGCCCATGGCAGGGGGGTTGGAACTAGATGATCTTTAAGGTCCCTTCCGACTCTAACCATTCTATGATTCTATGAACACAAAAAAACAGTTTATTTCTTAGCTACGCTGTACAAAGGAGACAACAGTAAGAGGATACAGATATTTCGAATTCTGGAAAATGTCAGACTAGTCACTGAGAACATCAACTTTTATACATGATGACATGTATCTTCTGGACACTGGTTAAAGATGACATGTTAACTAGGCTGATAATATTCCATGGAACACAAAAAACAGAAAGTAAACAAAACATTAAGAACAACACAAGGAGCTGCAAAGAAAGAGATGGATCAACGGCATGATTTTCTTTAGTGGACAGTCATACAGCTACATTTTGCTAAATCTTCATAAAAAGAAAAGCAATCACATGCCTAGATGCCAAAAAAACTACCAAAGAAAAAAACCATGCTGTTGCAAAAAGAATAAGGTATATCCCCTTTGTACCTGAAAGCCACCTTGAAACAAGCTTGAGGCACAAATTCACTTTCCCTCAGACAGAAGGGCTTGGGTTTTTTTTTCCGCGTTTGGTTTTGGTGTGGGTTGAGGCAGTGCGTGTTCTGTGAAGAGCAATACATTTGGATAGCAACATAAATTTAACACAAAATACAATTCAGAAAAAAATCATTTACACAATGAAGTTGCACAAACAGAGTATTCAATAAGGTTAAATTGCAGAATGCTTCTGTAGTTTATTCCTGACCTTGATCTTTATTCGAGCATGAGCATACATTGCTGTAATTACCTGCATTCACCCCTTGTGTACTTATTTTAATTTTAGCACTACCTTTTGTCTTCTATTTCAGAAGTAAACATAAAAAATTCTAAAGGTCTAACTCTTCTTCTTCAACCAGGCACTTTTCCACATACTTCCACCTACTTCATGTACTATTATTACATTCAAATTTTCAGAAAAAAAACTGAAATTCCTGCTCCTCCAGCTTTGTGAGACTTCAGATAATTACAAAGTAAAAATCATTATTGAGGACTGTCACACTTTTTTCATCAGCCAATTATTTTGTTCTACATTAAAAAATTAATCTGCTTGTCTTGAATGTTTATCAACTGTTTTTCCCTCAAAAACACATGCTGTAGATCACAGAGACAAGATTCATGATACAGATTAAAGCATATTGTTTACAGTCCATAAACACTTTTTATGATGGTTTTATCATAAGGTAATTCCATTCTATGAGTATAATTAACATATTTTCCAGGGCTCATTAATCTTCATTTATTCATTCAGTGAACATGAACCATATCCATTAAAAGGAAAATCAAGACATGAACTTTAATTTAAGCCACTATTTTACTAATTGTGTTTAACTTTAGGAAAACCTAATATATAATCCTAAAACTAGTTTTCCCCTTCTTTATATTTGGTGTACAAAAAGGCCTTTGAATATAAACCATCCCCTGTTCTCCTCCCCTCACTTGGATTGCCACCAGTACCAGTGGATTTGTACAAGTCAAAGCAGGCTTGCTCTAGGTCCAACAAGTTTACCTATCTTCTCATGAAACAGTCACAGTACATCAGAAAGTGGGATTTTTACATTCTCAAAGTACCCAGGCCATAAAAAGGGTTCCATTGTCTAAGTTTCTTGTACTATTATAGACAAATCCCAGTCAGATGTTCCAGAAGACCAAAGGGGCAACAGGCACAGGAGGATTGATGCACAGGAAGCACCAGAAAGTGACACATCAGTACAGTTCACCAGAACTGCACAAAAATGTCATAACCACTGCCAAATTTTTTCAGGCATCAAAAGGAAGGAGGCTTAAGAGGAGCAGAGACTGAGGAAGAGGAAGAGAAAGAATGGGAAGAGTAACTTGAGAAGTGACCTGAAGCATGGCACCTGAAGAGCTGAGCTCCCAGACAAGCTTTTGCTTACGAAGTTGTCCACTCCTCACTCTTGCCTTTCCTTCAGGCACTGGGACAAATTAATAACAATTCTGAAGTCAGCTGCCCCCAAACCTGAACAAATATAATTCCTTCTCTAATTTAAAGAGAAAACAGAAAAGTTCAAACATACTAGCTGGCCACAGGTTTACATGCTACCTTCCATGAGCTTTGCCCAGCCTTCTCCTATCACAATTCCACTTTAAACCTCTTTCCACACTTAAAGTTGAAATCTTAAAAGAAAGAATAAAGCAGCAAGCAAGAAGTACAAGCAGTAATATGAAACTTGTACGAGTAATACCAAAGAAATAGCAAATATTCAGGGACAGAAGACTAAGTATTTCCCAAAGTAGATAAACCATTCCAGTTGAGATCTGAAGGAGGACAGCACAGGCAACCTAAGATTTTACTTTATTTCAGTTGTAAAGCCTCCCTTACATCTGGAAAACACAGGATGGAAATGGAAGAGATTCAACAAGATCCTCCTGAATTTTCTAGCTGCCTGGACAAAAGGCTGTCAGCTGTCCCATTCATTTCAAACAGTATCAACTTAAAGGCCAGCGATGATACTTCAGATGTCACAAAAATATGTATAAAGAAACAGAAAGTGTGTTATATGTCTGCTGCAAAGGGCTGCCTATTTTGATAATTCTGCAACATCTCAAACACACCAAAGCTGCATGGGTATGTGGCTGGTTTCATATTAAAAAAAAAAAAAAAATCATTAACATCCAGAAATCTGGGATTATAGCCATCAGTTAAGATGCATGCATGAAGTAATTCAACAGCTGCTAATTGTTCAACATAAAAGCAAAGCCACAAACTGCTTGCAGACAGCAAAAAAGAGGGATTAAATGAATTTCACACACACACAAAATGTTTTAGTATTTAAAGTTTCTGTGCTATTAAGAGGCCAGAACACCATGCAGAATGAGTGAATTCAGTCACTCTCTTCTAGCTAGAGGCAAAAACAAATAACTACCAAATAATAAATTAAATGAGGTCTAAAATGGGATCTATAATTAATGACTTTTCTGCTGATTTAAATGACAGTATTATTTAAAAGGCTACTTTCACAGAATGTCAGCCTATAAGATAAGATACATTAAGTATGAAGTTAATTGCACAAGTATATAAATCAACAGGCATTTCTTGCCCACAGAAAGTAAGCACTGCCAAGACAGAAATTACCAAAATGCCATCAATATAATGTCAACATTTTTCTTTCCCATGAGAGAAAGTAATGGTTTGCAACCACTGTTTTACAAGTCCAGCAGATTTATTTATTTATTTATTTTTATTTAGGGGTAGACCTCTTTCTGAAAGTATTTGCAAACAACATCATGTCTGTTATCTATGGAAATTAAAGACCTCAAGGTACTAACTGCCCTCAGCTAAAACACATTTCCCCACCCAGAGAAACAAGCTTAAAATATGACACTGAATACACCAGACTACTAAGCTCAAATCTGAAAAATGACTAAGTGAAGGCATCCACTGAAACACTAATCGGTAAGTTCTTTGGGGAAGAGACCGTCTCTTGGTTCAATGTTTATGTAACTGTCAACACACTGAACTTCTGATCCCTGGCACTTTAATTTTAACAATCTCAGTCTGTTTAAAAATGGGGAAAACCATGTACTCGGCTTATTTATGACACCAAAAAAAAACCCCCAAAAAAAAGAAAGAAAGAAAAGAAAAGTACAGAAAAGTGTCCATCTGAGGTTAATCTAAAACAGTCTTTTCTGCTCTTTGGGCTTGACACAAACTGTGCAATTTTGTTTGAACATTATGTGTCTTTAAAAATAAAAATAAGTAAGCAAAAGCAATGTTGTTCAGAAAGAATTTCTATTTTACAACACTGGTTTATTAAACTCAGAAAAAAATTGTAAGATAGTTGCTTTGCCTGAATTTGCCTTTTCTTTTAATGAAGATAATTTTGGACAAAGCATTTTGTTCCACACTGCTATTAATCCATTTTCTGGACACATTGAAAACACTACAAGCACATCGTTAGAGGGCTTTTTGTTTTGTTTTGCCCTTATATACTTCTCAATTTTGGTCAACTCTCATTCGAATACTCTTTTTTTCAAAATGGGAGTTTTATCTGTGGCGCATCACAGCTATCATCATAACGTATCAAGTACACAACCAGAAATGTCTGATCAGTAGATTATAGAAAAGTTTTCAAAAATTTACATCAAGTCTCCAAAGCAGCAGCTTTCCGCACAACTCTGGAAACAGGAATTCTGGTTATGAAAGGGGGGTGATGCCTCTTTCACTGCATTCAGCCACTCATTCTCCCAACAGAGTAAATTAGCAGATACGGGAAATCATCTCCCAAGTGAACTTTCAAAATAATGATTTGGATGGTTTCATTTTCTGCATTTTGCTTCACTGAGTTACCACAGGTGAGCTACCTCAGACAACTCCTTTTTCTTTTAGCACACATTTGTGCACGACCCTCAAGGGTCAGGCAGACTTTGTTGGGGGAAGGTAAGCTTCCAAAGTTTCTTTCATGGTGATCCAACCTAAAGCCCAATGAAATTAATACAAGGAGAGGGCACTCAGCACCTCACAGGAGTTATTCAGCACTTCACCACATCACACTGTATGAAGAAATACGATTTGGGCTATCTCAGGAGAATAAAAAAACACCTTGGGAAAATAATCTTAAAAAATGTTAAATATTTTAGCTTGACAGGCAATGAAACAATAACAACTTGTAGGAGGCTTCAGAGTGATCAGAATAGCATCTTTGTCCTGTAACACAGTGTACTAACAGACGGACACAGAAAAGAGCGCTGCTCTGATCTTAAGGAGCGAAGACATAATAAGACCTATAGGATACAGTATTCGAACTCTTCCTGTGTGCTGTACTGCTTAAACTTGACCAGTCACACATCAGAAGTTTATTTATTCACAACATCTGGTTTTCAGAAAGATATTAAAGCTATCGGGGCATACTCACCTGTCACTGCTTGATCTGATGTCTCTTCAGTATCACAAACATGCAAGATCCACCAGTAAGCATGAGGCGGAGCAGGAAGAATGAAAATACGTGGATAATATATTGGTTACTAACATGCAACGTCCTTGGAGCATAAAAGCCTAAAATAATACTTAATGCCGTGTGGCTGAAGAGCTGTGCTGTAGAGAGACTGAGAAACCACTGTGGGATTCTACATTCAGTGGGCAGTGACAAAGCCTGGAAGGGTAGCGTTTTCTATCTACATTTAAAACTTCTTTTGCCATTATATTCCGCATTATTATGCCTAATTATTTTCAACTAAATACTTTCTTAAACAAACTGAACCAGTAAGAAACTTACAGATTTGACAGTGAGAAAGCGCCTCTAAAAAGCAAGAACAAAGAATTTTACAGCTCAGAAAAAAAGTATCCTAAATAAAAAGACTTGTTCAGTATTCTTACTGGTCACAGACAGGAAGCAATAAGCTACTATTCCCTTACCAATTTTGATTTTTTGAGTTCACCTTCAGTAGTGATTTTCATTTCTCACATTTTTTCCCGTGTTTAGAGGCCCTCTTTGTGATTCTCTCCTGCTAAAAAAAAGCTAGACATGGGTAATTCTGCCAGATTTATGTGAAGGGTTCCAGCAAAAATAACAAAAATCAACCTGGATTTCTGGTGGGTACGCTAAAGGATGAGACTGGTGCTTCACAGGTCTCTAGCTTCAAGAGAAAGGCAGATCAAACTAGAACAAATGTTGAAAGAGCAGAACCTACCTGCAGATCAGAAGCCTTGCTTTCTGGCCAGTACTACTGTTAAGTTGATTGTGCCTTCAAAAACTATCCTGTAGGTGTATAAAATTAATAAAGAAGCTATAAGTGCACGAAGGAGACAGTAAAAACTCGTGTCTTCACTTTTTACTTTGCTTTGATGGCCAAGATCTCATTAGTTCTTGCAGTATGAAACAGTCCTGGTATTTCAAGATCCTCAGTAGAATAGTTCCTCCAACATATTAAGAAAAACAGTTATTATTTTGGGTATTTTTTGTTTTACCTTACTCCATCAATTTTTTTGTTAAGAAATGAATTCTCTATGTAAGAAGAAAAAAACAACTAAAACAAAACAAACAAAAACAACTCTACACCTCCAAAGCCAATTAATAACGACTAACTTGTTTCAACTTTGTTTTCTTCAGTTCAGCTAAAATTAAACCAGAACTGAGTCTTTTTCTCATTGTACAAATTCCAGACCCTTTGCAGTATGAATTAATCAAGACATTTCAACCTTTAAAGCTTTCTTAAACATACACTAACAGTTTGGATATTGAAGTTCTAAAGTAAAAAACACTTAGAAAAGCTGACTGTATGTGTCTTAGCTGTAGGAGAACCTGACAGCACTGAATAACTGGGCAGTAAAAGGCAGATGAAACCCAATATAAGAAAATAGAAGTAAATGCACTTCCAAAAAAATAAAAAATAAAAAAAAATCCTAGTTTCACGTACAAAGTAATGGGCTCTACTATACCATCCAGGTGGTAGGTCTTGTATGCCTTATGATTATTCCCACTAAATGTCAGCTCAGTGCCCAGCAGTAGCCAAAAACCAAATGTTAGAAACCACTAGAAAAGAAGTAGAGATCAAAATAACTATCATGAGGCAAGGTCAGCTGAATACCAAACTGGATTTAAAAGACCCTGCTTAAAGATTTTCTGGAATTAAAAGGATAAATGTACTGTTTGGTAAGTACTAACTGTAACAGACCACACCCATTAAAGCTAAAATCTCAGATTTTATCTGCTAAAATCTAAGTATATTATGAGCAAAAACCATTGCTTTTAGAAGACAAAATGGTTCAAAATAGGTATATTTTCTCACATCCCTGGCACAAAGAACACTACCCTCCCTAGACCTATCTCTACTGTTCTAGTATGTTACAGAATTTGTTAAAAAAAACTGGCAAATTATTCTTCAACATGGCTTCACCCACGCAGTTTTCTTTTGTCTTCTACTACTGCTGAAAATGAAAAAATACACAAAAAGCCAGAAGTGAATCTGAATTAGATATCCAACATTAAAATTCCAGTCCATTGATTAAAGCATAGTAAAGCTATAAGCCATAACGAAAGCACCTCTTAAACTGATAAATTTCAAGCAACTTTACTGATAGGTACCACTACATACATGTTTATATATGCAGACATGGTTTAAGAAATTTGAGCTGAAGAGACTGGTAAAATTAATAAACTGAATTTCAACTAATAGAAAGTGTTTCAGTTATTCATTATGTCTCAATCTTTTTCCAAAACTGTTTTTCCTCAGACTATTTCTCAAATCTCACAAAGCTATACTGTACACGTTCCCAGGCTCAGATGGTATTACATCACAGCTACGTAACATGGTCCAAGATACACACACACAAACACATCCTTCCTCCCAAAATATTCAGCTAATAGCATTGGCATCTGTCTGCCTCACACTGGGGTGTGCATAAAAACAAAAGAATACTGCTCTTCATAAATTCCTGCCAGTAGCACTCTATTCTCTTTTTGCTCTGTGCATGCAACTACTATTTCTGATAGATGAAAACCACAAATTCTGCATGACTCCACTGGTTCCACAACTGCTATAACATGCTTTTCAAATTCTAGAAAGTAATTATTTAATTTAAAAAGCAGAATACTATTGCTTACAATGAGAAAAACAGCTATGGCTTAACTAGAAGTGAGGAAAGTCAGTTCCTTGCAAATTTAAATGAAGAAATGATTTCGCCATTTTCAAAGAACTTTGCCTATTTATATCAGTTGAAACTCTTGCCAGAAAATTCTGAATTGGAGAGAAGCTAAAAAGAAAGAAAAAAAGGAAAAACAAAAGCACTGGCAAAATCAGAACAATGAAAGACACCATCAAATAGATACAATTACTGACAAATAAGTGAGGCTCATTGTTTTCTATCAAAATCCAGCATTCTGAAATCATTTTGTTCCTATTCTGAAAGTACACAAACAAAGCCATTACGATTTTTTTACTGCAGTGTAAAAACCACAATACCTATATAATTGCAGCAATTTAATTTTTTTGTTCTGTTTGAGATTGCATATTGTAAACCAACTTTCAGAGTAAGTGAGAGATCAACACCACTTGTATTTGAAACTTATTAGAACATCATTTCAAGAACGACAAAACTGCAAAAGACTTCTAAGAGCAGAATCTCTCATCAGAGTCCCAAGACATTACTTTGGATATTTTGCAAAAGAAAGCCTGTCCCTACCTCAACAGATTTAGGTTATAAACAATAATATACAGTCATTGTTCTTACCTTGCCTACTCTTCATATTAGTTACCACTTTTGTGCTAAAAATAAGCTATACAAAACTTTCACCACCTTCATGATAATTTCCTTCTATGCATTTCTCCATCTGTCCTAAACAATAAATTGACAGTGTCTCCTCACCTTCCTTCACCTGCATGTCTCAAACACAGTGACGCCTTCCTGAAATGGCACAAAGCAGAAACATCACCCATTTCCCCACCGGCCTCTAAAATTAAAAAAAAAAATCGTATAAGGCAAGACCACTGGGGTCACTAAATGTCCTTCCCTTTACACACATATTTGGATACACCATTGCCCTCCATCCTCATATGCATCTCTCTTTGCTCCCCAAGCAGTAATCATACCCTTTTCAATGCACTGTATGCTGTATCAGCACCAAGAATGCGGCTACTTCACTGGCTCCCTCCTTTTAGATTAAGGTTTCCTGGACAAACTCATTCTTTGCATTTGCAGCTTCCTTCTTCTCCTTACTCCAGTTTTCTTCAGCTTTTGAAAAGTCAGACCATTACTCCCAGCTAAGAAACCCCTCTGAACTCCTATGGTAAAAGTTGGCCGGAGTTGTTCTAGCGGTCAGACAGCCAGATACCCCGAACGCATTCCTACCCAGCCAGGAGTGCTATAATGGTCTGCTTTTCATGCTGAGCTCATAGGTTGTACCAAATACTCTAGAAATTAAAGTATGTACCATGATCCTTTCTACTAAACATAGCTCGCATTGTGACACTAAAATACACACATCTTAAGATGTGAACCATGACAATTACATATGCATGCTCAAATATCATTTTCTGTGTAACACAAAATTAGTGTGTCATGTAGATGCGAGTACAGCATTTAAAAACAAATAATTCTGTATTAGTAACAAAGAGTGTTTAACCTGGGGTGGAAGAAAAAGACATCAACAACTTTTGTAAGGGTAAGTTGTACTGATCAGAGATCTTGTAAAATTCACCTCACTGGTATTTTGATACGAAATTTCTGTAGAAAAATTTGACACATTTAAATTAATCCTGTTTCCAGCGGAACACTTCATTACTTTCTCCCTTTAGCGCATAAGTAAAACCTTTCAAATTTCATCTGCCTTTTCAGTTCACTGATCATACACCATCTCATCCTAATTTAGAAAAGCAAGTAAGTACAAACGTAAGACCTTGGAGCCCAAAGCATGACACACTGATGCTTTGCTAGACCAAAGTAAACTTAAGTGTATATTAAAGGGAAATTTGTGCATCAGAGCTTTAGATAGAAAGTTCATTCAGCTCTTGGAAAACACTGACATCAACCTGAACACAACCCTTGTAAATACCAAGTTTAAGGAAATTCAGCAATGGTCAGTAGCATGATTTCCCATGCAGACTCAGTGCTTTGGCCGTTGCTAGTCCTTCGTCAAGCAGAGACCACCTAAATCTAATCACACGCTGCTCAGGCATACACAGTCATCCACCAGTTTTCTGCTTCACCTCTTTTCTACATCCGGTCAAGTCCCCCGAGAGGAAAAGGGAAGACAGCAAGGCCATTGAATAGGTAAAAATCAGTCAAAGTTATTAAGTGGAGAATCTCCTCCAAGATTTTCAGCAAGGTACCATACAGACAGACTGAAGATGCTAACAATTTAAATAAAGCCAATTCAAAGAGCATAGGGAAAAGGGGCCTCGGAGAAGCCTGGAGGGAAGCACTGACCCCTAAAGCTCACTCAGTTTCTCTGTGTTGAGTAAGGCTGAGGGAAGAAATAACGGATGGGAGGGTTTAGGATACCAGGTTACGAGCGGAGTTGAACTTCTACCTAAAAATAAAAGTCAAAATTTATCCATCTGTTTAAAACAGTCATGGGAACCCCACAGGGATCTGAACTCACCCCACTGCCCTGCAGCATACCAGGAGTCTCCTGGCAAATGACAGCCATGGGAAAACACTTCACCCACATCCGCTACCACCTCCTGAAATGCCTACGCACCCCTTTACTGCTTAGGTACCCTAAAGCTAGGCACTGACCAAATATTAAACACCTGGTAAGAAGCCCACCATCCTGAAGAATAGAATGGCTCACTGCTTATCAGAAATGCCTTTATAGCAAGACAAAAAATTCCTAATAGTGTATTGGTTCCATCTTTTTTTTTAAATGAACAATAGAGGAAAATGTCCAAGTAGTGAAAACAACAAAATGATTTAATAGTAACATATTCAGCCATGAGAATCTATTTTTCTTAAACTAGCAACATTAAAAAACTACAAAGTATTTACAATTTCCACGTAAATGAAAACTGGAGGCTCAGGTTGTCTGATTTCCTCAAAACCACACCCTTTTATAGTTTTTGATTTCTACTCCTATACCTACCATGAAAATCCCTTTCTTTGGAGCCCTTGACTGCATAGGCAAGCATGAGAAGTGAGAGCTGGTAGAAAATTGTTTTCCTGTTTGCGCAGCACAAGCTATGATACAAACTTACGTTTTTAAAATTTACCTTAAACCTCACTTGTATTTGTTCATCTGAAAGCTTGTACACATACCAGTGATGTGCAGAAGCAAAGCACCCTTCTACAAAGGGTCATATAAAACACTAGGAAAGAACATGCACACTTCCATGGTGCATTTGAAGTTGCCTGTACGTCCACAGAAATATTTTGCACATGCACAGCACAATAACGGGTACTGGTGCAACCAAAAGTGAATGGGGAAAAGGAAGATGGAAGGAGAGAAATTGCAGTACTGCAAAGTATTCTGTGCCTGAGCCGATGCATAGGCTGGTGCTGAAGTCCTCTTGCTCCCCCGCATAACACTGAAAGCTCAAGTTTATGCATAGACATCTTAAAGTATTTGAACAAACATCTTTTATGATTGACAAATATTTTCCTCTGTACATTTACTTTAGTGGACCCCATGCCAACCAGAGAAGAATGCAGGGGGGAAGGATGCAAGACACTACTCCTGGAAGTGTCTCTCCATCACAATTTCTGCCAGAGTAGGGAGGGCTATTTTAAAATTTAAGTCAGATTTCAATCTCTTATTCTCTGCAGTATGGCTGCTCAATATATTTCCATTTATTATTTAACTTGGCATGTATCAGCAACAAAGGACTTCTACTGATCTGAATAATATTTTGTACATTACTATAGTACATAATAGTTTTTCTTGTAATCTGATTTAACTCTTTCCACTTTGCAAATTTTAAAAGAAAAGCTGTCAGGGTAGATCATAGTTGGCATGTCACTTTCCAAGTATCATTTACATTATTCTCTTTACATACATCTTTAATAGTCAATTTCCTTTTTTCTATACATATTTTAGTGTGAAAATGTTTGCCATCAATATTAAAATATGAATTATCTGCATAGTCATGTATATAGCTTACTGAATCACCTTAAATCCCATCTATTACACTGATATTTAATAGCCGATATCCCTTCTGCTTTCATATTTTAATATTAAGTTGCTTGCTTAGCTGTGCACAGAAAGAAATCTTTCTCAGTGCCTTTTTATACATATCCTCCCAAACCAGAAATGAAGTTTTAGTAAGTTTTGAAATGTTTAAGTATTTATAAATCATAACTCAAAAGCACAGTCTACAACACAAATGTAACATGGTTAAAGTTACTTGTAGTCCAAATTCAAATGCCTTGTAAGATATTTTAGAAATTCCCCTTAACTCTGTAACCGAATGGTACTAAGCCACACGTGGAAGTGGCAACCAAGTACTTTAAATTTACTATTTACAAGTTCTCATCCCGATACCACACCAGAAAGTCCTTACGAAAGAAGATGTGTTGATCAGAGTTACAGTTATTGGTTGTTATTGTATATTCTCATGAAATTGAGACGAGATAGAACGTGGGTAAAATTCAAGTTTGTCCTGATGACCGAGCTGTCTGTGAAACACGCTCCCTTAATGAATGGATAAATGATGTCTGTTCTCCCTTACTATCCTACCAATCCATGCACCAAAAAGTGTTCTTGCCTCCCGATTTTGTCTTACAATGCAATAATACTAAATCATACGTTCTAGGGATTAATGACACTTCATTCATGTCTTCCCACACACAGCCCAAGATAAGAGTCATCACCCATGTCCAGGAACATGTGTCCCTAGTTCGCAGACATACGCTACTCCCAGCAATATAACTGTTCATGCAGAGACCCAGATCTGGCAATTTAAAAGACAGAACACTGCTTCAATATGACTTCTTAAACTGAAAGAATTATACGGTAGGGTTGTATCTAATTCACAGATAAAGCTGGGCACCTACAACGGGACTCAGAAGGACACTACACTTGGCAGTCAGCTGCCTGAGCCAACCTGCAGAGAAATGCTAAAAAAAGTCTATGTATACAAATATTACACCTTAAATTACAAAGCCTTAAAGAAATACCTCCATTTGAGATGCACAGGCTGGAGCTTGCCCTGAAGATGGATAACACATCCTTTAAAAAAATATTTCAGTGAAATGGTGCAGGTTGCATTATCAAACACAGCTAGCGATAGCGATGCTGATGCTTCTATCCTTGGTTTGTTTGTTTGTTTTTTTTTTTTATTCAGCAGCTCACTAGTTAGACTCAGGAGGCTTTGTCCATTTCATGACACAATGCAAACCCAGGCCACTGACTACAACTAGTGTTCCATCCCACCCCTCAGATGAAAGGGCTGGAGTACCTCTCCTATGAAGACAAGCTGAGAAAGTTGGGGTTGTTCAGCCTGAAGAAGAGATGGCTCCAGGGAGACCTTATAGTGGCCTTCCAGTACTGAAAGAGGGCCTACAGGTAAGATGAGGAGCGACTCTTTATCAGGGAGCGTAGCGATACGACAAGGGGCAACAGTTTTAAACTGAAAGAGGGTATATCTAGATTAGGTATTAGGAAGAAGTTCTTGACTGTGAGGGTAGTGAGAAACTGGAACAGGTTGCCCAGAGAAGCTGTGCATGCCCCTTCCCTGGAGGTGTTCAAGGCCAGGCTGGATGTGGCCTTGGGCAACCTGGTCTGGTGGAAGGTGTCCCTGCCCATGGCAGGGGGGTTGGAACTAGATGATCTTTAAGGTCCTTTCCAACTCTAACCATTCTATGATTCTATGAAAGTTTTGAAGCTTTCTGGGATTCAGAGTCATGCCCACTCCAGTTTCTTGTAGGGCCCAGTGGATCTTTTTTAAAAAAATATATGTTCTCTCCAAGAGGAAAGACAGTGAGTGTCTCAAGATATAACACAAGGTAATTAGTTGGTCCTTACCAAAGGTGAGAGCTGGATTTGAATTTCTGGGTCAGAGGAGGGAAGAGCTTCTTGGGCCTTCCTCACCTGACAAGAAACCCTAACCACCAGACTGCAAGAAAGACAAAACACACCCATGCTGCTCTTTCAGCCATACAAGACTGAAGCATGAAGTACTGTCACTACTGCACATGCCCCAAAACGTACTACACCCATGGCAGGGGAGCACTGAGATGTGAGCTAGATGCAATGCTGCTGAGCCTTTGCCAATGCTGAGGTTCTCTGTGCTTACAAAAACCCCCAAGCTTTTGGCAGTCAGGGAACTTAAGCATCCTGAGCAACCTACATATACCTCTTAATCTGCAAGGTTATGAAAGAGTTTATGAGGGCTTCACACCATGGGATTCACACCCTAAGCCTGGGCAACAGACACACAGTTCTTTTAATAAAATTGTTCCTGCTATCAAGTAATGTATCCTTTTAGTCATGGTTACTAAAAAATTAAAAAAGGCCCAATGGCAGACTAAAGGAGAAGTGGAACATATTGGAAGCAAAACCAAAGGAAATGAAAATGCAGAAAAGAAGATGGGATTATCTTAATAGATATTTTAGTCTATACAGCCTGGAAAAACCTGTCTGCATCTTCACCTGCTTTGGCAATATTAGAACATGGCAACATAATACAGGACAGAACCACTTAAGGTTGTTGAGACCAACCCCCAAAACCCAAAATTACCTGTAACGGATGCCAAGTCCAATCAATTTACCAGGAATAACCACTGCTGTCTGCAGGATTACACGTTTTTCCCAACCCTGCAAGGTAAAACGTTTCCCTCCAACTTCTGCAGGAAACTTAACACCAGTGAAAGAAGAGACTAAAATCCTCCAAAAGCCCTGCACAGGAATAAAATACGCCCCTGGGAGAGAGTAGGATGAAACCAAGAGTACAACTGTTTATTCTGATAACAATGAACTATTTTCCACATTACTAAGCAATTCCCACTACATTTCTAGTTTTGTACTTTTGACAAACTTCCACTGTTGAACTTGAAGTTGTCTCTGGGTCAGGTGCTTGCTTCAGGCATTTGTAGCTCAGCGCTCTACCCACTGCAAGACACAGCAACCATCTGGTCAAACTGTTTTTATGCGCTGGTTCATCCAGTTGCCCAAGCAACAAAAGGAAGAAGACTCAGGGGTTTAGGGAACCAATGCTTATGAAGTCAGATTTCAATAGTTTTGCTGTACACAAAAACAATTGTTAAGCATCAGTCTTGATAAACATTTTAAAGTGAAACTTCCAAAGCCCCCAAAAGAGACAGAATCTTAAAAATGAGACTGGCAATCTTAACTTTGTTCAAACACTTTTGAAAGGCCTAATCATCCACAAACCAATCTGAACACTAATATATGATTTAAAGGCCCAAATTAAGACAATAGAGAAAACATATCAGGAAGTACATTACAAAGATTGAAGTAGTTGCAAGAAGAGACAGAAGAGAAAACATACAAGACCTGCAACAGGATGGGAGTCAGACACTGACAGAAAAAGATTTAGGGAAGATGCATATTCTTCATCCTTCATGCCTTTTCAGTGTTTAGACATATGATTGAAAATGACTTACTAGATTGGAAAAGCTCCGACTTCTTTGGTGGCATGGTTCTCATAACAGCAGGTGGTTTATGGTCCACTGGGCAGAATGAGGGGCAATGCGCTCCTCGATTTCCCTGTATTCAGACTCTGCTTCCTGATTACGTACATATTCAGTCTTCGAGCAGGAAGAAATCCACATGCTTCATAAATCTTGAATTAGCTGCTGTACTGGAAGGGCTTTTTTATTACTGTTAGAAAGCTCACAACAAAGCTGTCAGCAGTTGTGCAGGCCACCAAAATATTTCTTGTTATAAAACAGGTAGGAGAAATCTAGAGGCATAACTGTCTGGTAATAATTCTGAGCTGTGACTGTAAATTGCTCATTTCATTACACAGAGCTGAAAATTGTACTGACTAGATGAGACCCTACAAACCTCCCTAGAACTTGCAGATAAAAATGGGCCACAGAAGTCTCATCAGTGACTACCCAGTTATTTCCAATTCAGGGGGACGTGTGTGTGTGAAGAGAAAGAGAGAGAGAGAGAGAGAGAGAGAGAGAAAGTATCAAAACATGTATGTATTTTATAACCTTAGACTGCTGGGTATCCTCAAGAATCTCGTTAATGCGTGCATGGCCCTGCTGACTGCATTCAGATGTCAGATTCATAGCTAACAACCTAGCAGGTATAAATTAATTCAACACAATTCATGCCCTGTCATGTCTTATTTATTAATTATCACAGTACATTAAGAAAGACTGAAATATGGGAGAATATTAATTTGTTCTATGAAACATACGAATGGTCTTTTCATATCAAATTTGCTTGTATTTTAAACAAACTGTAGAGTTATGTACACTCATGCACCACAGATCCTCTTGACACACAACTGAGAGAAGCGGCAAACTGAGGGCAAAAGGCTCTGCAGCATTAAACACAGGAAAGAAAGCCAGAACCTGTGAAGCGGTAGAAAACAAAACATTTAATCCACAAAGGCAGCAATACAGAAGGAAAGCCAAAGATGGTGCCGTGTTTATGCAGAAACAGAAAAATCTGTTTCAAATGGGAAAAACTCCAAAAAAGACAGCTGACCTCACGTGATACATTCAAGCAAAGGCACAGATAATTTGACTCCCTATTGTTTTTTGTGTAATTGACCAGTAACACCTTCAAAACCTCAACACTGTTATTAAAGATAGAGGCTTCATGGTTCATCTGCATTGTGAAATGGTTCTGCTATAAAATAGCCTTCAATCCAAATGGTAATGTCACAGTATGCACAAATAGGAAAGTAGAAAAGAGGTAGTGCTCCACCACTAACTGATTGTGAACAGGCACTGATGAGGCACGGGGAAGCACTGAGAATCCCAACAGTGCCAAATTCAGCAAGAAAGAGGTCAGCGTTCAGGGAGTAGCTACCAAATTAAGAACCACAAAACCCAAAGGAAATTAACTGCAAAAAGTTGCTATGACCAGCGGAAAGCTGAGTATGACAGAGAACCAACAAGAAATATCCCAAGTGTAGAACAAGACGTGATCAGAGGTGAGGATACGCTGTTGCCTTGTCACAAATGAAAAGCAATGAACCTAATAGTTTTACTCGGGAGATACCTGCAACCCTGAAAGCAGGTCTGAGAAGACACAATGAGCAGTCTGAGAAGCACTTGTTCAATAGAGAAAATCAAAGCACAGCAATTTGTGGGTTTGAACCTGGAACAAAATGCTAGAGGATGAGGGGCTGCAGAACACTGTATCTTTGTTCATTTTTTAAACATTCCTGACATGCAGATTTTGGCAAGTTTCCACATAAAACTTACCTTTACATAAAGTTTAAAGCAATGCAGGGAGCTAAATAATTTATACATTTTAAGTCATAAATTGCAAAAAGTGGGACAATGCACAAAAAATTTGGTCTCCTTTGGTACTTTTTTGCTTGACTTCAGTTTTTCCCAATGGCACAACTCTCTCACTCACAAAAGATGGGACATAAAGAACTTTCTTCCCTCCATTTTCTGCTGAAATTCACTTAATCCGCATTTTGACAACAGGAAAAAAAGTTAAAACTCAAACGTAAGCGAGATTACTTACCAGTAAAGTCACATTACCCATCACAAAGTACTGAATGCTAATCAGCCTAGGAATCATCCTAGGAATTCTTTAAAAAGAGAAATCAAGACTTGAAATATTTTAAAGAATTTTCTGTGGATGCCAAAAATACAAAAATGTCATGAATATTAGGCATAAAAGATGACAGCCTGTTTCTTCACACGTGTGGGAAATCAGGTAAAAAGTACTTCTTCACTACAACCATGCTCCTTTCTCCCATTTTCAAGCAACTCTAGAATCGGCGGATTTGTATTCCAGTAGCGACCAGTCATGAGAATCGGTGACTGTCTCAACTGTGTGGTCAGCTGAGTCCCTGACCTAAAAGGCTTTGCATCTTAAAGGGCAAGGCAAACTGTGGCTGCTGAAAAGAGAGATGATTTTAACTTCACAGGTGATCAGTTGAGAGTGAGCTATAGCATTTCAGACTAAAAGGGACCGCTAGGATTACATTACCCAGTCTGCTAAGTCTTAAAAATCCAGTAAGTTTTTCCCACACCATTTTACAAAGAATTACGACTGTCACAAACGGAAAGCAATGAACCTCTTAGTTTTACCTGGGAGATACCCGCAAATATTAAAGTATATAGATTTGAGAAGACACACCATGATACATCTAAAGACAGACTGCTCGCAGTCACCTCAAAGCATGGCAAATTGCATACAGCTAGCTATTAAGAGCACAGCCCTCTAGGAAGGGGAAGACTTTGCTCTGTCTTGTATACGTGATCTGAACTCAAGATTAAATTACTTGCCTCAATTCACTAAGAAGGCTGGGTCCCCCCCAAAAAAAGCTGAAGCTCTTTAAACCAGCACAGTGTCTTTAAACATAGGAATTAGACATGCTGATCAGAAGGTCCCTTCATACACCGTAAGGCCTCAGCGTGGTCTGTGCCACCACAGAAAGCCAACCACTGGCCCTGGGGGACGGGGCAGTGCAGTCCCCTCACTAATCCCCGAGACCCTGCCATTGGCTTTCAACTGCTGAAAAACAAAGGCTCTTGCAGTTTCTGGAACTGAACATTATGCAACTTTGTCCAGGTTTTTAAAGTGTTTAATGAGATGGTCTACCCATGTAGGATGGTCCAAAACTCTACCAGAATCATTAAATTTTCAAATATATGGAGCTATCATGGGCATTGCCCGTTTTACAAAATGCATCACCTTAAGCTGGCTAGAGTACACATATACAAAACCCCACCCTAATTACTTAAATCTTGACTCCACTGGCTGACCATGGGTCCTCTAAATCAAGGTCAGCATTCAAGATGAAAATCTCAGTGCTCCACATTTGACCACAGCAATGGATTTAAAAAACCACCTGGGACTTAACCTACTGCAGCCTAATCATCTCCAATCATACACTGTTTACAGGTAAGTTTGGGCAATTGCCTGCATTCTGTTTCTTGAACGACAACGAATTAAATGTTTTGTAAATAATGTTTCTCATCACATGAAAATAAGCTCCTCATTAACATTTCTGATTTTTTTTTTTCCTTTTTTAAAACACTTTATATACTTACGCAGAACTGAAAATTAGGATCAAGAAAACTTGCCAACGATTTAGTATGAAGATAAAAGGGGAACTGCAGAGGTGGATTGCTAGCACTGGAAAATCATTTGCCACCTGTACAAACTCAAATGTAATGCTTCAGACACAAATTCACGATGCTTATTCCTATGCTTAAGCACAGGTATAATTGCTTTCATAGTAGGGTGGTAAAGCTCTACATATAAGCAGTCATTTCAGGCACTGTTTCTCCAATTTGAGCTAAAGTGGAACCATGAACATAATTAAAACCATGTAAGGAATGTCAGTTAATTTATGCAGTATCTGGAGAGCCAGGATTTTCTTAGAATGGAAAAGAGGCCATAATATCTCCAGTTACATCATTTTATTCCACAAACAAAGCTTTTCTTTTTGGAAATGTGGAATAAGCACACATTCTATTCTATATGCAGTTATTTTGCAAGTCTGAGAAATTAAAAAAGCAGAAATTAATTTTTATTCTCTGGTACGTTTATCATAAAAGAAACTAAAGTAAAAGACCCCTAACAAATGGAATTTCCTTCCTCTGGAAATGACTGCTTCAAATTGAATCATTAAAAAGACTTTAACAGAAACCATTATCAGTCTCACTCTGGCAGAAATGTGCTTACCATTGGTTTTATTTATGCAGATAAATGATGGGCACTGGCTCTGGAATTGAAAAGCTGATGACAAAATGGCCTTGGTTATAACAATATAAAGGATGGTTACAAAACTGTTAGAAAAACCATTGTTTGATCAAAGTAATTTCGATGGATTACTGCATTCACCGTGACAGCGTGGAAACAACAAGGGCATACAGCGCTAGACAACTGAAACATCCTCAGGCCCTTTGAGGGACCAAGAATACCTCCAACCCATCTGTGACATGAAAGTCTTCAGTTTTGTATACACACATACAATGTCAATATTCGTACTGTAACTTTCATATTTAAATAGTCCCACTTCTCCTTTATCAGACAATGCAGATTCATTCAAATTAAAACAATGCATATTTTGTTCAGTGACATTTCAGCAAAAAACTAAATCCCAAATGACTTCTATGCATTTACTCATCAACATGTAACTGTTTCAATCCAGTAATACCAGCTCAAAGGTCAGCAGTTTTCTTCCAGCAAAGGAGAGAAAAGAGGAAAGCCTGAAGAAAAGGAGGTGAGGGGAGACCTTACTGCTCTCTACAAGTATCTGAAAGGAGGCTGGAGCGAGGTGGGGGTCAGTCTCTTCTCCCGGGTAACAGGCGATAGGAGAAGAGGGAATGACCTGGAGGTGCACCAGGGGAGGTTTAGATTGGGTATTAGGAAAAAGTTCTTCATCGAACGGTTTGTCAAGCATTGGAACTGGCTGCTCAGGGAAGTGGTTGAATCATTGTCCCGGAGGTATTTAAAAGACATGTAGATGTGGTGCTTAGGGACATGGTTTAGTGGTGGACTTGGCACTGCTAGGTTAACGGTTGGACTCGATGATCTTAAAGGTTTTTTCCAACCTAAACAATTCTACGATTCTAAGTGGCAGAAGCCATTTCCTTTACAGAACTACTCCTACAAATGCCATCCCTACCTTATCTTAACAGCATATTGTTCCATTAACACTTGCTTTTCATGGAAAACTGCTACTAATTGGCACATACAAGAGATCCTACTGCCTAGGCGTGATGCTTTTGACATCATTAACTGGAAAAACATAATTTCTGCTGTCAGGGAAACCTCCTCATCTGCCTAGGAGGAATTTGCATATGGAAATAACTGTTTTCTTTTTATTGAGTTCCTTCTTCTTAGACACGTGAATTCAAATTAGTAAGAAGTCTGAGACACTAATAATGAAGTGACCCAAGAAAATACGACACTGGAAAAAAAAACCCAACATCCCCTCCACCAGGAAGTTGAGGTTTTAAAATAATATTGCTATTCATCTAAGTGATGGAGGCAGCACTGACCACATTTTAATCATTACCTCCCAGCCTCCTTATCCTCCATTACAATTACTTATTATCCTAATGTGAAATGATGGTTGCTTCGTTATATTTGAGCAGGAGACTTTCTAAAAATATCAAGAAGCAAAGTAACATGTATTTGCACAGATTTTCCCCCTATTATACAATATTTCATTGTATCAAAAACAGCATGGAAACTTTTTCCTTCTGTAAACCTTACAGAAAATATTGTTCATATCTCCGTGAAGATACACTGGCATTTCTTTTAATATTTTGGTATTCTACTGTAAAATATCAGAGCAGATTTATTTCACAACTAGTGAACACTAAATTTAGTTTCCTTTTTTTGATATGACATCAGCCTTCTCCTCCCTTTCTCTCTGTTGTAGAAAATAAGAATGGTAAGATGAGACAGAGAATTAGTCATCTGGATGCATGCATGTACACACCCACTGTGCATAAGATATGAGAATGTATGCACATAAATACATTTGTGTATTCATCTGCTGTTTTCCTACCACTGAACACAAGACAAAAGGCCTTCATGATACCTTGCTGCAACTTTGCAATTCTGGGGGGAGACCAATGTAGCTCAACAGGCAAATCCTACTGGCTCAGACATCAAAGAACTGCCAAATATCTATTCCCCCTCCTGATGTCATAACTCTATTGTATGTCATAACCCTCATTAAATCATATCACCTTCTCCATACTCCACTCCCTTAAAAAACAATTTTGAGAAAAAAAATTTGAAACTCATATTTTGTTCTCCAACAAATTATGTGTTTTCAAGCCTAAAAATATAACCAAGGAAGCTGCAAGATTACTTTTAAAGATCTTTTACAGGATCTCCTAGTAATCCAGCCATCCAAAAGAGCTAGATCAAGCTCTCCTTCTATGCTTAATTTCAAATCAAAAGCAAAAACAATCCTCTAATATTTAGGGAAGGTATGCAAAATATTTACCATATCTCTGTGTATATGTGTGACATTCAAACAGTTTTTAAAACAGTGACAAAAAATGAGTAGCAAAGTCTCCTTATGAGCACGAGCACATTTGCCTTGAGATCTTCTACCATAAAGACAGACATTCCATTCTGGAAAGACATTCATTTCTCTTAGAGGTACTTCATGGAAATCTCCGCAAGTGCAGAAATACAAGGACTGGCACTAGCTCAGGTACCCAGCTACGCTTTTATGCCAGAGTCTACAGGTAAAGTGACCAGGGCCAGAACATATGCAGAGCCTGAGAGGGAGCCTGCATATGAAGGTTAGAGATCCCTTAGAGATATGAGATGGACATCCACTCCTGTAAAAGCACTGATGCTCAACCCATGCTCATGACAGAAATCTGAACACAGTCCAACACATCTCCTATTACCTCCATACTTGTTTCTCCCTTCTAAAAAGGAAAAAAAACCCAAACAATACACACACCCCCCCAAAAAAAATAAAAGAATCACAACCAAACAGTGTATCTGACATACAGAAAGGATACAACTAACTAAAAAGTAAGCCAAACTAAGCGTTTCACAGACAGAGCCCTGTGAGGAAGTTTCAAATACAAGTCACGTTTAGAAGTCAATTGGCTGAAATTCTTAATTATGGAATTTATCATATTTGAGTAACAATGTACTATTTCTTCTAAGAAAGAAAGGCAGATGGAGGCAGTTCCCCAGTTCAAGTTTTGTGCAGCTGTAACTTTGCATTCAAATTAGATCAGTGCAGAAACTTAACCAAGATATGGTATAGATAAATTTAATAACATACTATACTTTCTTATATAGAAAGACTGTTAAGAACACAGCTATTTAAACTATTCTATGGTACTATAAGAACATGAACATGCAAGAAGGTGAGTTACCAGAAACCAGGAAATGAGCTTAATGTGGCAAAAAGCAGGCTGGACAACATGCACATCACTTTACTTTCTGCTTCTGTCACAAAAACATTTCCAGCTATTTTATATCAACTCTTTTCTATTCTAATGCACATGGAGCAACGCTCTTCTAAAAGTAATATGCCAATATGAAGTTTAAAACTACAAGCATTCTCTGAGTACTGGACCTGAAGTAACACAGCTAACACCTGGAAAGGTATTATTATAAAGCGCTAACTTTTTCATATCTGTATTAAATTACTAGTATTTCAGTACTGAACATATTTATCCCTCCAAAGAAAAAGTTTGCTTGTAAAATGTGAGGAACAGCCTTAAACTTAACAGCACAAGTGGCCCAACTGCAGTGGAAAAAAGTCAGTGCACGCTAGCTCTCAGAGTTGTAATATGGTTGGGAGCAGAACCCTGAAATTCAAACTAGTGTAGGTATCATTAGCAGCAGAAAGCATGCCTACAGTTTCACCCTCATTTTGCTCTGCAGACATGCCAATTGACTGCAATGGGAGAACAGTAAAGCAAATGCTGAATACTTCCACCAAAAGCCCATGCTTCACGTCCAGCAACCCCTGCAGTGACTATGAGCTGATTAATTAACATAAAACTGTAAAATACACGAAGAAAAAACAGCTTATTCTGAAGACTGAGAACACAAAAATTATTGAAATTAGTAAATATGCATAACTAAGAAAAATACATATAGCCCAGTTAGTCTGTGATCACCTAATTGAAAAGTGAATTGATTTAATCTAAAATTGTTCAAGACAATGCTCAAGGTATTAGGGGTTGTTCAGATGAATGACCTCTGTTACGAAGAGGTCACATGCAGAGGACAGACAGACAGAGTGAGATTAAGAAAGGATTTAGTTTATAAAGCACAAGATTCCTGGTGTCTAGCTAAAAGCAAGTTTTAAAAGGAACTTAAATGTATAGAGTATGAGCCTAGCTACCTAATTTATGGAAACTGAACCCCACATCTAGCTACACACCAGGAGAACGTGAAGTTGTGTTTGAGACACAGGAAATACAAGTCATTCCACAAAGCCAAGTTACTCTTGTGAAAACTTATAGCAGCCCTACTTAAAGATCAGATTTGCATATCAAGCTTCAAGTCCAAACGAGTTCTTATGTTTTTTCTTTTAAACTTGGTGCTTCCCTGGAAAATTCCTGAATGGGTACACCCAGCAAGTTTGCTGATGACACAAAACTGGGACTGACACACCAGAAAGCTGTGCCACCATTCAGCAAGACCTGGACAGACTAGAGAGCTGGATGGAAAGGAACCTCATGAAGTTCAACAAGGACAAGTGTAGGGTACTGCATCTGGGAAAGAATAACCCCATGCACCAGTACAGGTTAGGGGTTGACCTGCTGGAAAGCAGCTCTGTGGAGGAGGACCTGGGAGTCCTGGTGGACAAGTTGACCACGAGCCAGCAATGTGCCCTTGTGGCCAAGAAGGCCAATGGCATCCTGGGGTACATTAAAAAGACGGTGGCCAGCAGGCTGAGGGAGGTCATCCTGCCTTTCTACTCTGCCCTGGTGAGGCCGCATCTGGAGTATTGTTCCAGTTCTGGGCTCCCCAGTTCAAGAAAAACAAGGAACTACTGAAGAGAGTCCAGCGGAGGGCTGCAAAGATGATCACGGGACTGGAG
>NW_009647033.1:356376-379085 GCF_000708025.1 Charadrius vociferus
TGCTAACATCATAAATTGTGATAAGACTTGGGAGGCTCAGGAAGACATGGAGCCTTCATCCCTGCGACCACCAAAAAGCAAAGGAAGAAAGAGGACGACCCCCTAGCAACAAACCGTGCAGACGCAGAGTACACCACTAAGAGAAACGCCTACACCAGAAGTAGAAGAGTATAAAACCAAAGACTTTTGTAACCTAGGTGCGCGCCGTCGGCGGAGTGAGACTCCCGGGCCGCCCAGCGCCGTTTTGCTTGCTGCCGCTTGCTAATAAATCCTTCAAATTTAATTGGCTCCGTCTCCTCGCCTCACTTTGTGAGATTAACCTATAACAAACATGAGGAAAAACTTTACTTTGAGGGTAACAGAGCACTGGAACAGGCTGCCCAGAGAGGTTGTAGAGTCTCCTTCTCTGGAGATATTGAAAACCCGCCTGGATGCATTCCTGTGCAACCTGCTTTAGGTGAACCTGCTTTGGCAGGGGGGTTGCACTAGATGATCTCTAGAAGTCCCTTCCACGCCCTACCATTCTGTGAAAATTACTTTTCAGCGACTTTCTTAGAGCTAATAATTGCATATCTGCAACATTAGTCATTATTCTTCAGCATTTTGCAATACATTGCAGAGATATGGTACCATGTGTCCTTTGCAACCTGTGTAATGTTAACAGGTGCTAGCTGGCACAAAGTGACATAAAAAACAGAACTGCTTGGGTGGGCTCCAAGAATGAGTAGTCTGTCCTATACTGGCTAAGAGAGCATTCATTTCTTAAAATCCTTATCTACCACAGGCTTCCATCAAGCTGTAATAAAATCTGCTTATCAGCTACTGTCGTGGTTTGGCCTCAGGCAGCAACAAACAACCACACAGTCGCTCACGCAACTCCCACAGCCGAGGAAAAAGGAATCGTCAGGGCAAAACTCGTGGGTTAAAAGAATGCAATTTAACAGAACAGCAAAAGGAAAAGATGAAAACGCGACTACAGTACCGCCGCGAAGCGCACCGACCGGACCAGCGCCGCGGCAGCCCACCCCCGAGTGGCGACTCCTCTCCTCGCCCCGGCAGCGCCTCTTATAGCCCGGGCATGGGTCACCTGGGATGGAAAACCCGCCCCCTGCCGGCTCCGGGGGACATTAACCCCATCCCTGCCGGAACCAGGACAGCTACCTACACAAGTTTTAGTTTTCAAAAGGTAACTTCAGTAAACAAGTCCCGACCTACAGTTCATAACGATCAGCGTCATTTTTGGTGGTAAAGCTCATGAAGCCTGGTTGCTTGAAGTCAGAACCATAACTCTGTATCTAAGCAGGAACTCTGTAAACATCTTATATGTGGTAGTAATTTTTCTAATTTGAGAGACAGTACTGTTCTATGAGCAGCAATATCCAGAGAGATATTAATCTCTTGCCTTCTCTGGAGAGGTAACTTTCATCCCACAGTGGCTGGCTCTTGATGAAAATTTGTTTAATTTACCATTTACAAAGGCAAGAATAGCATTTTACTTCAGGGGAGGAAAAAAAACCACACGAACTACTAGAAAATGGGCAGGTGAAACCAGAAAGGAGGCTAAAATTTACACAGAACAGACCATAAGAGATTTTGAGAGAGTAATGTTTATGATGAAACAATAGTAACAACAACAAAACTGTTGTTCGCTATTGAATGAAAGGGATACATCACCATGCAGCAGCCACAGCAGTGATAACAGGACATACAGCAAATCCAGGCAGTAAATTAGTTCTCACAGATTTATGGATTCCTAAAAGATTCTATTAGTATACACTGGAAGAGGGCAGACAGTATTGCTTAGTGGAGGTGGAATAAAATTAATAAGTGCAAATATTCCCTACTCAGCATTAAAAAAAAAAACAAGCGTATATTTACATATGTCCATCCCACATAAAAAAATGGCTCAAATTATCTTAGCTTAAAGAAATACATCGGAATTTTTAGAGTGGGAAAAAAACCACAAAAGGACAACCTCCTCCTCTTTTCTTAAACAATGCTAATACAAGGTTGACAGTTACAATGCGCAATTTAGAAGGGAAGAACACAGCAGATTTATAACCCATTCAAGTCCGGCTGTTCAGACAAAAACTGAGGTAAAATTAGTATTTATTAAAACAAATGGACTATAAATATATTAACAAATGCTATTCTTAAGAAGAAATATCTGCAATTAATGTAACAGAACACAGGGTGTTCACAAATTTACAGCTGGCAAAGATATTTGATATCCACAACATATGGAAGCAATTTCTTTACAACATTTGAACAGCAGTTTTTCATCGGGAACCCTGCATGGAAGGACTTGAGCATTATCATTTATATTCTGCACCATTCAGTGGAAGTCACCACCACAGCTGAAAAACTTTAGCATGATGAAAGAAATGAGCAGTTAACTCGAATATTTTGCCATTGTCAGCTCCATTTTCTCAAGACAAACAATGGGTTGGAAAAGTGTGGCAGGCAGATGAGTAGAGTGTTAAAAAACTGCTCTGCAATTATCAATATTGTAAAACGTTTTGGTTATCTCTTAAGACTGCTTCTGACACAAAATTTTCATTAGATTATTTTGTTTATGTTTGCTTTGCAGAAAAAGAACACAATATTGCATATAAAACAATCTTGGGTTGCCTATCTTACTTACACAGACGATTTAAAAAGCTCACGCTCTAGATGCAAAAAAACCTAAAATAAAATCAAAACCAGCCACCCATCTGAGAACTCAAACCATTCTCCCCCTGCTCTCCTCTCACAAAAAACAGAGTTGAAGAAAACACTACAATCATTGCATAATACTATTTGTCTACAATATTTTATTTACTATGTAAAGAACTAATCATAAAGTTCAGTGAAGTGTATTGCTTTGTGGATGCCTCTTACTGTAACTGGTTGAAACACACCAAAACTTTCAAGTGTTCAGCTCCTATTTTAACACTGAAACAACTGGCCAAGTATTTAAAGCACTCAGCACATTGTACACACACCAAAGCAGAGCTCTTGAAATTCAGTGACAAGAACGATTCCCAAATTAATCAGAATCCTTAGTTTCTCTGGGAACTTGCCAGTTAAGAAGGTAAGCCCACCACCAATGTGGCAAGGACTTCTTATTGTAGCCAAACTCAAAAATGTGTTCAGTGGGGAGGAAGCTGAGAATGTCCAGATCTGTCACACATCCGTTTACCAAAATATAGAGTAATATGCCCTACTTTTCTGAGAGGAAGATCAGGAAGCATCATCAGACAGTTGGTCATTTAAGATCAGCTGGGACACTGCATATAAGCAATCATCATCCTTCAATCCAGCAGCAAATGGAGGACTTCACTTCCAGGTCAGAGGGGCAAATTTTCTAGAAATGCCCATCGGTCTCAGCTCTCTTTAAGTCAATAACTTACACTGTAAGCACTTGATGAAAGCATTCCCCAAATTATCAGGCTTACTTGGAAATGTAGTTTCTCTATCATAGACAGGGTCACTAGAATCTGTATTCCCTATGAGCAAATAATACTATTCAGAAGTTGGGGGGGAGGGGAGGGGAACACTAAGTTTCCAGAATTAGCAGTAATTACTCGTGTATTATGCCATCTAACTGTTCCTAGAGATCTAATCTTGCTCAAGGGATGCCTCAGAGAGTCCACTTCATCTTCTAGACAAAATTAATAGTTATGTTTTACAATAAGTTCACCAGTGACGCAAAAATGAAAATTATTAAAGGCAGCCAGACCCATTCTCTCACTCACAAATGCTGCAGTAGTTGGTCTGTTCTTTTGTTCTTCCATAATTTTCCTGCTGCTTGGTTTGGTCTGAGTCCCTGATCAGTTGGAACATCAGCCTGTATGTATTCTGACAAGACTAAAAAAAGAGCATCAACAGGGTAGTGCTCCTGAAGCACAGTTAGAAAATAACTAGTGTGTCTTCAATTAATACTTTTCATGGGGACAATTTCTACTGACAATCTATCATACCTCATTCATTTGCAGAGCCGTTCTGGCAGGAACGGACTGTTTAAGGTGAGGGAGGAACGGTATTGTCATAGGATCCAACTACCCAAACAATTCAACATAACTGATGCAGCATTTAAGGCTATGATATTCTTCTGTTTCCCTAACTGCATTTCGTTACCTGTGCATGCTTACTTGCCACAGACAGTAAATGTTCAGCAGTCCAGAGGAATCCTCCGTCTTGAGAGAGCTTTGCTTCTGAAGAAGCCTTCATTCAGAGATCTCAGAATAGACACGTCTTGAATTCACAGTACATTCACCAATAAAGAACCAAAGTTATGTATTTTAATATACAACCACAGAATAATTCACTACAATTAAAAGCAACTTCTCTATTGAGAAGCTTCCTGAAATCGTGGAAGCTTTCTCACAGTTAATTCTCGAACCACCCTCCACTGCAAACTCTATATTCCTTAGTGCATAAATGTGGTTTCTAAAACTTGCTTTACATGAGCTTTAATCAAAATTGGTACATGGGGGGGGAGGAGGTGCAGTATTTCCAAAATACCTGAAATAATGAGTTCCAAAATCTTTCATTTTCAAGTTCAAAAATTTCTCAAAGGAAAGGTAGCTTCACATATATGTGTGCATACGTATTTTTTACTGTAAGGAAAAGAATCACAAGGAATTGAGCTATATATTGTCCCAAGGCCTTTAACCTGATGGTTAAGTAAATCTCAAAGATGTTGAAGTTCTATGAATTTAATGCAAATCAGGTAGGAAGGAGTGCCCCCACCACCAAATTACCCATCCTAAACACCAAATTACCCGTCCTAAACACGAGATAGCTGCCAACCACCAGCTTGTGCTCTGTCCATCCAGGCACCTGGCCAGCTAGCACATGCACTGACCAGCCAAGCTGCTCGCCCGCTGCATGCAACGGGCTGAGGCTGTTGCGATGCACTTACTGATTCCTGCCCTGCCAGCAGTTAGGGGAAGGAGTAGACGGTATAGAGAAATGAAGCAAGAAATTCAGGAGAGCGGGGAAAGTGACAGGGCTGCTGCAATGGGGACAGTACAGGCAACTTCGTGGAAACTAGGCTTCAGTAGGTCAGCTGCTTACTGTCAGCCGACCATGAAAAAGCTTTACTTATACAGTACATCCTGTTAGACAGGTGTATATAGCTGCTATATTTCCAAAAAAAAAGAGTAACTTTTTAAAAAATTCCTATTGCTTCAGGAAGATTTGAAGGCACATCTGGTGGAAGAGAAAAAGATGGCACCGAACAATTTGATACATGTCTACGCTGTAAGGACAGCAGGGTTTTAAATGCTTAATTTAATAGTCGTACTTTTAAAAGCCATGACATGAAGGAAAAAGTTCTCACAAAACACATTACTACATAGCTACAGTAGAAGTAGTCATGTAGTTTGTGATGCTCCAACAATTTCAAAGAGAAATAATTCTAACAAGAAATCTGTGCTACGGAGTTGGCATTATTATGTTTAATTTCTAGAAAAGTGATTTCAAATTAGTCATATTACAAATCCCTGTAAGAGGGAGTGCTAAAACTGAATTTATTTGTATTTTAAATCTGCATCTTTCACATGCGCTTACACAAACTCACTCATATATATAGTGATACAGTCCACGCACAACTTTACTTGATAAACGTTTATACATTAGTTTTCACATTTCCCGTGAAATGGGACAGTCGTGCAAAATTGTTCCTTCTGAGACTTCTGTACTATTCCAGTCATAGTGCATTTAGATACTAGCTTATCTTCACAAAGGCACTGTAGTTTGAGTATCACGCCTTTTTACTTTTCACGCACAGAGGTGAGGTAGAGAGACATGAAGAATAAAACTACTAAGGTTAGACACAAACAATAAGTATAAAACAAACTCAGGCCACAATAACTTAGTACTCTGCATGCTAAAGCTCAGCTACCAAAGATGATTTCCATCAGCACCCTCATGCAAATCTAGCCACAAGTGCCTAGCACATTCTGTGACCAGATGGAAGTATCTTACTTTAATATATAACTTAGTGGCAAAAGCAATACAGAACTCAATGCTTTAAAATTGCATTCAACTTTTTTAAAGCCAGAAATAATCTCATTTTATAATTCAAAGCTGCATTTCGACACACTATTCAGTATTTGCAAAATACAAGTTGCAACAGAAATGCCCTAAGCCTTTGCTTTACTAAGACAGACTTCTGCTCCAGCCTGAGAGAAGGCATTCACAGATAAGGATGTCATAATTTTGTCATGAGGAAATTGTAACATGTTCCCCTAATTCCCTCTGGAATTTCTTAACTTTAAACCTATAACATGGATACTATTCCTTTCTACAATGTGCTCTAACACGTAAAAAGCTGTCTGCATACAGAGCCAAATTTACCCCAGCTTCAGCCAGTCTGTGTGTTTCAAATGTTCAGGTCTGCCATTTCAACTAATGGAGTGACTGTTATGAGATGGTTATTGTGCAGCGCTATGGTGCAGCATGAAAAAAGTGAAGGCTGAGGTTTAATTCTCAGTTAAATAGGAAAGCAAGTTCAATGCTTCTGTCACATTCCTTTCCCACTGTCTTTAACCCACTCAATCTTCAATCAGTCCCTCATCCTCACACAGCTGAGGGCAAACAGCATGTTCACTTCAGTCACAATCTGATTTGGTCATCACAGCTTAACCTGACTATGAACACTGAGATCAACAGTTTCAGAAGCATACAGTGGGGCAAAACCTTGTTTTTCATTCTCTCCCTTCATTCCACAAAGAATAAAACAAGAAGAAAAAACGTCTGATATTATAAGCAATCGAAAACAGAATTATTACAATAGTAAGTATTAAAAAAACCCTTGAAGGTATGAAATGTAACACGTTTTGTTCTTCATATATGTCATATATCATCTGATATATGCTATAATACATATCTAAATGCACTTTGAACATTCAGTCCTACAAGATCATAGAGGCTTGGTGGTTATAAAGCCATCAGATTAGTGACAGCAGTGAAAGTCAAAGTGACAAATTTACAAGCGTGTACTGGAACAAATGTAAGGTTAGACATTTTATTCCTTCAGGCATGCTTCTTTAATTATATGGTTACATACTTTATTCTTGGAGAATGCATTCAGTTTGCCACTTCAATGTCAGGTAGTAGAAAAAATATAAGTAATTATCGTTTTAATCATCACTCTTCAAGTGATTACCTTTTACTTAATGAAAGTATTCCTGCCAATCTCTTCCAGACTCCCATTACATTCACTACATATGGTCTGCTGTGCTCAGTAAGGACTAAAAGGAACTCTCTGTTATACAGGCATCCTTTTGGACTAACTCCACATTTATAACACAGTACCTAATTTCAGCCAAAACTAAGGCATCTCCCTGCTGAAAGCTTCAGGTGATTTTTCTTTATCCCAATTTCATTCATGTAACAAAAATACTGCTCTAAAATAAATTACTGATAATGCAACAGTATGTACTTGAGAGATCAGTTCAGAGAATGGATCCATCTGTATTAGAGCAAAGCACCATCAGATAACAGCGTTCTGAATTTTCTTTGGGATCCTGTATACTGACAGGAATTCTATTCACTTCTGCCAATAATTTTGCTCAAGCTCCAGAGTGGAGGAACAAGCCTGAAGCAGAAGGGAACGTAGGGATGTTTTCTCCTGCCTTAACTTTTATGATCTACCAATAGCTATTCCGTGTACTACTCCAAAGTCAAAATAAGCAATCTGTAACAACTACTATTCCTGATTTTACTTTATTTTGGTATGGCTACCATTTTAGTTTTCATAAAAGAACCATAAATGTAGTCATCCAAACAAAATGAGCAACTTGTGCTCATTTTCCACAATGTACAGAATTATCACATAGATGATTTACAATGGGAACATTAACTAATAAAAAGTCTTCGGTCCAAATAAAACTAAGTCAAATTAATACTTCAATAACCAAACACTCTCCTATCAAATTACAATAGGACAACAACAACTCTAAATTCAAAGCACTTTGTTATATTAACCTGATTATTTCTTGTGTGGGGATGGAAAAATACATTAGTGTGTTCTGCCGGCCCCTAAACAGCATTTCATTATGAAATTAAACTATACGTTAGCTTGGTTTGACAGTTCATTATTTCAACTGACGCCAACCCTGGAATATTGGCACTTTATCTAGTATACTTGAATATGTTCCACGGTCAGAAAATATTAATTTATAAAACTGGACTAAACATGCTCTCAAAGAAGCAGTATGAAGACAGGCATGCAGAGTTACCACTTTTATCTCCCGAAAATCATGAAGATAATCAGAACTAATAGACCAGTCTATTTCTCAAGTAGCAGGAAAGCGGGCATCCTCCTCTTGAGAAATTATTCCACAGCACATCCCTCTAACGGCAGGTCCAGTTCTTATTTGCACGGGCATAAAATTCCACTACCAGCTGTAAGCCAGTGATGGATCACCCTGCAGGGGAAGGCTTCTTCAAGAGGACTGATTCGATCAGTATCTTTGGGATTGGACTCATACTAGCAGCACAGTTTGAAGACACCGGCAACAACACACAGCATCACACTAATTACAGCTGTAATACATAATCACAAGGAAGAGAGTGCTTATCTTAGGAAACCTCTTTTCTGTTCTGTACTAGCTTTATTAATCTGAAAGGAAGTTTATGTGATTATTACTAATTACAGAACCGCATATCCCAAAACTAAAACCAAGACAAACAAAAAGCCCAACAAATGCACAGAATCCAAACCTCTGCTTTATATTTTCCGCAAATAAGGTAGAAGTGCCATACTAAGTATCCCTCTTTGTGTACAAATTCTAAACATTCTTTTTCTGACAAAAGGCACAATGCCAAAAAACAGTGACAAACTCATGGGTGTTATTTTCAATAGGAAAATAACAGTCACCAACCCATTCACAACAGAGGTGTGAATTAGCTTTTTGGGCCAGATATACATGGGTCCGGGCAACTGAGTCTACACTTTTCATGATCTGCTGAACTGCAGACAAGTATGGGCATTTGTGCACACAGCTTAATTTTGCTTAGAAAAAAGTTCCACAATATAGAAACAAAAATTTCAATAATGGACTATACATTTACTTCTTCGTCTTGACTTTCACAGAAGTAACTTTTTTTTTTTTCTTCATCTGAGAAAGGTTAAAATACCTTATGGCTATTGATATATGCATGAAATTCTCATCTCCTGTTCAGCTTATAACACTGTATGCCTAATATTATTATATATTTATTTATAAATTTATATCCATATTCCAGAAAATGTTACAGTGGATATTTTAATTGCCAATATAAATATTGAATCACTTTTTAATTTTCCTAAGCTCTTGGCCTGCATGATAACCTTGCTGCAATGAATTCCACAGGTTATGTGCTGCATAAAGACATATTTACAAGTGTTAAATTTGTATGTTTTCTTGATAGCCATTTCAAATTAACACTGCATGCACCTTTGATGATAGCAACTTTCACTAGATATCTGCTTTCTCTTTGGACCCAATTAAAACAGATCTGTTTCTTGAGGATTTCACTATTATTTTCATATTCAGTTAGTCTCAGTGTAATCTGCAGAATGTAAATGCGAATTTTTAGATGTGTTGACCAACTTCTTAATTACAGAACTGCTTTACAATTTTAATAATGAAAAGTGAAATTCAATATGGGAAATAAAAAAAAATACGTGTAAAAGGGGAAAAAAATAAATCTAGTCTTTAAAAGAAATTAAACAAATTGACCTCCTTTTTTTAATCATCAAATAACTGGAGCAAGTGGATAAAAGTTTTGAACTGTAGTGTTCAAAAATTGTTCAACTCTGCCCGATGACAGCTAAAAGTATGAAAGAGCATCTCGAAGATACATTTCCGAAAACTGTTCTAAATGTCACATTTTTCTTTTAATTCAAAACAATTCACTGACCAGAGGTTGCAAAGCCTTTCAAGTACGTCTGTAGATACTAAATTACTCTGTCCTTGGAAAAGCAAAAGGCATCATTCTTGACCTTTGTTTGCTAAATAAATTATCTTTTTCCTTTCTGGACCCTCGGCAGGCTGATCTCATGACTGCAGTGCCAGGGGAAAGTGCTGCGCTCGCTGCAGGGCTCAGGGCAGGGGTTCAGACGCTCTCCCATCCACACAACGACAGACCATCTGCACATCATCTTATATGGGCAGCTGTGTACTGAAAACCGGAATTTCAAGTTGACAAGAGCTAGCTCTCATCGTGGTCAGCTCACATCCAGGCTGGGAAAGGGGAGCACAGAGAGATGTAGATTACCATCACCAGCTCTCAGCTGTCCTCCTGCAGGTAGCCATTCAACCCATCTCCCCACTGCAAATACTTCAACACTAAAAAACTAATTTGAGCTTAGGATCATTTTTCTTCTGCATGATTAATCTTCTAGTACAACATGATTCAGTGCAACTCTTAGCTGGCCCCCACAACTGATTAAATCGTTCAGTTGAAATTAATTTAAAAATATTAAAGTAGTTTATAACAATTTTCAAAGGGCTGTATAATTTCCTAGTCTATACGACAGCCTCAAACTAAAATGGTAAATGATACTCAACAATACTGTAAATGTCAATGATGTGTAAAAGAGGTGTCTGCACTGATGTATACTAGTATTATTGAAGTATCTGACAAAGTAGTGTATAGTACTGATTAAATGCTGTCTTCAGCTACGGAAGTAAAAAATGAATTGTACATTTCTGTAACTGTTAGCACTGTTTCAGAATCACAAGTAGTTGATGTTATGATTTTCTTGTTCTTCACAATAACTGCACTTAAAATACCCAAATAAATTCCGAGTGTCAGTCTTTCTCATAATGATAAATAAAATTCAGAGTCTTTCTCATAATGACAGCTGTCAGGCCACACCCCGAACTTGTTAAAAAGCTGGAGTCAGAACTTGGTGTAACATTTATCCCACAGTCACAATGAAACTTTCCATGCTAAAGAGAAAACTGTTTTGTGAAGACAGATATTCTCCTTTGGAGATAAGCTCTTGACTGCAACAAAAACCAGTAAGACCTCAACTTCACTGAAAGCATCAGCATTTTCTTTCCTATAGCACGACTTGCCCTCATCTTACCTCTACACTCACAGAACATCAATGCACTAAAATAATGCAAAATCATACAAACTTTTCCCCGCTCCCTCATATGGGCAGAAGAGGGAAATATATCCAAAATCCAACAGCAATGATTCAAGTCATATCCACTAGTGAATGCTGCCTGTTACTGGGCTATAACCACAGGCCTCCCGGAACAGCAGGCAAGCGCATTAGAAAAAAACTCCTTCCAGAAGGAAGGTGTCAAAGGCAGCTCCTCCAAAACCTACGGGCACAAGCGGAGTGTCTCACAACAAGACATTTCGGAATGAGTTCTCTGCTTAGGACATGTATCTGGAGCCCGGTGGACTTTGTTCTGCATTCACTTCAAATCCAGGAGGCTCCTGCTTCAGTTGGAGTGTGGAGGAAATAGCAAAGCAATTTAAACTCTACCAAGCTAACATAGACTAAAAAAGAAAACATCGTATGATCTCATTTTGTTTCATATCTAAACTGGTGATTACTTAAAAGGGTTTTAATGTGGTTTTCTGTGGTAACAGGTATTTCATAACAGAGCCCGAGCACTACTGAGAGCACTTAAATAGTGGGTTTACATCAAAAATTAAGTCTGGGCTATTTACCAGCGCCAGTGTCCATGTTGAAAGTGTGTGATGCTACGCAGCCCTAAAAGTCAATACCTACAGGGTGGTATATCTAACTATCTTGATTGTAAGTGCTATCAGACTTTTAGTCTTATTACTTATCCCAAACTTACCCAAACCCAAGGTTTCTCGGTTACACTTTGAATTAAGTGATTCAGATAAGAAATTAATTGCAATATAATTAGATACTTATAGTCAGTTAAATACTAATTGAAGGCCTTACTTGAAACTAAGCGGTACTGATTTTTCTAATGAAAAGGCAAACAAAAGACAAAGCAAAATATCAGGCTTTTTTTTTAAGCAGGCACTTTGTACATTACTCTGTGATCTTCTTGCTAAAAAGAAGATTTTTACAGTATTTTCTCACAGAAGATATCTACTCAATGAGCACTGTGGATTTAAAATAATGGGTACCTTAAAGTTACAAAAATTACCTCTAAGGAAAGTACTTGCCCTGAAGAACTTTATGCAAATTAAAGAGTATTATGATTATGAGCTGTAAGAAGAAAAAAGTGCAGTAAAGATCTTCCAGTAAACAACTATATAGTATGTCATTTTCTCAGTGGAGCCTGTTTTCTTAACTTTCTTAACCAAACAGATGTAAAGAAGCAAATGTAGTATTTTAATGGTGCAGCACATGCTACCAACACAAAGACTGAAGATTAATCCTTTCACTTACCTCAGTTTTGCATTTCTACAAACTCACTTTTTACTCGAGTCAGAATCCGAGTCTGGAACATTTAGTAATTTAAAAGTTATTCCCAGAACACACTGGCCTATGAGAAAGCAGAATCTGAGTCTGGAACATTTAGTAATTTAAAAGCGTAGTATTATTATCCCTTCCCTTGAAAGTTTCAATTATTTGCATGGCCATAAAACACCTCAAAACTGAGGGACACAGATCTGTCTTCTGACAATTATTCCCTTAATTATCACATATCATAAAGCATCCTGAATTTTCTCAATAGCAGTGTAGCTGAACAGCAAGTTTCTCACATCTTTAAAGTGAGTGCAGGAGGAAAAGGGACAGTATTGCCACTTACAATATCTATGCATTACTTTTACAGAAAAGAGGAAAAAAAAGAGATAAATATGAAAGACAGGCAAAATACATTACTATATTAAAAGGTTAAGATTATTTCCTTTGGCATCACTGATGAGTTATTCAACTGAATGATATTATGCATCAAATGTACCTCTAACAGCATTTCTTTTTCATCAATCATTAATATGAACTGTGTATGTCATTCTCTTTGGCTTTGTATGTCAAGCTAACAAGAAAGAAACATTATAAATAATAAAGAAATAGAAGACTTCTGTTTTAATTGCACTTTTCTTGAATAGATATCAGGTTTTTTTTTTTAAATACCTATAAAGATATTCTTACCATTTTGACAGACACATAAAACAAGACAATGCGAAGTGAACAACTTAAATGTTACTCAACAGACCAAGGATATATTCATACAGATCTGAAGTATTCTGAGAATTAATCTAGCGTGCTGTTCACTAATTTACTTAATCACATTTGAGTGAAAGGACACTCTGGATTTCTTGATATATTGTGGCCCAGAATGGAACAATATTTTTACACTCGTAAGTCCTTACTATTTCTCTAAAGTTGTTTTTTTTTAAATTGAAAGCTCTTATTCACATTAAGCTTACGGAATACAGACCTGCATCACAGCAGAAACTCATCTAGTTCAAAGTAATAAAGTACACTGCACCTCTACAGAGTTAATTGCCTGCTACATCTGGTATTTCTGATCTAATAAAAAGGCAAAAACAATTCCAAGACCAATGTGCCTAATAACCAGTTTTCCCCTTTCAGCAGTCTCTTTCAGTCAGCTTTGATTTTGTGCACATTATTAAAGAAAAGACTTACTCCAGCAGAAGGCACCTAGATTTGCTTTTTGGACTTCATAAATGGGGAAGTTTTCTTTAGAGCTTTCTGCGCTGACTTAAATTCATAAGCTTTCAACAGAATAGGGTGCACCTGTACATAAAATGGAGTAAGAATCTGGATGAGCAGGCACCAGTGGCTTGCTGGAGGCACTCAGCTGCACACTTGTCCACACCAGCAATGTGCAGTGGAATGTCAGGGTTTCAAAAAATCACAGCTTAATTATCAAACAGAAGAAGGACAAGAAGCCTACACTACGTCTACATCAAGGGCCTCCTGCTATCAAGGTAACACTGAATTTTTCCCATGCCAAAGATGAAGACGATATGAAGCGGAGAGTGCTTTGAAGGAAGCAGTGCTGGGATGAGTGCTGGGCAGAATTCAGCACAGGTCTTGAAAGAAGTCAGAAAAAACTCCAAGTATCCTAGACTATCCAGGAGGGTGAGAAGCTGCACACTAGCATGGTAGAGAACTTTGAGGCTGTAAGATTGGTCAAAGATACCTCTACACTCCTTTCTAGGTATCTTTTGTTACCAGACTGCAATGAAGTTCTAAAGCCTTACTGTATTTCTCCACTCAAAAAGATGTAAACATACCATTTGTCTCAAAAAAATATCATTCTTGTTCCATGTCAGCAATCTTCAAGTATTAAAAACGATTCTGACAGTAAGGAAGTGAATTTTCTTCCATATGTGTCCAATATCAAATGACGAAAATTTTTATTAGAGTATTTTTTCTAGAATATTACCCATCATAGAAAAACAAGACAAAAAGCATAATGGAGCAAACATAATGCAAAATTCTTCACAGCACACTGCATCCTAAGAAGCAATATTTAAATGTTTTCAAAAACAAAGAATAATGAAATTGCCTTTTGCCCTCTTCCCTCCTACAAAGCACTCCAGAAATAAGCCAAAAGAGAGCTGGCTACACTTGAAATTGTATAAAGCCAAATGGAGAGGAAAAAAAACCCAAACACCACAAAAAAAAAAAACATATTAGAAGTATTCCTATTCTTATATTCTCAGAATCGCAGTTGTTGGGTGTCACCTGGGTACACCTCCAGTGCCATTTAAAAAACAGTGCCAAGTAAGGCACTGGCAAAAACCACTGACTTGACTCCTCCATGCTCCTGACAAACAAACAAGGCATTGCCTGCAGGACACTTCTGTTCCAGATTACTACATCTAGACACACAGAGAGAAGCCCAAGCTGACTGAAAAACTTCATCAGGAAATCCTGAGGTCAGCCTCTGGTTTTGCTCTGTCCTTGTTCAATCAAGCCTTCAACAGCTTCTAAGAAATGAAGTTCAGGTCTTTAGGATCTGGTTCTGCTCAGCACCTAACTTTAAATCCTGAAGTCACCAGGACCACAGCTACCTCAGGAAACAGAAAAATTGTCCTTTCTTCCTCTCTTGTCCCTGCAACTGAGGTTAAGGGTCCCTGTAAAGGATTCAACGAACACCCTACTCTCTTTTTTTTTTAACTCTCAACAGGTAACAAAACTCCAAAAATTAATCTCAGCATTCCTTTAAGTTGCCCTTTTCCCTTCTTCCAATGGGAAATTGGAGAAAAACACTGGTTGTGTTATGTCAAAACACTTTTCCTTTGCTGTGTCAAAGCTCTTTGACAATTGATGTGAATGCCTGCTTTCAAAATGGTGGAGGAACCAGAACCAAAGCAGCAGACAATATCAGAGGGAATTTAAAACTGTAACAAGTGCTGCCAGAAATGTACAAAATTGCTTTTAAAAACCTCAGTTAATTAAGTATTAGAATAATAGACCTTTTGTATTCATGTAACTCAATAAAATTTTCATTTAAAATATTTATTAAGCATCCTTTGTGTCCATTTGCATTCAAAGATTTCAAAGGAAATTACAACGGTAATGTTTTCTCTAAATGATTCTGGACCATTATGACTTATTGTAGCCTCTCTTTTACGCATATGCTTACAATAAGGCCAATTTCTGGGAAGGTAATAAAAGAAGTGGTAAGGGACTTACTCTCATTCTCTTGTGATCTTTCTTCTCCCCAGACTATAACAGAAAGATTTCAGAAAAATGCAGCACACTGCTCATTTTTATGTGGTGACTACTATCATAGTCATTTTAATGCAATGACATTATTTACCATCTGTTCTTTGTTTAGCCAAAATAGATTTTCTACAGAGTTCATTTGGACACTTGAGACAAATAAGATATTTATTCCCGTCAGTTTAATGTTTCAGCTACTAGAATTTTAAAAAGAAAATCTTTTCCACAAGAAAATGTGTTCTCAGATATTCTCTAAAGTAATATATTTCTGAATAATGGTACCTTGTTTTATTGCCACCTTTTAAAAAAGAAATTACTTATGTTTTTTGCTCTTTTTCAAGGTCTTGGATCAAAATACGAGAGCCTTGAAGACGCTTAGCGCTGCTTTTCAAAATTAACTCTGACAAACAACTTTTCCGAGTTGACAAGTTTCTTGGTTTCGCTTATTTGAGAAGAGAAACTGTCCTTTCAACTCAGTATTAATCATTCGCTTATAAACTGTCCTTTCAACTCAGTATTAATCACATTAAAGGAGAATCAGGGCCCACAATACACTACCCAACAAGACGTGATAGAAAGGTTTTATGCAGCATTATAAATAAGGGGAACCCGATTTGGCATTTTCCAATTAAAAAGAAATAATTAAAAAAAAAAAAAACCAACCAATGATTATGTAATTGAGGGGGCAACATGCTGCACAGCAGGAAATGAGAGAAGGAACTCAACCCTGAGGCTTGACAGGAGCGCAGCAAGCAGAGTGTGCGAACAACAGGGTAGACAACAATTATGCTGGGTTTCTTACTAAAAACCTTGGGACAACCTTCTTTTAAAGCTGCAGCTAGACGGGGGACCTCTGTATTTCAAAGAACAAATACAAATGAAAATAGCAGAAATGGAAAGGACTGACCACAACCGAAAATATTTTTGCTGGATTTATCTTAAGATATTTCTGTCTCTGGACACTAGAAAATTTGTAACTTATATTAAAAGGGTAATATTATTTTCCATCACCACTTTATTATTTAACAGAACTGATTTATACATATATTTATTAAAATGTATGTCATACAATAGATGTACCATTTTACAGCATACAAAAATGCTGATTAACATCAGATATGGAATTCAAGTCTTGGACTCGGTGTGCAATCATCTTGAGAAAGCAATTTCCCTTTTGCACATTTAGGTTTTGTCACAGCCAAAGAGGTGTGCTACAATTTGAGTACTTCTGAAGTTCAGACTGCCGCAATCCCTATCTTGTAACATTCAATCACATCACTTGTCTAAAGAAACAATGCAATTTATACATACAAGAAGGTCTAGTTTCACACGTTAACTATTACATATTAAAATGGCATTAAAATGCAAGCTATCATAATTTTAAAACCTGTGTGGATCAAGAAATATTGAGAATGGTTTGACAATGTAGCAAGTTTGCTCAGGCAAAACAGCGTTGAGTAAGCAAGAGGTCAACAGACAAGCCTAATATGCACTTCTTTATAAGGACAAAAGAGTCCCAGTGTCTCCAAAGTGGCTCAAGTCCTCGCATACCCTGCACTTTGCACCACACTGTCATTGTCCAATAGCTTTATAACATTAGATAAATTTCAGAGCTTTTTTGTTTTCTAAATCAGAGACACACTGAATGGCAGAGGAAAGATTCTGGGAATGAGTCTTCAAGAAAGTCTGCAGATAACTGACACTCAGCCTTACACGAGTGATTCTAGTTCCCTGTACCATTTTATTAGTATTGAAAAAATGGAAAGACAATATAAAATTTATTGATTTATCAATCTTTTACCCAATTATTATGACTAATATCACTCAAGACTAATTTTTAAGCTTCAGATCTATGGGGTTTGACTTATGTATTTGTTTGTTTTACTTGCTTGAGCTAGTGTAAATATGTTGGGCAGGCATTCACTTCCCTTCAAAGCCATTTAAGTTGTATTGTTAGAACTCTCAAGATGGATATTTAGCAATCACAGTATGAAACTGGTTTATACTAATAGAGTTTCATTATAGCGGACAGATGGTGAATAAATAGACCAAATTCCACTTTTGATTATACCTTTCTTACTCAGTTTCTTAAGCAAATTCCACAGAATACATTTTTCAATACATGCTTTATCCCAGATATGTAAAATTATGTAACTAGGCTGAGCTAAATTCATCTGAAAAAGAAAATAATTGACATGAACTGTCCTCACATCTCTGTCCTCTACACTTGTCTACACATACAAAGGTTATTGCCAGGATATACCATATTTTCCTATTGAAAAATGTCAAAACCTAATTGATAAATTATAAACTTAAGGCTTACTGACAACCTACTAAAGTATCCAGGTCTAGAACTCACCCTCCAGCCCACTGAGATGTGCTCCTTATAGATCTTGAGCCCAGAACATCAACCCAAACACATCTTGTATGCACCATAATCCTCACAAGACCTCACAGTATGCTTAAATATTAAGGCACTCAACAAAAAGCAAATGAAAAAAAAATCAAACATCACAAAATAATGTGGGAGAGATTACAAGAATGCACTGTACCCTTCCCTTTGTATTACAAAATATAAACTGAAAGTTGCACAGATGACCACAGTCTGCAGAAGGAGAGTCAAAAAAAACAGTCCCAGGCCAAGGAGGCAGACAAAATGTGACAATAGTGCAAAATGCAACACAGCTCTTCACTCTGCAGATCGTCTGGAGATCTGAACCTTCTCCCAAGTTTCAAAGGAGCTAAAGAAAACTCCAAGAAATCAAAGTGGTCATCAAAAGCAAATCTTCTGGCCTGTGCAAGCTGCTACAAGACATTTGAAGTGCATGGTTCATTCAGTACAGGTTATGATGAAACAAACAGGTAAAGTGGGGAGAAAAAAAAAAAAAGAACCAGAAGAAAACAGATTTATGATCTGACTTAAGTGGTACATTCAACTTGCAGTGTTTGAACTGTTTTAGAGTTAGGAATATTACAGCAGAAGACTGACTTATTAACTGCACTTTTAAGATCTACTTGCACAAAAATATTTAAAATATCTCCTTATTTTCAATTGTATCAAGTAAGGAGTACCAAGAGTCAGCGTTTCTGAAAGTCTTTCTCCCCTTAACTTCTATTTTGCAGGAAATTTAAAAACTGAAGTTTGCACTTAATTAAACTAAGAACATGTCAAAGCTTCCTATTAACTTGAAATTCAGCTAGCTCATCTTAGTCTCTATTTACACATCTAGACTGAAATCTGGAGTCGCAAGAGGCAGGGACAACAGGAAGGAACAAGTGCTGCTGCCTATTTCCCCTCCAGGTTTGACCTAAGGGGGTTGGGGGTGGAACAAACAAAAAAAAAACCTAACAGGACAAATAGGAATAAGAAACCTGGTCTTCCTCAAGTTACTATTACTTCTCTGTCCCTCATGCAAATTTCTGAGTAAATCCTTATGCTCTTACCTTGGGGACAGCACTCAACACAAGTTAACTGATTACACACTACACTTTCAGGCATGTTCAAGAGACCATAACTTGTATCCCTCCTACAAGGAGCTGCACTCGTTGATATGTACTGCCTTTGGCGTAAATATGCCAAAAACTACATTTGACTGTTCACTACTCCCTTTCAGAATCAAGACTGAACTTCTGTCATAGCTTAACACTGGCGGGCATCTCAGCCCCATCCAGCCACTCGCTCACTTTCCCCAGATGGATGGGGGTGACAGTCGGACAAGTAAAAGTGAGAAAACTCGTGGTTTGAGATAAAGACAGTTTAACAGGTAACACAAAAGCTGGGCACGCAAGCAAAGCAAAACAAGGAATTCATTCACTGCTTCCCATCAGCAGGCAGGTGTTCAGCCATCTCCAGAAGAGCAGGGCTCCATTGCGTGTAACAGTGACTTGAGAAGACAGATGCCGTAACTGTGAATATCCTCCCTTCCTTCTCCCTCCCAGCTTTTATTGCCAAGCAGACCATCATATGGTCTGGGATATCCCTTTGGTCAGTCAGCTGTCCCAGTTGTGTCCACTCCCAGCTTTTTGCCCACCCCCAGCCTACTCCCTGGAAGGGCAAGCTGAGAAGCAGAAAAGGCCTTGGCACTACTTAGGCACTGCGGAGCAATAACTAAAATCATCCCTGTGTTATCAACACTGTTTTAATCACAAATCCAAAACATAGCCCCATACCAGCTACTGTGAAGATAATTAACTCTATCCCAGCCAAAACCAGTACAACTTGAAATTTCTCAGCTTTTGTGTCCAGCTTAGAATACAGTGGTATGTCTACGACTAGTCCCTATAGAGAGCCATACCTTTTTACTACTACTGTTTGTGGTTTCGTTTTGTTGTTTGTTTTTTTTTTCTTTCACATAATAAAAGAGAAAGATTCCTTAGATGTAAATATTGCAGCACCCTGCTTTTGATGACTAAATTTGGGTTAACAGATTGACAGTGGAAAATGTTAGAAGAAAAGATAATGCCCATGACATTTGAGAGCTCTAAGCCTGGAAGCACCATAGTTAGTATCACCTTTATTACTGAAATAGGGTCCAGCTCCACTATAGCCTGCTATGATGTCCAAAGGTATATGACTCTAGCGGCCATACAATTTTCAGCAGTACTTACCCTTGTAGTGCAGCACACAAGAAGAGCAGCATATAAAATGGAGGGCTATGCAAACAATGTCTTGTTTATATGGAGCTAATGAAACCCAAGTTCCAAGAACTGCTAAATCACCAGAGCATATTTGCTGGAGAAAATTCTTCAGCTTGTCTTATCTTCTCTTCCATCCACCCAATAGCGCTACTTTTCTTGTTCCTTTCTCTCAGAATCACAGTATTTCCAAAAGCGATAGCTGCACAGGAGGGAAAAAAAAACACAAATCTTCTTTCTGCAGAAAACATGAAACATGGAGCTGCTTGCTTCTGTGAAAGCAAACTGCATTTACTCTAAAAATAAGAATTATATCATAAATAATATTTATCACACAGAAAATACTTCCTAGTATATCACTGAAATAAGCATCAGAAATTTAAGAATGCATAAATACACTTAATTTCATTACAGTTATAGTATGTGTTAGAAATATATGGAGGGTTTATTTTAGACACCTAAGGTATCTGCAATCCTTTTCCTGCCCGTCTTCCCATTAATGTCATCCCCAGCTCCTCTCCACTAGAGGCGCCTATTTCTTTCTATGAACTACACAAGCAACAGCAGCTCTGACTTTTAATCCTTTGAATGACAACTAGTAAGAGAAGCCAGAGTTTCTGATGTAGTAAAGGGAAAACACGTATCTATCTGTCTGAGAAAAAGAGAAAAATTACATGTCTAAAGCACTCTGAACTGAGTAGCTTGAGTACCAGTGCATGAACTAGGCATGTTTTATGCTCATTAGTAACTCTCTACTAAAAGAAGTTGAAAATTCAAAGCATTTATTCCATTTTCATGGCCTTATTCATACTTGAAATTGAAAGTACTACACACACTTAAATCAGGAACTAACCCAGATTTATTTACTTATTTAGTTTCACCTTTTAGACCCATCCTCCTCTTTGCTTCCCCTCTAACAAACATCCCTTACTTCCAAGTCCTGGCTCACTTTCTTGGAATAGATGAGTTCAGCAATTCTGCTAATTTAAGAGATTAAATATATCCATTACCTATCTTCATATACAGAGTATGTACACATTGGATCTTATTCTGAGAAGCAGTTGCCTCAATCAGCTTTAGGAGTTGCATTTCAAATTATCACCGCTTATAAGCAATGTACTACAGGGAGGGGTTTTAAGTACTGAATAGTAACAGAAACTGGCCCACAGATAACAGGATGTTTCACTAACCCACTGCAGGGGAAGACTAACAGGATTCATTATATATCATATTTCTGTCATCTTGCTGTATAGCACCTATTATGTTACTTCATAACTGAATTTCTTCAAGTCATAATATCAATTCCATCAACATACCTAAAAACACTTTGATAACTATGGCCCTATCAACACTTAGCTCATGTTCCCAAGTTCTATTTCAGCAATCAACAGCAAGAAGTCTTAAGTAGAGAGCAGAGTTGGTTGTTTAAATAGAAATCTGACGAATGTACACGTGGGAAGCAATGAAATAATTTTTCTGACTGCAGCAACCATTAAAGTAGGAGACACTAACAAAAAAACTGGTGTGATATAGTTGTTTTATAATCTCACATTACTCTTTGGAGTAGGGGAGAATTACGTGCAATAAAGATTTTTGGTTGGTGCAAAAGACACTAGAGAGAAATCTTCTAAATTAGTTAACAGCACATTACTATATAAACTATTGTTTGACATATTATTCACTTTTACAAGTTTAATGGAAAAAATAATTTGTTAATATGAAGACCTGCAAAGAGTCACAAACTGTTACTACAGAATGTAGCACACAGAGTATCTAAACACACATTCTAACAACTAAATCCCAAGTCACAGTAAATTCAGAGTAGCAGCTATATGCACACTTACCTAAAAGCTCGGGTGTGAAAAAGAAAATGCATGTTTTGAACCATTACAGTGATGTAAAACTGTCTGAAATAGATCATAAGATATGCCATATACTTGTACCTATTCTAAAAATTGCAGGCCGTTTGCAATGAGAAATGCTTCAGTGCTAGGCACTGTGCATGCACACAGCAGTAGACACCTTTCACCCTAAGGAGCTTGTACCTTTAACACAAATACAGAGAAGGTATGTAAAGTATTCACCTAAAGATGAGGGCTGTGACATAAAGCTCAAGAGTCTTAAAGAAGGTTCCAGAGGAAGCTTCTGAAACTGATCTCAGGACGATGTCATTTCTTCCAATACCTACATTGTCTTACTGGCCAGACTGGTTTTGGAATATAGAATAGCTCTTACCCAGCTCTGCCACAAATGTTATTTAACTTTCTGCTCAGATTTAAGGGAAAACTTCTGTAGCCCCTCTGTGCATCTACTGCAAAACCAAATTTGAGTTGGGCAGCACACAAAACAAAAATAAAAACACAGAGCAAGAATTTCAGTTAACTTGAGAAATAATACACACTTGCAGCAAAAAAGGCCAACGGCATTAGAGCCTCTGTTAGGGAAA
>NW_009647033.1:379256-403593 GCF_000708025.1 Charadrius vociferus
TCAAGACCCTTCCCTTCTGCCCCACACTGGTTGAGGCCAACATCTGGAGTACTGAGTCCAGCTCTGAGGTCCCCAGTACAAGAAAGATATGGACTTACTGGAGTGAGTCCAGTGCAAGGCCACAAAAATGAAGGGACAGAAGATGTGACATCTGTCACACAAAGAGCTGGGACTGTTCTGCTTGGGGAAGAGAAAGCTTAGGGAGAATGTGGTGAGGAGAGGGAATGAAAAGGGAGACAAGCCTAGTACCCAATGGCAAGGAGGCAACGGGCACAAATTCAAACACATGAAGTTTCACCTGAACACAAGAAAACACTTTCTTCACTGTGAAGTTCGCCAAACGCTGGAACGTGTTGCGCAGAGATATTGTGGAGTCTCCATCCAGGAGATATTCACTGTACTAAGCAACCTAATCCAGCTGATCCGGCTTGAATAGGACACTTAGACTAGATGATCTCAAGGGGTCCCTTCCAACTTAATGATTCTGTGCTTCTGTGATATTACTATACTGTGGTTATACAACTCAGACTATGGTCTATGTATTTAATTCTTGGCAGACTCAGTTTGATTCACGACAGAACTGCCAGATGTTTTGCAATTAATCATGGATATGATCATTTTTATTCTCTGTTAAAATATTTCCAGCTGTACTAATTATTTTATAGCTGAATATAGTAAATGATCTTCCAAAATACACACTTAAAAATACAAACAGTTTTCTAATGATCCACAATACCAGTTCTGCCTTCTCACACTTTCACACCTAGTTCTTGGTCCCAGTAACCCCTTTGCAGATATAGATTAACCAAGACCTAGAAGTACATAATAGCATCAGAAGTTGTGTAATATTTTTTAATTCAACCAGAATTACTCATTTTTTCCTCATATTTTGTGTTTTGGTTTTTCATGCTCTTTCCCATCAGGGAAAAGACAGCTAACAAAGTAACTAACTTACAACTTAAATCTGAGGAAGAGAGATTCTCGTCACAGAAGATACCACACACAGAGGCGACATTTTTACAGATTTAAAGCATAAAGACAGAAACTGTTACTTCCCTTCCACAATCTGCAGAGACCCTGCTCTTAAGGCCAGAAAGCTTAGATCCTTACCCTTCAAGTTTTAGGGCTATCTCTTAACCTCCAGCTGGGAAGAGGAACCCACGTGTATGCACGCAAGAGTCCTTTAGATCCCACCCAACACCTACCTTCAGCTGCAGAAGACTACTCTACCTTATCCCTTAATATTTATGCCTTTTTTGTTTTTCCCCTTGATTTTCCTCTTTATTAGCCTCTTTACTCATTCCTACGGTTTCTCAAAGCTTATTTCTCATTACTTCTGAACAACTTTCCCACCCATTCTTTGGTTTTCTGGGATGATTAAGGAGATATGGCAGGTAGGTATGGGAACAGGAAAAACAGGGAAAAAAAAATAAAGAAAATCCACAACCATTTCTAATGACCTTGTTAGTCACAGAAGGGGACATTAGCCATCTCCCTTCTTAACTCTTCCCTGACTGAAGTCATCTGGGAATTGAAGACTCTGTACACAGAGAAAAATTTTCCAATTACAAGAGAGCAAGATTTTTGCCAGAACTGAACAGAACACAATTCTGGCCATGCTAAACATCAAAGCGCTATTTCTGAGCATCAAAAATTGGCAAAAATTGTAAAATTTCTATTTAATATTTCTGAGTTACGAGCCACAATGGCAATATAAAGAGAACACCAGTGTATTTCAGAAGTAGAGGGCTAGCATTAAAATCTGCTGTGTTAATGACAGTGTATAAAGTACTGCATAAAATAAAAGTCATGCCAATATTGCAAAGCCAAATGCTCATGAATTACGAAACATCATTTGCGTTTACATTGTTTCAGTGCCTCTAATTTAGTCCTCTGACACACAAGTATACAGATACACACAAAACCACATACTACCTAATCACATGATTACATTTTTTCCCTAGAGGCTCTTTTTCATTCTCTGCATAGGACAGACCTGATCTGCAGATCTGGCACTGAGCAAGTTGGTAATTTAATGATCAATTCCAGAAAACAGAACATGGCCGTTTATTTGCTCCTGAGCATTTCAAATTTATTCCTACCATTACCACAAAATAAAAACAGAATTATGCACTGCCTTCAGCACTTGTTTGGTTACTCAACATACAACATATTCACTTAAACTTTTTGCCAATACACGTGAATTTCATATGCATTATTCAGGAAATGAGTAATCCAGAATGCTCAGAGTTTAACATCTAACACATGAGTAGGTGCATAACAGAGGCTCTAGCACACAAAGTTCATCTGATTGTTAGTTCCAGACACCTTTTATGTCAAAGTATATATTGTCAGGCTGAATAAATCCAGCAGACGACGACTCCTGTTCTTCCCCTCATTGTCACTCTCAAGAAATTCACGTCATCTCTGTCACTGTCAGAAGTGACATCTGGCTCTACAGCAGCAGATTTAGATCTTAGAGGATGTCACTGAATTGGGATTAAGTGCCTCAGTGTTCACCTCTTCTGTGTGCTCAGCACTGAGACTGCCTTGCACACAGCGAATAGCGTTAGCTCATCTGATCTTGCATGCCAAATACATACTGAAGTGACGGCTGGTTAGATATCCTACTGTAATTACAACAAATCTAGGCTGAAAGCTCCAGTTTTGACATCACAAAAGAGGGGAATACTCCTTTGTGCTCAGAGCAACTTCTAGGCCTCCAAGCTCAACACCTGAAACCCACACAATGACAAGTTTCTAATAACTCGCATATTACCCTTACTCCTTAGAGAAGGGAGGAAAAAAAAAAAGCTCCTTTTCAGGTACAAACAATGACTGGCCAAGCAGAAAGGTGGTGAAACACAAGAGCAATTTCAAGACCAATGAATCTTGAGGAACCTTCATAACAGGCAACTGTATCTTAAATTTTTAAAATTTGTTAAGTAACTCATTTGGAAACCATTTATACATAGAGAAAGTACGGCATTTTTATAGACTAGTACTGTTATGGGGTATCTTTCCCTTTGATGTTGAAAACAGTTTATCTGATGACATTATAATACTAGAGATGTCAGAAAAAAGCACAATGAACAAAACTTAAAGAGAGAAAATCTGAAAATGAGCAGTCTATCACTCCTCCCGTTCAAAGTAATGTTGTTCATAATAATTTGAAGAGGCAGATACCAAGTACCTCTGGCTTTCTTGCACTAGAGAAGACACAAAAATTACAGCACTTAAAGTAGAAAGAAAAGTTTAATGTGCAGCTACCAAATATAAATATCCTTTTTATAAAAAAGAAAATCCCAAACTGTCTTGTTCTATGCAATTCAGTATTTAGAATAGCATTTTTTGCAGTGTTCTCTGAATCTACTGCATATTCAGAGCAGATGTTACATATATACATACTTTCTCACACCACACCTACAGTTTATACAGAGCTTTTGTTCCCTGAACATTGCAGAAAAAGATGAAAGGTGACATTTATCTTGCTAAAATAAAAGCACACTGTCTGAAAGAACTTTCATTTTCCTGTGTGCATCTGTTCCAGCAGAATGCCAACATCCATGACTATGCCAACCTTACACACAACCGATCAAATAGTATGGGTTTTGGACTGGTCCCTCCCATCTCCTAACTGGACAGAAGCAGCCTAGAGCTGTCTCACTCTGCCAGCTGAGGCTGCTTCTTTTCAGTGCTGAATTCCATAACAATAACGGCGCTCACATGGTGGCCCTCTTCCACAGGCTACTCTGCTTGCAGAACAGGAGGGAAAAAGTGAGAGGAGAATACATGTGAAATTAGCACATTCTGAGAGACCAGGAAGAAAAATCCAGAAGACGACAAGCACATCTGCTAAGCTGTTCTAAAAGCATAGTGAAGCAACAGCTATGCTTTAGATTCAATCTTTCTCCGCCTTTTCACCCAACATTTCATTTCCGTCACCTCTTATAATAAAAGCGTCTGTTGGGGTTCAGACTAATCCTTCACACTTCACTTGCTGTTTATAGAGACTGCAACTGTAGCTATACATTACACTGAGCTGGCACTTCTATTATTAACTTTTTGGTTCAGCTAATTGTACAGGGGGGAAATCATTCCAGACTGAAATAAGAACCATATGCACCTTGTTATCCTTCCTAGTATTTGAAACATTTACAGATGATTAATTTTTGTTCGGCAGTACTGTTTGTCTGTCACAGTCTGTTGTTTGACAACAAATTAAATCCAGCTTTGGAGTTCCAAGTACTGAAAGAAAAACTGGTTACACGGCACAAACTACATACCTGCTGTAAGCTCAACTCTTGTTTCACACTCGCTCAGAAATACCAGTTTGTTTCATATTCACTAGAAATACCTACAATTTATGTAGGTACTAGCAGCCTTCATGCTATTGTCTGTTCTCCCATAGTCAGCCAAAATCTGGCAAAAAGAACAATGAGCAAAAACCCCAAGGGAAGTTTCCATATCATTTGACAGAAAGGCAATGCTCTGTGCATGCCCAGCAGGGATCAAAGCTGTACCACCATGTGGTAGGGTGATGCACACATTGCAACGATCACGTAACCACAACTAACCCCCCTAACTAATCAATTATCCCTAAAAGTAATATTTCTTTTATTCTCTGGACTCCAGAATGGAAGTTGGAACATAGCAAAATTTGAAGACAGACAAAATACGGCAATACTGGCAGGAAAATAAAACTGGCAATGCACAGGGCAACAGACCAAGGGGAACATAGAAAACATTTTCCTCAAGTTCCTGAAGTTTTTAAGTTTTCCATTGACTAAAGTAATGCCTCTCAGTCAGCAAAATGAGAACATAATGAGCCCTTATGCAATAGGTATGCAAATGTTATGTTTTAATGGTTAAAAAATGATAGAAAATGTAAAAATACTACAAATGTAGATCTATGATTTTTGGGGAACCTGGTCTAGTGGGAGGTGTCCCTGCGTATGGCAGGGGGGTTGGCACTTGATGATCTTTAAGGTCCCTTCCAACCTAAACCATTCTATGATTCTATGATTTCAAGATACAGAATTGTAGCACCACAGGTTTGCATTTACCTGAAATTTCTGAATCCTGGATGTATCGAGCCAGTAATAAGGAAAACATTCTGCATTTAGTGAAATTCCAGCAATTGTCCTTCACCTACTTTGAGATTTTTCAGTTTCATGTTACTTATTTATTCAATAACACCATCATTGTATTTAGATTTATAAAAGGTCCACTTACTCAGAACTCCACCAGTGGTCTTATTTTTACTCCTGTATGTAGTCTGTTTTCACTTGATGAAAAGGAATGTGCAGGGAAACATATATATACACTCCAGAACTAAAAATACACAAGTAGTAAAAATCACTATTGGCATTTTTTAGTTTCAATATTAAATATATATATATATGTCATATGTATCTTCAGATTTCAAACCTGTCTACAGAAGATCTTAGGACAACACCACTGATTTATTTTTTTTTCCCCATTGATTTTCCAATATAGCTCCTATATTATTTAAAAAAACACTGAAGCTATGGTTACATGTATGTTCCAAGAAGTGAAAACATGCTTTCTGATTTCCACTACTTCAAGTAGTCCTCTGTAAGAGGAACCTACTGCACCACTGTCAGCAGTTACTTATGCAAAATTGTAATAAAATATAAAAGGCATAACTGATCCTCAGGAAGTCAAAGATTTGGGCATCAGTGGGAGAAAAAAAAAACAAAGTCCCTTACCAAGGCCCACCTTAGGGAGTGCAAACAAATGCAGGCATATTAACTCCACGAGATCAATGGGGAGTGAGGGTAATCACCCTGAATGTGACAGATCCCAGAACTTGGTTTGAACATGCTGCTAGGACTGGTGCCATCGTTTTGCTCATGATTCTGATCTACTGAATGTGGGCTCCTTTGTTTCTTTCATGAATAAAGTTTCTGGCAATATTTTATTTATTTATATTATTTTGTCAAATAAAAGACACCCCTTTATCATGCTGTTCTTGGTGCATCCTGTGAACACAAGCAACTGGATTCCCTGTATCTTCTGGAATGCAAGCCAGGGAGTGTTTACATACTAAGCGGTCTACCACATGGTGGCAACTTCTCATAGCCACTTTTCCAAGAAGAAATCTAATAGCAGTATCAAGATTATAGAATAACCTAGAAAGCAAGGTATCTTTATACTCTGCACTAGAGACTATATCAGCTAGTGCACTTAAATGGGTAGCCTTCCAGCCAGCTATTTTATAATGATTTGTCTTCAGTAAGAACTCTTCTGAGTTCAGATCACAGAAACGAGAAAAGGGTATGGTGAAAACCGAACATAAATTTGGTGTCAGGTTGAAAAAGGATGAGGACAGAGAAGTACAAGATAAAGTCTTTGTCTTACTGCACGTCTATCCTAACTATTTTATCTCAGATATAGAAAAAAAACCACAGTAAATTACACAAATTTAACATAATGTGCTAAAGATGCTTCTGTCCATTAGGAAGTGAAATCACGTATTAAATATTATATTCTTGTGTTGCCTGAGTTTCATGATTAGACTGCTATAGCTAATAAGCAGTCATGTATTTAGTCAGCTTGAAAACAGTTTTAACAGACCTTCAAAAAGTAAGGAGGGTAATTTTATTCATAGTAAATATTAGAATCAACAAGCCCAAAACTAAGGCCTTCAGCCTTCCCTAAAGACTATCAGAACTGCAAGAAAGGAGTCCTACAATCCCCAATCACTAACAACAGATGAACTGATCATCTGACATAAGACTCCCCTCAATGGGACAATCATTTGAGTGCTTATGATAAATCTTACTGAGATCTCACATTTACAAGTTGAAATATGATCTTTAATCTAGCACCTCTTGAAGCCGGAAGGATCATATCAGACATCAGTAACAGAAGAGATATTTCATGCAACAGCTCTTCAAATTTCTTGAGCACTAAAGGTGTCCACCTACAGCACTTCAAATTATTCTGCTGTGAGAAATCCACCTATGGCTTTGCTACTCTTGCTCCTACAGTAAAGACCTGACTTTATCAGCCTAGGAATGTGTAAAGCCTCTAATATAGCTCAAGCTGCATATTGGGGAAATTACAGGATTTTAACACTGCATACTAGAATCCAAGCACTGAATTCCCCAGCTTAGCAATGAAACATTTGCCAGCCATAAATTTAAGTCATCATCTGCAAGAAAAATAATGGAGGGGAAAAAAAAGAAAAAAAAATGATTAATGAACAGGTAGTGCTGTCAGGCAGAAATTGTGGCATTGGAACTACAGAATTGTGAGGAGGAGGTAATTTTATTTAATCAGGAGAGCTCTTTGATGTGACCAGGATAGGGAGTACTTGTACACTGACAGTAATTGTTTTTACTTCATTTAGTGTGAGGGTGAAAAAATGAAGTCATGGAGGATCCAACACTAGATCAGATAATTTACAGACTTGATAAGGTTATTGACAGGCTTTTCATATTTCATCATGTTCTTACTGCTACACCTGCATTAACTGGATGTTAAAAAGCTCCATGTACAGAATACACAGGAAAACACTATGAATGCAGGAGAACAGAAGCAAAGACTATCTTAAATAATTACACCAGAAATACTTAAGACTAAGCCTGCAAAAAGAGCAAATTAATATAATAATGGCAAGTCAAGACTGGCAGCTGATAACAAAAAAAAACAACAGCAAAAAAAACCACAACTAAAACCTTCCATGATTTTTTTAAGAATCAAATTTAAGTAGAATTAACATAATTTTAACCCCTTTTCAAACTACGTTTCTCATAGCAATCAGACCTTGGGTTACCCAGTCTGCTGAGTGAACCGAACACTGTCAACTCTATTTAAAGCCTGGAGGAGTCAAAAATATCTCTGTCTTCAGATCAGGTCCTTATTTTTGTCACATGTGATTAATGTTTGCTTTCATTCAGGAGCTCAATCACCTCTTCCTATCTATTTGCCTAGTGATGTTTTGCAAGCAGCAAGTTAGTTTGTTTACTTAACTGCAAAATTGTTAAAATGTCTCTAAATAGGAACAGTAGTTGAGGCTTGAGTTTCACTTAAAACACAGGGTTGTGCACTCGGCATTGCAGTCCTCTACAGTAGCTTCCCCAGTCCCCGAGCTACCTTTAGAGAACAGCAGAATTTACGATTAAGGTGTGAAGCCATCACATGGGCAGAACCATCCAGATGACTTCAGAGGAGCCAGTACATCGCTTCCCAAACAGAATTAATTTGACTACTGAATAAGAAATGTTACATCAGCTAGCAGGCCAATTCTGGAATACTTCTATGAAATAATGAATATCAGTGTCATTAACTATATATACATATACACACACACTCTCTCTCACATTTAACTGGGCAAAATGAAAGCTTTAGGGCTTAGTAGGTGGGCCCCAAAAGAGCTTATACATTTGGTATAGATCACTATCTAGCAACGTCTCAAAAATTACACTGCATGAAGTTCCTTTTTTTCTTGTGCCTCCTTTCTCCCCGCTTCTCTCACACACCAAGAAAGATGAGGTAGGGGCAGCAGCAGCTCTTCCCATTTACTTGCTGAATTCTGAAACAACCCTTCCTCCCTGTGCAGTGACTACAAGTATTTCTAATAGTATTGCTACAAGTATGCCTACAAGTATCAAGGATTTCTTACTGAAGTTATGCGGAGAACAGTTACAGCCTTTCCCCTTATGCTGAACGAGGTCACAGTGGTGTAGCCCAGTAAAAGTACGAGATTCCTGCAGAAAACCATGGTCTTGTCTTGTCAAATGTAACAAGAAAATCCCAAAACATTATAGAAGGGGGAGAAAAAAAGCTACACCAACACTTTGCCCAAAGCATAAAAAAAACCTTAAACAAACAAACAAACAAACCCTCACAAACAAAAAAAAAAGGGGGTAGGGGGAGGCAGGGCAGGGGGAGAGCGGAGGAATTACAGACAGGAAAATGAATTTATTTCCAGGACCAAAACCCATTCCATACAATGTACTACTGATATTTTTAACCTTGGCACTTTCATTAGTCTGTGACATATATTAACTAACGATGAACAGCAGAACATGACATGATTAAATACTAGCAGTGCAGTATTAAACTCATTAGGTTATACTGCTAATACCACCCTCTGCAAGAAGAAACTTGACTGGAATTTACATATTTTTATGCACTCCTGAATTCAGACTTGAGCCTTAACCCACATCTTCAATATCAATGGAGCAACATCACTTAACATTAGTTAAGGGTATCAATGTAAGGCAATGTAGATCTGCATGGTAAAAATCAAGATACATTCATCAAAAAGCCATATGCAAACGTTAATCTGAATTCTCTAGTACAAAAATTAGACCTTTCCATATTGAAGACACAACAGGAATACTAATGGATTAAGGAAAGACTTGGCAGATGGGCATTACTACTAGGGAATGCCACCACTACGCCCCTAAAATTTTCAAACCATGATTCTTCCATTGCTTTCTGTTGCACTAGTAGATACTAAATTCTGCAAGCCACAGAAAGGTGAAACACAACATTTTCTGCTATAGCATCGAATCAACTCTAACACACATCAGTCCCTCCCTTCCCTTATCCACAGCCAAAAGGAAAAGGAGATAGATAAAGCAGCAGCTCTTCCCCATTTAGGTTTGTTCAACTCTGATACGAATCTCCTGTGTGCAGCATCTATAGGTACCATCAGCTCTTTCTTAATTAAGTTATTTGGAGAAGAATTACATTGCTTTCCCTTATGCCAAACAGGGCTACCGTAGAACAGCCTGGTAGCAGTAAGAAATCTCCTTTACAGCCCAAAGAAAGCTGGGGGACTTAAGACTAAAGTCTTAATGACCTAAGGACACATTTAGGAATATCTATTGTCTCTTTGTTAGTCAGCCACTCTTCTATTTCATTTCACATTTATGCCTACTATGCCTCTTCTGGCCCTCGTGTGAATATCACCTGTAAAAGAGCTACCTTTAATAAAGTTTGAAGAAAACCTTCCAGATTTCCTTTATTTTGCTACTTCAAAAGTACCCCTCTGATAGTAAAGATCACACATCTCCTTTACTCTTTTAAAATCCACAATCATTCTGTCACACATTACATCTGCTAATTCATAGTTAAACTTGACATTTGATATCAGTAAAGTTATGCTACTAGGTATCTTGGTCATAGCAATAAAAATTAAGTTTTATTTCTTTTTTAAAGAGGCGTGGTAGAAGCGAAGAAGAGGGAAGAAAGGTTTTGAGATATTTTATTGAATGAGAATGATTTTTTTGTAATCTAGAAATTCTTTACTTCAGAAATTGAACTACAGAAGAGAACAATTTTACAATAACTGCATGCTTTGATTCTGATTATATTCTCTCTCCTTCCTGCACACGATGTCTTTCTAAAAGATGCGAGTAAAATTTCATTCATTCTGTACCATAATATGCTTGCTTTACGTATGCCAGCTTCCTAATGAGGTGGCACATTAGTCAAATGCAATCAAGGTAATAACCTAATTCAGGTTTAAAATATTATCAAGATGTTTTACAAATTGGCTCAGTATTTAACTATTCAACATACATTTATAAAGTACCTTTCATGATGAGAATCACAAGGCATTGCACAAAGAGGGAAAAAATAATAATAATCCAGCAACAGAAGAAGAGACTTCACAGTTCTGTAAAGCTGCCCGAAACACCTGAGATACTGGTGTAATCATCGAGTTTTTCAACACAGCCACAGAACTGCTGATCCAATACCCTGGACAGAGAATTTCAAGCCCTAGAGAACAGATGACAAGGGCTTCAGCAGCTGACAACTTCAATTTGCATTTGGAGATGATTAATAAATCACAATCTATTAAATACATGGCACAGGATGACATGCGGAGGAAATGAAAGTTTAGCTCAGCAGGACTAAGGTCATGAAAGATCTTAAAGATTAAAAGTAAAATGTGAAGTGGAAACTTTAGCAGAAGGCAATGTGACTGAAACATACTCCTCAACTGGGAATTAACCAGGAGCACTAATGTGTTTAGTCCTCAAACTGTTAAAAAAAACTGCTGACTGCTAAGAGAAATCATTTATCCTTTTGCGTATACTGATTAAATCCCTTTAACTTAGGTAACAGCAGTTACCTAACTGTCTGTGAAATCAACTGCTGTTCCCCTTCAGACTTACAGGGGAAAGTGCACGAAGTGCCGAAAAGCTCTACTGTTAAGATCATCAGCTGCCACTCTTGTTAACGACTGAAAGTGCATGAAGAGAAAACTCCTCTTTCACCATCAGAAATGACCCATCATATTCAGTTTTAGGCATATTTCAGAATCTGTTTTAGTCTGAGTTTTACATTCCTTGTAAAGCCAGAACAGTTATACAAATCCAGCCATTCTGATTCAGCTGCCTCTGACACTTCATTTCAATGCTGTAGGGAGTGAGGAAGAATGCCACCTCCATATGACACTGAATGACACTGAAAGGCACCCAAGTTTTCACTGTGACACCAGGGTCGAGTAAACATTAGTATTATCCTCTGCAGCATTTTCGCTAGTATGTTCTCTTTATGCCAGAGGTATAATTTTCCACTTTAATTCTAACTGCAGTAGGTGATAGATACCAGACTGAAAAATCTATTACGGTTCTATATTAAATTACTTACCATATACTAAGAGAATGGTGATATTTAGTCAGGATACTAATGCTGTCCCACCTCTTGTTTTAATCGTGGAGACCATAAACACCTAGTTTAGAACTAAGATATGTAATGTAAGCAAGCACCTTCAGAAGTCCTGAAGACTGAATTTTATGTTTGTTAGGTAGCTTATCAATCAGAAAACCAAATGTCGCAGCATGCTGAGAAAATTATGTATCTGTACATACCATTGGTATGAAGAGAAATAGTTATCCATTGCAATCATTGCAACTTCAAATCTCTCAAATACCTTCCCCTATGTTCTTCCAGGAGATTTTTATAATCTTTAATGAAGCTACAGAAAATTGATTTATCTTATAAGATCAAAATATATTTAGTTTTCCTGATTATCTATTGTTTTCTCTGTTTCTTGTTTCATATAAAATTATTTCATCCACTGACATTCACAAGCAAGATTAACATTAATATCTCCAATATTTAACTGTGTACATTTCTAAAGATATATGGCTGTCGTAAACAGCAGTAAGTTATGCAGAGATTGAGTCAATACCCAATGAATCCAACTGAAGACTGCCATTGATTCTGACCGGCTTTGGACCAGACCCTAACAGAGATTTTACAACTTTTAAAATTCCTGGCTTCATTCTAATGCTGCTCACACAGCATATTTAGTATTAACATTGCCTCTGGGGAAGCTGCTCTTTGCAATGCCATCCAAATTATGAAGCACTTTGAAGCATCAATAAAAATTACGGTTTTATAACAAAATAATTAGTCACTATAACATGCAGAGCATTGAAAAAACAGGAAACTGAAAATTAAAAGTTAATTTTCAAGACTTATCTGCAGAACTAAAATTAAAAGAGAGTTTAATAGAATGAATAAACCTTCTACCTGGGAAGGGAAAATGGCTACCACAGATTTTACGGGACTTTCCATAATAATGCTTCGACTAACTTCCTTTCTTTTTTCCTTTGTTTTCATATCAGCGAACGTTAGATATATGAAGAGCCAGTGGCTGTAAGAAAGTAAGGAGTTTGGGTTACTGAGTCTAAAACTATACTTCAACTTTTCTTTCCAAAATAAACATTTTCTTCCCTTGACACAACCAGGCATCACCTAGTTTGAGAAACTCCATGATACCTTAATTATACCATATGCAACTAGTATCTGTAGTGTTCTGACACATGCTCAGCAGAAATGCAGAAAACATCTGGTTAGTAAAAACGAAACAGCATATTGACCTGTTTTGGTTCACTTTCACGTTAGTAACTATAGGGTTAAAAGGAAAATCATAAGCAAAAATAGGTTCATACTGTTAGAGGACTACAAGTTCTGGAGAACCATGCCCTTGATAATTTTCAGATGTATCTGCTATTTGTATTTGATCTGTTTCCCTTTCCCTAAATTGTTTTTTCATATACAGCTCTAGTATAAAGGAAAATAAATCATACCTGAAACTTTTTTTTTTTTTCTTCGGGTGGAGGGGGGGAGAACACCGAAAGATAGTTGCAAAGATCTTGAGTCATGAATTCACATGAATATTATCTGTGTAGGTTTTATTTATTTTCAAGACTCTTTACTAAATCTAGCCTGTAGGAGGTCAACACTGAGGCGAAACTTTGTGAGAACATTATGCTTTTCTTTAAGAACATAGAAATATATATGAGAAAATTCAGAATCATCATAGCTTATAAAGCTTTGAAAGGCTAAATTTATCACAGAAACAACATTAACATGCAATTAAATTTAACAGCCAAAGATTCCTACGTGTACCTAGATATTAGAAACAAGTCTCAAAAAGACTAATTTGGAGGAGTCCATTCCTTAAAGAAAATGTTGCATTCTTTTACTCCTCCTTTAATTATGTACTGCACCTGAACATCCTTTGAAGACACTGGCCGAGTGTTGCTGAAGTTCTCAAAATAAAGTTTAAATCACACATGGCCTGACCTTCTTAGGAGTTAATGTAATCTCTAACAGTCAGGCACCAGCTTAACAATCCACTCAGTCCACTATTAACTGCAATATTCCAGTTCAGCATGTGTGTAATTAAGAACATGGCTAATTTTTATACACAGAATGACTGTTGGTGTAACATAGAAAGCTCTATAAAATTACCTGCTTTAAATATTTTGTCACTTTCCAAGAAGATGAGCATTATCTGACTCTTCAATTTGGATAAGGAACAAACTGTGCAGTTTTATGTGTCCCATATAATCATATCACATAGCTTAAGACATCATAAGAACCAAGTAATGTGACATTTGACAGGTGTACTGTAAAATCCCTTATTTTGTAAATAACAGTACTGTGTGCCTAGTAAGTAACTATAAAACTAGTCTAAATTATCAGCTTGCAAGTTGCTGTTGTTCTGGTTGCAGTTAATCACATATGTTCCCTTTTCATACCTTGTTCTTATATGAATAATGAATAACTCCAGCACATAAATCCGTGTGACTGCCTCTTTGTCATTGCAGTACCTGTTTCTTTTTTGGAGCCTAGGCTCTAGCTATATGTAAATAGCAAGCAAGCACCTACACACACAGAAATTCAGAGATTCACATTCAGGAAAACATTGGTTTTCATTCCTTTTCAGTTGTCATTGATGTTCATCTAACCCATGAAGCACTATTTAAGTCAGAGCTATAAAGCATTCTTATTTCTGCACTGTAAAAATATACTCTTATAAGCAGGCTTTACTCAAAATATTTTTCCCCACATCTTCCACAGTATCTGCCAAAAAATAAAATCTTTTTTTTTCTCATATGACAACTTCCCCTTCATCTACTTGCATGCCCAAACACAATCCCTCCTCCAATGAGCTCTGCCTGCACCAATTTCTTCTGAAGTGGAGCAGAAAAACAAATGTTGTGCTCTTTTTAAAATACTGCTTAATCTTGTGATCCATCACTAGCCACTTGCTTACTATTACCTCTATTCTTAATAGCTCTGCTCCCCACAACTTACAGTATGGCCAAAGACTTGAGCACAAAGGAGAAGAATCTTTCTTCCACCTTTCCATCTGACAGAAGGTACGTCTCTTCTGGTGCCAAGAACCTGGCTTGGACACACACGTATGAATCTTTGCTCCATTCTACCTGTTTTGGTTGCTTCATTCATTGAGTAGCCTGTGTCATAGCTCAAGCTGTGTAATACCTACACCTGGTTTTGAGAATTAGACACCCCTGGCATGACTAGGGACTATACCACAGTTCAAAAGGAGCTGAGAGATGAAATTCATCACTGTCTAAAACTCACTGACCCTAAAGTTACATTCTAGTATTTTCTGCACATCCAAACACAATAGGGCTGAGCCCAAGACAAATGTGTGCCCAAGTTTAACTTGCTGACAGAGCAACTCAGGGAAAATGTGATAGAAATTCTCCAATATTCATGAATTCTGACAGCCATCCCAGCCCCAGCTTCAGTGGAAGACATTTTACAAATTCCAGAAGTCTTATTCTCATTCATAAGAAAGCATCTCTTAACAGACCTCATCCTCTTACCAAAAATAAAATATCCTCAACTGAAAGCAACACGTCAGGGCTATGCTATTATGCAGTAAAATACAAAGTGAACTTTCTTCTAACAAGGTTAGAGAACTTTGATCTGAAAACTGAAGATAAAGAAGTGAAACTTCACACAGGAGGTTGGTTTGCCTTTAGAAATAATGCGGGTTTTATAAAAAAAAAAATGAAGTGAAAAATCTGTTGTAACATTCCAGCTGTGCATAAAGAAAAATAATGAAAAATGTGTTTATTTTCATGATTATTTTCCTGCCCTAATGAATGCTAAAGTAGAATTGCACTTTTGTGTTATTAGTTCAATGTTTAAAACGCAGCTATGGCTGCATTTTAATAACAAAGCAATCACACACTTTTCTCAAGATTAAGGGAAGTCTGTAAAAATTCAAGTATGTCTAAAAGGCAGGTGACAAATGAGCGAGCAAAGGCAGCACAAAAGCTGTACATGCTTCCTTTTCCCATTGCTATTAAAAAGATGCAGAATTAGGTCTAAAGAAATACAAGACTGACATCAATAAACTGGAGCAAGTTCAGCTGAGGGCCACAAAGATGGAAAGGGAGTAGAAGCACTTGACCAAGGATGAGAAACGATGGGAACTGGGCTTGTTCGGCTTATAAAAAAGGTGCCTGAGGAGGGACTTCAGCCTTCCTCCCGGGATAGCAGGGATATCCTACTCATGGAGTGGCATAGCAGCCTTCCCACTCCATGAGGACAGTAAGGCATTGGAGCAGTTGCCCATAGCAATTATGTAGTCTCCATCCTTGGACAGTTTCAAGACTCAGTTGAATCAAGCTGGAAGCAGCCTGGTCTGATCACGTGCCTGAGCAGAAGGCTGGACTAGAAACCTCACAAGAACCTCCTTCCACCTGAATTATCCTATGATGCTAGCATTCAAAGAAGTTCTGGGAAGCTGAAGGACACTTCTCTTACCCATTTGAGGCTTTAGGCCCATTTGAGGTCATAGTTCCTGTATATGGAATAAAACTTCAGCACAATGGTTTCTCACAAAATTAAATGTTAAAACCAAATTATCAAACTTAACAGCCAAAAGTCATGATCTTAACTTATTCCCGTTTTTACACACATACTCTAAAGGCTGCAAATCCAGCAATACATGCAGTTTGAGTTCCAAATCCAAATTACTGTGACATCTGAACTCGGGTGAATTTTAAGAATAAATAGTAATTTCATCACATTATAAGTCATCCCTTACACACACACACACACACAAAGGCACTACATCACCAAAATATAGAAAAAACAACATGTGAAGGAGTCCACCAAGACTAGGCTGCAATGACAGCTTTATAAACACTTGTCATGAGGCAGATTTAGAGTTTAGAATTAATTGGTAGAGGCCAAATTTGCTTGCTATAAAACATCCTTATCTCTCCTTCCTTCTATAAAAATATAAGAGGCAGAACTGGCAGCACGGTTTTACAAGTAACATTATCTTAGAAAACATTCGTCAAGAAAAAAAAAGTGTTTGCTGGTATAATACCAGAAAGGAAAGAAGGAACAAAACAAACTTCTGTGTTTATAATGAAAGCTTATAGTGATTCCTTTTTGTGTTAGAATTAGCAGATTAAAAATTCAGTATTTGAAAGACTAAGCCTCTGTCAGATCTTTTTGAGTTCAAAGCATTTCTAAATATTAATTTTGTTTTGGCAAAATTCATCACAAGGAGCTAGAAAATATGCAGCTATTTGATATTGCAAAGAAAACTGAAGGAAGGAGAAGAATGTGTTAAGACTTTTTGAGTATTTGAGTATTTTTATTTTTACAGTACTTTTTATTATTAACCAGTGCATTTTATTATTAATTTGTAAATTACAACAGACATATAAAAACATTTGTTTTTATCTTTCATCAGCAATTCTTTCCAATTCTTCTTCTGCCAAGCCAAAGATTGATATTGGCGGAAAACAGGCTCTAAAGTAGACTGAAAGAATCCCTGCCCAGCTCTCCAGTGTGCATCTACTGCCAGCTGTGCCACCGTCCAGCCCCAAGGAATACAACACCAAAGGACATAAAGTACCATTTCTCTATTTTTAAGAAATTAATTTCTTCAAGTACTTTGAAGTTTCTGGTTGCACGTACTGATCCTCTTTTTTTGATACAAACAGGATCTCTCTTCAAAAATCAGACTCTCCAATTCAATTATTTAAAAGTAAGTAAAGCAACCAAAGTCCTCCTTTCTTGTAGACACATGTCCCCTCCCACTGAGGAAGATTTTGCATATGTTGACTTTCTGATTAATAGCCTGTTATTCTCATTTAACACATCTCTCCTCCTTAATAATTCGATTTCTCCACCATTCTCAACACAACCTCCCTAAATACCATGCCCGACCGCTTGTTTCCACCAGCTCCACAACTGCCTGGCAACATGGTCCTTTCTTTGATGGGCTTCAGTGATGCATTACAGACCAGCAGTACGAGGAATAAAATACCATACCCAAAACAGGAATAATCAAAATGCAAACCACTACTTTGAGCAACTTTTTAACTGGGATCAGAAATACTAATGTTTGAGTCCAACGAAATACCCAAGAACTACAGCAGTCATGACAGCTGTAACATATTTCTTTATAAACTTTTCGGAGTCTTTCCACATCACTCTTCGCTGTTGCCAAACTGTAAGTGCATTGTCTTGACATCTCTCTGCCATCTAAAATAATAATTTTATCTTTCTTGAGTTTAGTAGAGCTCAAAATTCCTATTGCTCGAATAGTAAGGTCACAAATGGGTAACCATGCACCCCAATCTGCAATTCTTGTGCTCTTCCTGAGTGTTTTCATTAGCATTTTACAGAAATTCTCCATTACTTCTTGTTCTAAGTGAACCATTTGATTCGCCTTCACTTCTTTCTGTACAAAAAAAGGAATACAAGACAGAATACAAACAGCAGTACTAATAATCCGTTATATTGCATTCAGACATCAACACAAGAGTCTTTGTCCATTTGACAACTCATCCAACACAAGAGAATAGGTATGCAACATGCCTACATATCGACAAGTACCAGCAAGGGCTTAATAAGGCTGCATTTAACATCCACAGGGAACCTTTGGCCAGAAAGGACATTTCAGAACTATTCTTTCAAAATTCTTCAAACATATTTACCAATTTGTTGGTAGTATTCAGTCTGGGCTGTTCAGAGTACACTGTGTCACTTACCTCTTCAAGTGGGGAAAACAAGCAATAACACGTTGCTTGTGTCTGTAGTAAGAGTTAATTTCAAATTAAAGAACATGAATATTCACAGTTTACAAAATACAAGAACGGAATTACTAGGCAAAAGTACTGCATTAACAGTTTTGCATTTGGTTAGTTGCCAAGTCCAATAAAGATAAAACAAAATTCAGTATTAATTATATCTTGACAATCTCTGTCCGTGTAATAGCTCTGCTTTCAGTCTGTAAATGTGTTATTAATTTGCATATAAACTACATTAGAAAATCTCAAATACTACTTTCAACTGCCTAATTTTCTCATTCATCAAAAGGTACCATCTCATCCTCAGCATTTATTGGTTTTGAGGGATTTAATTCTTTTATTGACATGTTTATTTTAAAGTAAAAGAATACTGTTATTTTCTGATTTACATTAATGTAACTACAATTTTAATAGTTTGGATCTGCCTGAAGCAAATGGGATAGCAACATACAAGCTGATACTTTTCTATCACGGAAATATGCAAAGTGGTCTGTTTCAAAATGAAATATCAAGTAAATTCACAAAGCAGAACATAAAACCTGCCACAAATGGCCCTAATGCAAGTGCAAGAAGAACAGTAGCACATAAAATAAAACAAACACTGGAGAAAAAAGAATTGGTTTTCCCTTGTGTAACCACGGCCCAATCTTTACACTCTTAACAGCAATGTACAGAAATGAATCATAATGTATTTCTTCCCTTTCGTGTTTTCAAAGAGAAATTCATTTTGGCTGATAACCAAACCACAGAGAACTAAGAAACAAATTAAGCTTTGCCTGCCTGACCTTTCAGAAGACTAAAAGGAGTCTTGCACATGAACTGTAACATATTTGAATTCAGACCAAGTTACTACTGACTAATAGTTATTACCGACTAATAGCTATTACCATGTGCTAGTGCTTTGGTACCCAAGTAAACTAATTCAGTGATCTCTGTTAAAAACCCTTTTTGACACGTGATTTAAAAAAAAAAAAAAGAAAAGAAACCAAAGCATCATCGCAATTGCACATTTGCCTGCAATCTCAAAAAGTCTGGAGATAGGCTGGCTTTTGCAACAGAGCAAATTGCTCACCCTGGAAGCAGTCAGCGGAAAGATCACGGCATGCCATAGGACAGTGCAGGAGAGCTTGCAGCGCTCACATCATGCCTGTTCTGTTTATTAATTGACAGCAGTATCTGAGGCTGAACCAGCTCTCATTAGCCCCAGTCCTAGTAGAAATTCTATGGTTCTATAGTGCAGAAACACTGAAAACACTAGTGGAACTGGGAACCCACCCATCTGGAAAACCGACATATTGCATCAGCCTCCATTCTCCTTCCAAAGGTACATCTTTGGTCACTAACTGGAAATCAAATGATGAAGAAACTAGTCTAGTCTGGGTATCCCTAAAGAAAAAAAGAATTTGAAATGCCTGAATCTTCCCCATCCTCTGTTAAAAACACATTTCCACTATGGTTTCATCATACAGTGAGTCAAGAGTGTTATACTCCTGACAACCCACTGGAGATACCAAGCTAGAGAGGAACAACCCCATATGCTAGATGGCCCTTTCTAAACCATCTGGCCCTACTAAAAACTTCTTCTATCCACATAGTCAAACTGGATAACCTAATTTAGCTAAATTTAGAGTGATCTCAAAATGGCTTCTTCCATTTCAGACTTGAAGTATTTCCATGTTTTTTGTTTGTTTGTTTTGGGGGCAGGAGGAGCTGTGTCAATTGGTCTAAAAACAGATTTGACTTCCCTGAACAAAATCTTGATTAGATATTTAGGCCATGACAGAAGTATAAAAGTACAACTATCAGAAATCAAGTATTTCAAATGCAACAAAGTCATCCAAGTGCCACATGAAAGCAAACAACAGCTTTTGCAACTATTACTATGAAGCAGTCTAGTAACTGGCATCCATTTAGCAGAAACCACAGGCCATCTTGAAAAATGGGAGATGGTTTTACAGACGTTTAAACAATAACTTTCTATTGGGAACCTGTGAAAGCTCTTGTGACACAAACCCTTAAGACGAACACCAAGATACTGGTCTTGCATTCCTACAAAGAGATATGACAGAGATATACCTGAGTGTAGATGATTACCCTTTTACCATTTTTTCTATGAATAAGCGATCTGAGTGACATTTCTTTTTTGGTATTTCTGGTCACTGAAGGGATAGGAACTGACAGATTGCTTCAGAAAAACTGGCAGTTGAGGTATTTGAAAAGAGGTATTGATACCAAAAGCCCAAATAAAACAGGTGATCTGAACTGTCCTGTAGAGGAACATATTTCTGCTCCAATCACCTAAATTCATCTACATAGATCAGCCTTCTAAGGTGGCTGCCAGAAACTGGCTACCATGGATAATCCCCTGATGACCATATCATCAACTTGACTAGTTCTCAAAGGAAATAGTTTTAGGAAATAATCCTTAGGTATCTGCTTGTAGTAAGCATCTATACAGAGACAAGCTAATCCATATTCAGTCGTTAATTTAACTATATTTCAGTAATGTAATTTCTGCTGTATTCCAAAACTAAAATGGAAGCATTCAGTTTATACTCTACACTGTCTAAATAGTGGTCCAAATATACTTTCAACCTAATTATGAATCAACTATATTTATTATTAGACTGATGATCAAAGCATACAGGAAGTGAAGAAACTGCTGTATAATTATCTTTGCAATTAGCTGAGTACCATTTTGATTTGGTATCTCCTTATGGCATGAGAGCACAGATTGATTTTTCTGAACTACACTTGCAAAACAAATTATATAAATTACTTTCTCCCTTCTATTCTCGAATCCCTCCCCAGTCTGCCCAACTTGACCGTGAATTCCAAAGCTAATGGAAGAGGGGGGGATGGGAGGAGAAATCAGGAAAAAAAAGAGTTTTTATACCAGCTTTTTGCAGTATCGATGTTGCTCTGATTCAAAACATGCCGATTCAGCAAAAATGCAATGAAGCCAGATGATGCTCAAAGAGAATCAGAATCATATTTTGGAAAGAATTTGTAGGAGTTTTTAATTTATTAGCTTGCTTTATAGGGATACTATCATAAGTATTTGGTTTCTGATCTTCTGTTTCACATACTGTATGTCTCATTTTTTCCTCCTATAAACTTATCTACTCACTAATCAAAGGCAGCTTTTTCATCTCAAACTTTGGAAACTCAATTTAGTAACTTTTCAATAACATCATTCAGGTTCCTAAGGCTTCAGTCTATAACTTATAATCATCTGCCTATTCAGACAGCATTAACTAACATCGCATTCCAAGTCATATGCATCATAACTGATTGTAAATCTATCAGACTACTCCTTTGTATATATAAGCTTAATTCTTGTTGACAGTGCTAAATTGGGATTTAACTTCTAGCAGGAGTACATTTAAATGTAAATTTACTTTTTTTCCAGCAACAGATTTTCAGAAGTTAGCATGAGAAGCTTGAATTTAATCAAGGTATTTGCACACACAATTTCCTGTGCAAAACAATTACACAAGTAAATTTAGCAAGTTATTTCCATTTGGTTGCAAGTGTCTGTGTGCACACAATCTGCCTAGGTAAAGCTTTGTGCATGCATACAATCTGAGTAGGCAAACCATGCATTGAAAACTGACCAAAAGATTTGGTTTCAAGAGCTAAAACTGTGAAAGATTAAACCGCTAAAGTAAAGAATACTTAAGATATCAGAGTGTGCTTCTTAATTACCTCATCACACATTTCTATAAGCTTCCACATTAAAAAGCAAGAACAACTGAGCAAGGAGAAGAGTGAAAAGGAAGATAGCTACGCTTTTGTTTCCCTTTGTTAAAGATATTGTTATAGTATTGTCAGTGTGGAAACTGATGTTAAAAAAAGAATAAGCAATGACACCTTATGCTTCAAGGAGTCTAAAGAGGCTTTCCCCTCTCCACCAGTTGAAGATGAAATGCCTCTGATTATACATTACAAATTGTGGATGCCGGTAAAGTTTTGTAAGGGTTCTAAGGTAAACAATGTATTTGTAAAGTCTATTAGCAGATGAAATAAAAACCTGTGTGGCTACTTGTAATATTTGTGACATGTAAAAAAATTTCGTTGCCATAAAAGTTCTAGTAACATGTTTACTATCTAAACCAATAATCTACTTTTTATTAATGTAAATTATGACATTAGGATTCTTGATTCTTCAACACAGAACTTATTTTGTTTAAAACAAGGTTATATTTAATCCAGTGTTAATGCTAGTGAGTAGCAAGAAAATAATCTGGAGAGAGAAACTCTTATAAATCTGCTTTAGAAAGGGGAATTCACTAAAGTCTTATTGGTAGAAGTTAAACAAGTATTGGATTTTATCTTATTTTTTTTAATACCAGGACAAGTACAGCGTTGAAGCACTGTTTTTAATACCAAACTGTTTGGAATTTTTTTCAGGTTTGGTTGTTGTTTTTTTTAATGCACTACTGTCAAGGAAGTCATGGCCGATTCTCTTTCTAGACGACCATGACAGACCATGTCTCACTTAACAGCAGCTTCCCAGACACTGCTTGACAGGCCTGAAGAAAGCAAAAGAGGAATGCTGGCAAGGAGCTGCAAAACTGTAACGGATCTTCAGATATTTGGACATTTCAACTATTTCTCTCATCTCATACATAGGTGATTATAAACAATGAAAGCTCATTAACAGCTGAAGTCAAAATGAATTGCCAATTATATCTAGTTTGTTTTCTCTGACAATTTCCTAGATTTAATTCCCAAGGACATGATCTTTCTACGGAAAAACTCTGGCTGCCAAATCATTTAGGTCCATTCTTTGCTTTCATTTCTATTTACAGTGTATAGAGGAAGATTCCACAGTAAATTTTAAGAGTTGGAAGCCTCAATGCAATGGCTTTGTAACTGAAAATGTGGTTTCAAGAGGGTATTACTTTCACACCGTGGCCATAAAATGCCATGGTGGGCTTTCCACCTATATCTGAGCCTGTAATTCAGAATAAACATGTAGGTATTACCTTACTACTAAAATAATGCAACAGCTGCAAGCACAAACCATTCCATGCTTCTGGATGTAATTTAAGGCCATTTAAGTACCTGACAGGTACTGTTTCGGCGGTTTTTTTTTTTGCATTGTATTTTAGATATAAATTAAGATATTACCAGTTCAAGTTTATACTGTACAATAACTCACCTCCATGACTGCAGATAGTGGCCCTATACAATATTCCCAGCTTTCTATGTATAACTCCTTGTTTAATGATAACGCATTGTAGTCTTTTTCTCTCTTCTGATTTGGCTGCTGACTTATGGAAAGCTGCTAAGTGTGCATTGTTACCAATTTTATTCCTTTATAGCCTTTCCTTAGTTCCTTTCCTTTAGAGTTTTTCAGGTTTAAAAAAAAAATAAAAAAATCCCAGGTTAATAATCTTTTTCATTTCTGACAGTAACCGATGACACGACTGATCTTTCATGTAAAAGTAGACTAATAACGTCTGAGACACTGCCACGTAATTCTGAAGTTTTCATGTTACTTTTACAGCATAACAGGTGCTACTTGCAAAACAAGAAGGTTGGATGCTTCTGGTCTGTTGTCTTCTTTCAGTACAGAAAATAATAGTCCTCAGATTCCTGTTGGCCTAAAAGCTTACATGCCTGAAAACTTGAAACATTTCTCCAACAATACAAATTTCAGTTGCTGGAAGTAACCTCTCTATTAGCACTGCCTTGCTGACACCCTCCCCACAGCTCTACTAATGCAAGAAAGCTTGTTGGCCTAAAAACAATGAGTAAAGACTGCAACAGGAGGCATCTGGGATGCATCATCTTTCAATCAACAAAGCACACATATCAGGAATTTGAAAAAACCTTCCTACAAGGGCCAGGTGGAAAGGAAATCCTTTCCAACTAGAAAAAAAAGCACGGGGGAGGAAAAAAAAGCTTTTGGTTACCCAAAAAACTAGAAAGTTAAATTTTGGTGGAAA
>NW_009647033.1:403656-415704 GCF_000708025.1 Charadrius vociferus
TAAGATTCTAGTTACTATGGAAAGGTCATTAACATTAACAAAGGTAGCGAAAAGCCAACTTAGCCAATGTAACACGCTCGAGTTACTACAAAAAGCTTAAAGTGATTTGCTTCCTTGTAAATAATGAGAATTTTCATGCGTTTATCAAGCAGCGTGGCTTAAGTCTTAAGTCATTTGATGCTGAGTATACAGCAGAAATAAAATTTTAAAATCCTTCTAATTTTCGTCCCTGTGCAGTATTGTTTGTAATGCTTAGTATAGATAAGAATATTAGCACTAAAAAACTTACCAATTAAGATAAAAATGAACAAACCTTGCTTAGCATAAAATACATGTCACTGAGATCTGGCAGTACATTGCTTGGATGCAGAGTGCCTGCTTCATTTAAACCTCCAAAGTAGAGCTAGTAATGGCTAAGAGAATTCAACAGTGATGAGTGCACTATATTGAGTCATGTGTAATTTTGCCAACAGAGTGGTCTGAAACTGAACTGATAGCAAATAATTTTATAAGGAGAAAAAATAAAATAGTGAGTGTATGCAGACAAAGGATGAAGATATATTTGTTTAATCATATTATGAACATGATTATGTTATCACCACACAAACAGTGGTATAGTTAAAGCAGTAACATCCTTCCTAACCGTACAATAATATCAGAGTTTTATTTCTTACACTTTAACAATAGTTAGTGTGCAAAAGTGTTTGAGTCCTTAAGCATAGCCATTAAACACACTCCTTCAGCCATTACATACTCACCCAAAAGAGAATTCAGAATGAACCTAATGTTTAGGAACTAGGCTACATATAAAGTTAATGAAGAAAAATGTGATGTGATCCAATTAAACATGCAAATTAGACAGCTATTGATCAATTATTCCTTGGATGTAAATGTGTCACTATTGGAGCAGTACACATTCAGGAAAAACCAATCTCAAAGCTTGTAGATAAAACAGTACAACAGAGTAAGGACAGATGAGTGCCTTTTGTCTAATTTTGAAGTGAGAGTCCAAACCAAGAAAGTTAGTTCAGTGCTTCTGAGATCTAAGACAGAGAGGCAATAGAGCTCCAATCCTGAATGATGCTGACAAAGACAACAAAGACAACAACTATTCTGAGCAACAGCCATCAATGACAGTGGTGGTTAAATTTTTCTTCCTCAAGGAAAAACTAACAAACAAAAAACAACTACAAACTTGTTAAGTACTTAAAAGCTTTAAAAAAACTGGACAGATTTGTGAATACTCACTACCACAGAGTTTGTGCATCCTTAATGAAAACAAGTTGGGACAGTATTTGCACAAAATATGACAAAATAGATGTGATAACTGTATCTTACTGCACCTGAGTCTCCAAAATAATACTGTATACTTAGCACCTAAATGGTAACTGGAAGTAACATCTTAGAGGAATATTGTACTTCTGAATAATGTCTGCTTAGACAACAAAATACTAATAACTGAAAAGAAAAAAAAAAAACAACAAAACAATCATAGAGCAGGAAATTAGATAGTGATCTCTTATTAGAGTCCTTAAAAAACCCTGAATGCGCAGTAGGGCTCTCCTTTGTCAAACACATTGCTTTAAAATAATAAAAAATAATCTATTCATTGCAGGACAGAGAGGAACGAAGTAAATTAAGCACCTTGTAAAAATTCAATATAAAATTCTACTTTAACAACAGTATTAGAAATTACATCTCAGTGAGGTATTAGAATTGACTTTCAAATAATTTTCTTCTCTGTATTTGCTTTCTCCTGACTGTTCATTTCTCCTTAAAACCTTTTTTCGCCTTTTTTCCCCCCTACAGACTGCTATTCTCTTTGTCCACTTCAGCATTACATCCAACACATGTAAAAGTTTCAAATCTTTACATCCTCATCACAGGCACTGGTTATTCTATTACCTCACGAAGAGGCTGCTCTCTTTTCTAGGTCTGCATTAGCTAAGGATGACACATACTCCACACCAGTATTTACTCCACAGGTGTCCAGTGACAATGCAGGAACATAACTCACTGGGGCCTGGATCAGTGTCAAAATGCAGTAGGACACGAGTTAGTGCTGGTGACTTATTAAGCTTATTCACCTCGAGAAAGCCCTCTTAAATGGTTTCTTCTTTCCTTTCCAAATGATTGCTCGCTCCAGCCTTGAACCAAGATGCCGGTTTCTGCTGCTCACCCCTTTTCCCCTTCTAGGTTTCCCGATCCTCACTGCCAGGAGCTGCTCATCCTCAAGCTTGCCCCATACTGATAGCAGCTAAACAAGTAGGCTGTGCACTTCCACTTGCTGTCTTGCTACTATTTACGCGAAATTTTCTCTCCACTGCAGAATTACAGGTTGAGGGAGTAGGTACATTCTTTTTACCACCAGTAACCTCAGCTACTTCCATCAGAAACCTCAGCTACTGACCATGACAAAATAGCTACCTGAAAATCTGCAAGCAATGAAATCCACTTCAGCCTGTGATGATAGCTTACCTTCTCAGCCCACGCATACTGTGAACTTCTGCAATCCTGCTCCATCTCCAATACTTCTCTGGTCTTATCTTGATTGTCAGCCAGTGCCCTCTAATATTACTTGATCTTTTAGTATTGGTCATACTTTCCATACTAGGACACATTTTCTCTAATTGCACACATCTGGAAGTCTTGAGCAATGCGTCCTCAAATGTGCTAAGCAAATCTTGTCACCTGATTGGTCTCCTTATCACCGTTTTGTTCCCCAAAAGATTTTTTGTAGGTTGACAGCTGCAAGGCTTTTACAGCCTGTGCATGTATTTTTCCCCTCACTGACAGACCTCAAGTAAGACTTGAAAAGTTCATAGGCTACTACAACAAAAACGGTGAGAACTAACAAAATACATAACTGTTCCAAGACCATATAATGTTATCTAAAAAAGTCTCACCAGTATGTAACTCTTTAGACTAGAATAGCATGAGTTGTCTATTATTTTGGCAACTTGTTAAAATAGATTAGATTTTGCACTCAAGGCCTTCCAGTAGAGCTCTACTGATTTATTCCTAATTTATTCCCACAGAAAAAAACAAAACAAAACAAAACAAACCTAACGAGAACACTGCGAGCAGAGATCTCCAAGCTGCACATCCAATGTACCGCAATCATGACAAAATTATTAGAGAACTTAGTCACCAAGCTCTAAGAATAGCTACTATTTACATAGCAGATTTGTACAGCCATGCAGATTTGTCCATCTAGAACAGGTTTCCACTCAACAGAAAAACACAGAGAGATATATACAGACATATATATACACACACCCACTCAAGCACATATAGAAAGATGTATATATGTTTCATTTAGCATGACATTTGCTGTCTAAATCCAAAGAAAGCAGCAGAAGTTTTCATTGCATTTTTTCCTACCTGAACTAGCTTTTTTCTTCCTGGCCATTTTTTCCCCCGTCATAAAAACTACCTGAGACTTATGCCTGGGAGGCAAGACTGATGTGTAAATGGCTAGAGCCTGGCAAAGATCCAAACAACTCAAAGCAGGCTTTTACTATGGCAAGTACTGAATAACTTTGTCTATGGTCAATGATTGTAATGCCACCTACAATAAACATGAAGATGTATTAAGGTTTTAGAAACAAATGGATAAACATTTAGGTACACTATATAAAATAGCAGTAAAAATGGTAGGGTGTAAGAGCGCTGTTTAAGCAATCATGTAAGTGACTGAATGGCAGAACATTAAATTTGGTATTAGCAACAGCTAAATTTAAGAGTAGTTTGTAACGAAAATTGTTTCTAATAAAGACCTACCTTATAGAATATTGACTTTATCATAACAGGTTATTTATAACATATAGTTTAGCATTATGGAGTAAAATGTTTAAGACTAGATTTCAAATGGCCCTTTTTCTCTTCAAATTACAGAGTCATATAACAGTTTGGGTTAGAAGAGACCTTTAAAGATCATTTAGTCCAACCCCACTGTCGTGGGCAGGAACAACTCTCACTAGATCATGTTGCTCAAAGCCCCAGTCAACCTGAGCTTGAACACTTCCAATGATGGAGCATACACAACTTTGAGGCAACTTGCTCCAGTGTCCTACACCATGCTCATAGTAAAAAGTTTTTTCCTTAATTCCAATCTAAATCTACCCTCTTTCAGTTATTAAATTATGTAAGGGAGTAATTTAATTATATGTTCAGATAGCTCAGTGTAATGGTAAAACACACCTTGAAATTTAAATTTCTGTATATTATGGATATTTTTTTATGTTTTTGCTTATCCTGACCAAATCATGGGAATGAGTGAAGGATTAAGTTATGCTCTTCACTGTACTTTACTTATGCATAAGGTTTCACCTTATTACATAACCTATTATCATTATATAGTATATTAATATATACACTATATTATTATATATTCTCTACTGCATTTTTATGTAACCTACTATTACAACAAGTGATTAACAAAAATTCAAAGGTCCTCTTGATCTCTAAAGTACTGTGGCTTAACATTATCAGTCCAGTGGTAATGAATAAACACTTACTACACTGCTTCACTTCATACAGAAGCATACTACTTCGGTTATAATGAAGTTGATTGAATCCAGTATAACAACAATTAGTCATTTCCTATGTCAACAACATCGCTTGGATAATTTCATGGTTGTACAATGGTCACCTATGGAATAAAGTCTAAAAAAAACCGAAGAGAACATACCAAAACAAGGTGAACACATTATGTGATTTATGTGCAAATGAGGTATTTTGACAAAGCTGAATAAAATGAAATTTTAATTCTTAGCAGTAGAAGTTGTGTTTAATCAATTCTGTAGTGTTCAAGAGGTAAACCTTACAATCTGTCCAACCACAGAGAATTAATACACCACCTAAGGCCTGCTTTCCATTATCAGTAGCTCTATGTCAAGGAATAGCAGCATTATTTTTCCATCAATGTGTTAGCAACATATGTGCAGGTACACTGAAACTCTCCCCCCTCCCTTCCTTTTTTGCTGTGGTATTTCTGTTTCAAAAACAGTCCCAGGCAAGCTCTTTCAGAAGGAGCTGCAGCGTAGAAACCGCTATGGCTATGTAAGTGAGTAGACTCAACCAGACTCGGTAGTTCTCCTGAGAGAAATTACTTTTGTCAGGCAACCATAAAAATCTCACAACATACTCTGAATACTGCTGTTTACTATGTTCTGGAGAGCAGACAAGAATTCACATTACATACCTCCACAAAAGGAGACAACTATGATCACTTTTACTTATCTTAGTTAGCATTTACATATGCATTTCCTGCAAGACTGCTTGTGCTGGTACATCCCAACATCAGCATTTACAGCTTCCAAGGTGATCCTTAACATTTTCCTCTTCCAAAAGAGCATATTCAGTATCCTTGGAATTACAACCACATTCTACTATTAAGAAAGGCACCATCAGCCCACAGAAAATGATGTTATTTCCCTCGTAAGAAATCACAGGAGTATTTTTTGATAAAGAATTCCCTGCTGAAGACCATAGCTGAAGTGTTTTGTTCACCATGCAGTAACATCAAATCTCACACTGCAACATCAGAATCAAGATCTGGTTATTACTGTTCTAATCCTTTTTTGGTGTACATTTTTCCATCCAAAATCCCTACAAACAAATTGATTCTGTTTGCCCACAGTTAGATCTTAAAAGGGGCACCACTTACCAAATAGTGCAAATAAAAAAGTGTATTTGATGTCTAAGAGGACTAAACAAGGGGAGCAACCTGGAAAGGTTGCTTCAGCAGAACTGAAGGTCTGTGACAAAGAATGTATATATTTTTTTTCCTATCAAAGGCTAAAGGGAAAGAAAATTCTTTGTAGGGTGTCATTTCAGAAACTGTACTTTTACTCCTTTGGGATAAACACTCTGATCACTGGGACACAGAATACACACGTTTGTAAAGATACCTGATATATTTTTTTCCCCACAAACCAGTTGTCCCAAAATAAAAAACTGCATAAAAAGAACCTTATCCTCTTGTCACTTCTGTTCTTAGTCCTTAGTTAGACGTTTCTACCAGTATGAAAAGAGATCAGATGCAGATGAGAAAAATACTGTAGATGAAAGACAAGCATATATGACCTCTAGTAGTATATAAAAACTTACTTGCATATCTCAGGTGCATTGACAGAAAAAAATATCACTTAAGAAAATCCCTAAAAGCTACTTGGAATTTTCCTTTTTTCAGTTTACATTTACACTGTTTTAATTGTGAAATTGGCAAGCACATACAGTATTATATGACCAAGATGACCAATCATGCAGACACATAAACAGAGAACAGCTGAAGATAACTATTTGTGAAAACATATTTGTACCAAGTGTTTGCCATGCTATTTTGAATAATGAACAAATACATAAAAATTAAGCTGTAACAATAGATAATGTACAATCAGGGAGAGAACAAAGTATGCTGAATAAACAGCTCACACTGTCTCGCAGAAACTGAAGGGAATACCAAAGTCATTCATTCACTCAGGAAGAATTCAAATCCCGGAAGTTACTAAAGATTTTCAAATACCCTCCACTGGAATGGCCTAGGCCATGAAGATCAAAGAGAGGAAGCCCACCACCCTCTTCTCACACAATGGTGATTCTCACTGCTACTTCTGAATGCCACGTTTTTCCCCTCATTCACACGATCTATTATAAAGAGACACAGAAAGGAGAAGAGCTGAAGTATCTTTTGATTTCACAATCATGAAAGAACAAGACTTGCGTTCACTTCAAATAGCAGAAGTAGCAACTCTCCATCTCTAATTTTCCTTTTCTCCAAAGAGACCTCACTACCCAAGCAGCAGAACCTCAGGCATAACGCTGTTCTGCAGAGAGCCTGCTTACAATCATGAGATGTCAAGAAGATGTTAGAAATCTGTTCTGCCTTTCTACGCACACACCTACAGCACTCCATATATGTAGCATTCCTGAAGAAACAAGTTGTGGATGGGAGAAGCAAGCCAAGGACTCATGGTTATTGGAACAGAAGAAATGTATCAACAGAACAGAGCTAAAGTTCAGTCCTTTCGAGCATAGGCGTCTAAAGAAGGAAATGCCCACAGAATAGCCTTATGAGGGAAGTACTCAAGCTTGTACCAGAGAACCAGCATGCTTGAGTGCTTCTCTGACATGTCTCTACACTAATGCACACAATATGGGGAACAAACACAAAAAGCTAGAAGCCTGTGCACAGTTAAACGGCTGCAACCTGATCGGGGTCAGAGACATGGTGGGACACACAACAGGCATGCTGTGATGGGCAGGCACAGGCTTTTTAGGAAGGACAGTCTGGGAAGGTGAGGAGGGGCAATCACCCTTTACAAGAGGGCGTAGCTGGAATACAAAGAGCTCTGCTTCGGTATTGGTTACGAGTCAGTCAACAGCTTATGGATCAAGCAAGACAGACCAACATGGGTGCTGTTGTAGCAGGTACCCACTATAGACCTCCTGATCAAGAAGTAGTAGATGAGTCCTCTTCAAACAAGTGGAAGAAGCCTCACGTTCACAGCCCTGGTTCTCACTGGGGGACTTCAACCTCTGATAATTGCTAGATGGACAACACAGGAGGGTCCAAAAAAACTAGGGCACGTCTAGAGTGCGTGGACAACGACTTGCTCACAGAGATGACCAAGGAGACAACCAGAAAAAATGTTCTGCTGGACTTGATACTTACAAATAAGGAAGAACCGGTGAGGGACGTAAAGTCAGGGGCTGCCTTCACTGCAGCAGCCATGAGACGGTGGAGTTCAGCATCCTAAGGTGACCAAGGGAGGGTATAGAGTTGCTTTTCAACTTGCAGAGGTAGGGTTAGGACAACCCTGGAGTTGAACCCAGCAAGGGATATGCAGGGCAACAAGAAAGGTTTCTACAAGTACATAAATAGCAAAAGGAAGCCTAAATGTTTCGAACATGACTGCAATATTACAGTTTCAAATTACACTAGTTGCAATTGCATTCCAACATGAAAATTATCTATATACCCATGTCACTCAACTGTTCTTCCTTTCCAGAGATATATATATATTGAAGAGAAGGCCCCAGGGACATCTTATTGCGGCCTTCCAGTACCTAAAGGGGGCCTACAGGAGAGCTGGGGAAGGACTTTTTACAAGGGCATGAAGTGGGAGGATGAGGGGGGATGGCTTTTAACTGGAAGAGGGCAGGTTTAGATTAAACATTAGGAAGAAATTTTTCACTCTGAGCACTGGCACAGGTTGCCCAGAGAAGTTGTTGAGGCCCCATCGCTGGAGGTGTTCAAGGCCAGGCTGGAAGTGGCCTTGGGCAACCTGGTCTAGTGGGAGGTGTCCCTGTCTATGGCAGGGGGGGTGGAACTCGATGATCGTCAAGGTCCCTTCCAACCTAAACCATCCTATGATTCTATGATATGTCTCATTTAATCTGTTCTCCTGGTCAGTCACTGTGCTTCACTGCTGCAACTAGTAATGCAACCTGCATTTCCTCAGTCCACATGCTCTTTTCTACTGCATTTGTTTAGAACATGTCTTCAGCTGAAGAAGGGAAAGTGGACTCCCAGCACAAAGAAGTTTGGAAAAGTAACAGTCATCTCAACAAAAAGGATGATGCCGTCAGGGTCTTGCAAGACAGAAGAATGCCAAGCTGAGAAACAAATCAGCCAAGGGACAGCTGTCCTGCAGAAGGAGCTTTCCATTTGAAATACAGTAGGAATCATGTGTTTACTGACGGTGAAAACAGAGATGGCAATGGCAGGCTATGAGCCTGCTCCACAAAGAATATAATTTATGCATCACATTCAGGTTTTAAAGATGATTAATCCACATGATACCCACACGCCTTCATACCTCTCCAGATATATGACATAGGGCTACACCTTTCGGGGAAAGTATGCATTCTGCTCAAACACATTGGTTCAACTTAATTGAAAAACACAAGGTAATGCATTCAGAGCTACATATTATCAAGTAGACGGTTTTTCTGACTACAAGACCAGGTTGCAATATGCTTGTTTGCATCTTAGTGCTAACTTTCAGTCTTCAAAACCAAATACTAGGTCATCATCATGATTAAAAACCTACCCAAACTAAACACGGTACTCAATAAGGGATGGATGTTTAGACAAGCCTTATTCTCAATGTTGTACTAGTCCTGGCAAGTATTTAGCCTGTTTAGTCTGGAGGGCAGTAACTCCCAGCTTTATGCAGTATACCACTAGAGTCAGAAGGCATAAGAAAGAGCAACAAGAAGTGAATGGATCCAGTTTGGAACACTATTTTGCTACTGTTCTTTTATGTTCGAGAAGTCTTGTGTCAAAGGTTATGACTAAAGCCATCTCTCTGAGTTTGACAATGTCATAACAGAGGGAAAAAACAAACAAGTGGGAAATTCTATGGCAGTTTTACATTGCTTTTCCTTGTTCCCAAGCAATCTACCTGAAAACAACGTAGTGTGTTAAAACTGCAATAGAAAAAAAAAAGAGAATAAACCAGAAAAAAACTGCAAAGATAGACACAGTACATTGTCATGGTCCAGACAGTTTTGATCAAGCCAAGGTTGCTGAGCGATAATCCCTAAGAGGCACTTGTTTAACATTCAAGACAAATAAGCAGGGTGACTGGAGAGTAAAAAAAAAAAAAAAAAAAGGCAGAAAGTAAAGAATAAAAGAAATCGTCCCTAAACTTCTCATATCTAGGATGACACCTGTAGTTCATTTGCTTTTGTCTAATTAAAATATCAATTAGTTTTTGCAGTACTATCAACATTCTGAAATACTTTAATCATAGTACAAGCTCTGATGCGATCCACATTGCTTTGTTTTATAAGATACACAGTCTTTGGGTTTTTTTACCTTTCCATATCTACTTTTTTTTTTTTTTTTAATATCCTGGCATAAATTCTGCCCACATATTAGCTCCCGGTGTGCTCTACGCTGAGAAAGAAGTGACCTTTGTGTACTGTCAGAGAACTGTCCTTTAAAGCTGATCAGTTTGCTCTATCACTCACAGAACTGTCACCTGGAAACTCCACAAACTGAAGGTGGCACAGTCATGCCCCGGTCACCACGCTTGTTCAGCAAAAACAGAGATAACTTGGTATGCCAGGGGACTGGAGATTGTTAAGAACAGAAGTATCAGGTAGTTAACAATGAAACAAGAAGATGGTTGAGTTAGATATAAGACAAATAAGTTATATTTCAAATTGAGAGACAGTGACAGCTTCTCCAGGCAGGTTTGATACACTTTTCATTTGCAATACGTGTTTCAGAGAAAAAAAAAAAATCCTACTTCTTCAGAAAACATAGTAAGAGACTGAATTAGTAGGAAACACACACTCGTCTGTGAGGAATTCTTATCTTTCATCCTCATCTCTGACACTATTACACACTTTACTGGGCATTAATCTTCAGTTTATTGTCATCTTTCCATCCTTACTGGGTTCCCGTTGGCCTACTTGCTATCAGAAAACTTTCCGGCAAGAGATACAGTGCTGTTGAGGAAGCATCTTTTCCTGTAACAAGTAATTGCAACACAAATCACTTACTTAGTGTAGCATCTTCCTGTAGTCTAGACCCTACTGCCAGTACCAGGACAGTGGACTGTTTTGTAGAAAATATTACTATACTTGTAGTTGTTCAGATTCAACGCATTTTAACAGCCACCTCTGTCAGATTTCTAAAGTGCTAAGAGAAAGGGGGAAAACAAACAAAACAGAAAAACAAAATCCCAACAAAAGCACAACCTCAGAGTCTGATCTGATAATGAAAAGGAAAAAATAATTTCTGAAATGGAACTGGTATCTTCCCTCAGAAGTCCAGCTCTGCTCCAACTCCAGATGCTGAGGAAGATACATTACTCCCTTGCACCAAGTGTCACCCTGGTTAGGTAGAAAAAAAATTGTAAATACCCCATTGTCAAAAAATCTGAACAATAAACTACTGTACCATTCCATAACACAGTAGTAAATGCAATACTCAGATATACACAGTCACCATGGCTGATTCTACAAGGACAAAGTAGGAAAGAGCGGGAGAGAGCTCATAAAGAACTCCCTCTTCAACCAACAGCAAATCTGCTGAGGGAACACAATGAGGACAACCAGGCTGTTCATACAGGGGGCTGTACTTTATTCCTCAGCAAGCTGCTTATGTAACACAGTCTTAATCAGCATCATATTGGAAGGAGTGGGATGGACTCTGGTTCCCCTCCCCTGGCAACTCTAGTTTAAAGCCCTCTTCACAAGGTTGGCAAGCCTCTGACCAAAGAGATTCTCCTCTTTTTCCTGACAAGTGGACCCCATCCAGCCCGAGCAGACCAGGCTTCTCAAAGTGAGTCCCATGACCTAAGAAGCCAAACCCCTGACTGTGGCACCAGTCCTGTAGCCAGCTATTGATTTGCCAGATTCGCCTGGCCCTGTCAACCCCCCTCCCTTTGATTGGGAGGACTGATGAAAAAACTACCTGTGCTCGAGTCTCTGACCTCTGCTCCCAGGGCTTTATAATCTTTCTTAATAGTCTTCAGGCTGCTCCCAGCTGCATCACTGGTGCCCACATGGAACATCAGCAGTGGATAATATTCTGAGGACTGCACGAGGTTTGGTAGTCTGTTACATCCCTGATATGAGCCCCCAGCAAGCAGCACACCTCCCTAGAGAGTGCATCAGGCCAGCAAATGGGTACCTCCATACCTCTCCGAAGAGAGTCACCCACAACTATCACCCACCGCCTTTTCTTGGTTGCGCTGGTTGTTACAGGTGGAGCAGATCCTCTAGTCTTACTCAGCTCCCGCTCCTCCCCTGATACAGTAGGTTTTGCCTCTTCACCCTGCAGAGCAGTCAAGCGGTTCTGCGGGGGCACCTCAGCTTTTGGGGGAAGTCTCTTCCTCCCGCTGGTCTTTGCGGTTACAAGCTTCCATTCCGTGTTACTGGCCTCCCTTCCCGCAGTCTGTGTCAGCGTGGGAGTTCTTGACTGTTTGGCTGTGGGTGGCGGCTCCACTGCAGGCTGCGCTTGTAACCAGCCGCCTATCTCCTCCTCAGCCTCCTCACCGCCTCCTGCCGCTCAGCCCCCCGCTG